>NW_026623283.1:13077-56087 GCF_030028575.1 Malurus melanocephalus
TGATTGCTGATCTGCTGAAGCCTGCTACATTCTACAAACTTAGGCATCAAGGTTTTCTCASTTTGAATTGTAAGCATTATAATTGCATATTCTGAACCCATAACAGCAAATCTTCATGGAACTAAGTCATTAACCTGAATGATATGGCTGATTTTTCTAAACATCTATTAAAAAACATYATGAGTACTTGTTTATCTGCACTTCTATAAGCTCTCAGCATTGAGTCTATTTATTTTTCTGCATCTAATTACTTTGCATAATGACATGTTTATACTACTGGCAATCTTCTCTGAGAGTGGAATTATGTGTACAGTAACCATATAGATATGATCCAAACYGAAGAGGTTAATACACATACTATTATAAATAAAAACTTTTTAAAGGAAAAAAGAAGTTTTACATACAATTTAAAATATTGAGCACCTTTCAAAGACTAATGATCACATCTTATGAGGTGCCATTTGATTTTGAATATTAATTTAAAGTAGTAATGAATTCCTGACTGTCTTGTGGAATTCTCCTGTTCATCCCAATAGCATTAGAGACTCCCCTRAATTCTGTAAATGAATTTATGTTGTCCTCTACGTTCTAGAGACAGTTCTGGAAGTCTTGTAAAGACAAGAGTGAATGAGATTTCTGGTGTCTTCAGATTGCATCTGTCCTCTCTTTATAGAAAGCACAATCTTTTCTGTTTTGTGCTGTTTTCTTTAGGTAAAGATATTACCAAGTTCTAAAAATAAATATATAGCAGTGAAGGGAAGAGAAAGACAATTAATTATGTTCTTATTAAGGTSAAACTGAAACTGGGTGAAGGTTCAGAGCATTTAAATTTTTCTCAGCCTGCTCTGATGTGGGTAATTTTATTAACTATCTAAACACTTGTGGTTTAAAAATAATTTTTCTTACACTCTTGTTCTATGACAAAAGGTAATAGCCTTTGCCATATTCTGTATAGTCTGTTTTGTTCAAAGATTTGGCTACAAACTAACACTAGATGGGTTTGCTTACAATCACATGTTTTCTTCATTCCTTAAAGTATGTGCACTCTAAAAGATCAGGAAATGTCTTTCATAATCCATGATGTAATTCTTTGAAATTAAATCCAGGCATATCGTAAGGCCATTCCAAGTAAACTCTTTGAAATCAAGAACAATTTAGGATTTTTGGAAATGCACCAATGATTTATTATCTTTTGGGTGAGACTGGTATATTTTTACTTCCAAAGCACATGAATTCATGTTCAGGTTGTTCTTAGGCCAGTTCAGCAGGTGACTGACATGAACTGGCATTGCAAAGCAAAAAATGGGTAAATTACATCTGGAAATCTGGAAATAAAAGTCAGTTGTTGTAGCTCATTGTTGGAAATTTTTCCATCTCACAGAYAGGAAGAGAGAAAGGAAAAGCAGAAGCTTTATTCAGGCACACAAATAGTTTATTTGAGACGCATCAGTTTTTCTGCCACAGCTCCAATATAACATTTGTGACTACCACTGTTTGTATAAATGGTCATCATAAATGTAGGGTTTGCTCAATACACCACACCAGCCACCCAAACCATTATACATTTGTTATTCTCACTCTGTCATGCAAGATATGAGTGTTTGAAAACAAAAGTGATGAAATCCAGGCTGGTTCCTGTTAACGCTCTTGGTCTTTCAGATTATMAGTGGTTGCTCTCTCAATTATTTTGCAAGCCTGACCAAACCATTCTGGTAGCACCTGCTTAATTATTAAAAGAGAAAAAAAGTGTCTAAAAACAATATTTGCATTTGTAAAATAAATCATCGGGCATATTCCTCCTCATTGATTTCCCAGGCAAGGAAAAATAAAATTATTTAACTATAGCATAAAGCAGTTTATTTGAAACAACATAATAATTTATTTTTATGGTATAAATATAAACACTCATCTTTAATAGTTAGTAGACTAATGCTGAAATTTATCACTGAAAACCTGCACTCATTTTATTGAATGAATTTATTTCAGCTGCTTGTTGATTGTTAATGGGTTTTCCACAGAAATTAAAAAAAAAAAAATGCAGTTAATATAATAATGACAAGAAAATAAAATAAAAAAAACTATGGAAAAACTAATTTAAAAAAAAATAATTATGATGAAATTTTATAGAAATTCTATACAGAAAGGCTAGTGCCTTTTACATTCTAGATGTGGTTTAACTACAGAAAGAATATGTCAGGAACTGCAACTAATAGTTTTCTACAGATCTGTGACTTATATCTGGAGAAAAGTTTATTTCAAATTAWTTGTATAAATAATTAATTGTATAGGGTGAAATAATGTGGAGCTAGAATATTCTCTTGTGTTTTGAAAATGCAGTTTCATATTTGCTTATTTATTTATAGCTTATTGACAGCATATGGATGCTTATTTATTGATACATATATTTATATTGATACATAATAATAATAAAACGAAAAATCAGCAACAACATTCAAACATCCATATTTCTGATGCTTTCTGTTTTGTTTTAAAAAAATCAAGCTTATTTTTTATAGTTTCATTTCACAGTAGTAAAACTTCAGTTTATGTTCAGTAAAAAAAAAAAAAAAAAAAAAAATTTTTTTTAATTTTTTTTATGAATTTTAGTTTGAACTGAATCTATTCAGTATTTACTAACTTTGTCCATCTAAGGAAATGGCAAATGTATGTGTAAATGTAATGAATCCTTGCTGAGAAATTTGGTCTCCAATACATATACTAAACTGATGGGCTGAATTTTGTTTCTCCATCATAGGAATATTTTATATGTTGAAGTATGATAGGTTTCCCTGCTTKAGCAAGAGAGTTGGACCAAATATTCTAGTATGGTCCCTTCCAAACTTGTTTTGTGATTCTGTRATTCTGTTTTTTACTCTTAGGTGTTGCTTATTTTCTGGAGTTGTTGTGTAACTACATGACTGAGAACTTGGTCAACTTCAGTGTTTAAATAGTATTTAGCCAGCTTAAAAGAAGAACTGGGAGCCCATCATGAGGAAGCTAAAAGAATTATCTATCCATAAGATAAAAGGAGACACTTGTTTTCACTCATGATTGTCATTTCCTCAGTTTCACATTTACTACCACTCGTTGATCATTTTTAATGTTGCTTCAAACCATATAAAATTCAGCTGGTCTCATGTTCTCTGGAAAATGAAAAGAAGTGCCAGTCTAGTTTTAACACTTCAAAAGACATTTAACGATGGTGTTAAATTTATCCAAACTGTGCTGAAAATCAACCATCTCTTCTCTGTTGCATTTAGATCATACAAATTATGGCAATAATATTGTATAATYGGATATAAAAAAATGAGGTCATATATCTCATTTAATTGTTTTAAATGCTTATTTTGATAAATGTATTCAGAGGACATATGGTCATTTAAGTTCTGCCAAGGTCATTTGAACACACAGTATTCAACTTGGATGAAGTCAAAACAGTCATTTGTGCAGATAGAGATATGCACAAAAATTGCTGCATGACCTGCTTGATAATATTTAATTGACTAAAAAAATCAGATTGGTACTTATGCAGACAAATGAATAKTGCAGTCTCTCACCACTTGAAAACAGATAAATATACCCACACATCTGAAACATCTTTCCTTCATTCTGTCCATATCTCTGGTCCTCAGTGCCACTGTTKTAATTGGAAGGCATTAACTTTCATRCAAGAACTCAAATGCATATTATTATAGAGAGGAAAATTATGTACTGTTATACGCCATGTTAGGGACATGGTTTAGTGGTAGATGTGGCAGTATTAGGTTAACAGTTGGTCTTGATGATCTTATAGGTCTGTTCCAAGCCAAATGACTGTATGATTCTATATTAGAACCTCTAAAACCACAACCTTGACAGCATCAGTGTAACATCTAAGAAAACTGAGAACTGGTCTTGAGAAACAGCGAGTCTGAAAATTATTTCAAAACACACTCACAAAAATTTTTGAAAGACTTGCTCATGATGTGATGTAGTTTATCAGTGTCTGAGTGTCCTCAAATTCTGGGCAGCTCTTTAATTGTCACCTGGTTCATTTTGCGCTGTAAAGCACTGTCTCTATCCAGAGCTAAAAATGGGCTGCAGTCTCAATCTTTGCTAATATTTTGGCACAACGAGAAGTTTTAGAATCTTGTGCCTTGGAAAATCTACGTATTTAAATCTTATAGAATCTCAAAAGTGATGGAAGTYGCTCTCAGTTACTGATTTTCCAGTGAAAGCCAGATGGGCACTGTGTGAACACATTTGTTCTCCGCCAGAGCAGGTGATGAATCATCCCAAGTCCACCCAGTGAGAAGATTTATCATAAAGGCATCCTCACCTAACAGTGGTGKAAATTTGGACAGACAAATGTTCCTYCTAGAAAACCTTTAAAGCTGTCTTTTACATCAATAACAACTTCAATAGCAAAAGACTCTATAAAGGAAATCTTTACTCCATCCCCAGTTTTTGCTTCAAGGAAAGCAGTGATTAACAGTGATACTTGCCAACGTGTTGGACCTCAGCTTCAAAGCTACATAAACTGTTCCTAGTTAACTTGGCTTCAGAATCTGMTGGGTGAGCAAACAGACAACACCTCAAAGCAAATCAGTCAAGCTTGCAGTATCAGAAATATTCTATAACGTGACAAAAGCAGTGCAAGAAATTCCAGCCTTCCATGTGCCAGGTGTTAATTCATGCATTCCCACAACAGTTTGCAGCACCTCAACGGGACAATGAAGTGTGTGTGGGACTCCTTTGTAAACCAGATAAGTGCACAAAATGGAGAATAGAAAGGCTTTTATAGCTCACAGTGTTATACTTCCAGGAAGCAATTAGCCTTTGTGATACATTCCCTATCCCCAGGACTTCAGAAGATTTTTTTAAAACAAGTCCAAGGGGGCTGAAGTATCTTTAAGAATMTCTGAGCCTGGAGTTCATGGATTTCCAAAGCCTTGTGAGCTAACAGTGCATGAAATTAGGTCCAGGCAGAGAAAAGCTGGAGTTTGTACTAGGTGGGAACTTTGTAATTCTGAAGGAAGTCTGTATTTATGCTCCTAAAAATATAGATCTTTCTCTTTCCCTGAGGAGTTAGGTTATTATCAGAAAGATGGACGCTATTTTCTTTAAAGCACATATTTTTTTCCTAGTCAAACTCTATYTGTAAGAAATGAGAGATGGTTCATTAGAGGAAAGATAGAACACAATGYTTGAGATTGATAGCTTATTTAATACACAGTGATTAATTGGAATAATTTTTACATCAAAATTTTAATTTACCCTTCTCTAAAGCTGTTGATTTAAAGGYGACTTTAGCATTTCTCAGTTAGCTWTAGCTCTTTACAACTAATAAATCTGTTTTCTCTGACAGTAGGACAGGATCTTTGAGTTTTTCTTGATTTGGCTTACACACCAAACTCCTGTAGAAATACATCTACACAAAAACCATTCCCAMTGTGGTATTTCTCCAGCACTAATGGTAACAATATCATTTGTTGGCTATTGTACACTTAAGGCTTGTGTAAAAGAATTAAGAATTTTAGCTTAAGTCAATGTTTCTGATGAACCAGTCATTGCTGTTACAATCCTGTCAACGCAAATAAGATGTGCTCTAAACTCTTTCTATGTGTATGTGGGAACTGATRAAAGGATAAGAATATTGTGCTCAGTGTCATGGTCAAACCAGGACTAAGAGTAGATTAAATTATTTTCCTCCGATGCTAGATACCAGAAGACATAAAGAATTATTTTGCTCAGGAATTGAATGACACAAATGTAAAACATTCATAAAAAAACCAAGGCTGGTTGCAAATCTCTGAGSCAGAAATATGGACATAGCCAATACACATGCAGTGCTGACCATGCAAACAGCTCTGTGACCTGTAGCCGGATGTCATTTATTTTATCCTGGTGGAGAAACAATTTGGCTAAAAAGTTTTACCTCTCTGAAAGGTCCTGTATATGTGGCAAAATGAGTGTTTTGGTTTGTTTTAAGTTAAACAAAATCTGTAATATTTCTGATGTATGAAATATGTTTTATCTTGACTTTCATTTGACTTGAWATAAGTACTATTTGTCCCATACACATTTGAGAAAAGTAGAGTGCTAGACTGTAAGGTATTGGAAGATTATGTGGAATTGCTTCATAAACAATTACTTGTTTTCTGCTTGATAATATTTTTGTTTTGATACCAGTTAAAATTTCCACAAAGATTCACTTGTATATTACTGACATCTAATCTCTTTCAGCACAAATTACTTTTTTTTGAGTGGAATTGTGTCTAATAGAGMAAGGCTAAAAACCTGGAAGAGTTTCTGTTTACAACTATTAGTAATTTTTACATGTACCAATTGACAGTATGCACGTACTTCATATTCACTAAATTTTTGGAAAATTTTAAGGACAATGTATACTTTGCATATGTAATGGGAATCTTWAGTTACTGTAGTTAACAAGAACAAATATTGCAGATGTTATTTCTGGAAGATATGGCAATACATAGACACTCAAAGAGAAATGTCAGTTTGATTATTGGCATCATCAAACATAATCAAATATGTAACCTGTACTTTACACTGAACTACTCATTAACCTCAACACTGTGGAACAGTCAGTCTCTAGACAAATAGGTTTTGATAATTTAGATGGAAGCCTAAGATTTATGTAAGGCCTCTAAGATGCAAATCYTCACCACATATCAGGCAAATAAGATAATAAAGTATGTGAAAAGTATACCAACTCAAAAGTCATGGGAATGTGGATTTTTTGTATAATTTCATTAAAAGAGTTCCTTAATTTTTTGCAGATTACCAAGAAGAATGATACAAACTGATTAAGAAAAGGTATTGGTTCTCACAGTTGTTCCAACTATGAATAAATATATTTTCTACAGAATTTAATGAGAATTTCTCCTTATTATGAACTAAAAATATTGTGAGATTAAAAAAAAAAAACAACATGCTATGTTTGTCCTTATAAAAGATGAAGATTATTAAACTGGACTATATCTAAAATCTTGATGAAAAAATACAGGAAAGTTTATTTAATATGGAAAAAATTGAAAGCCTTAGTCAAACAAATCTTTATTTTCAGGGGATGTTTTCCTTGAATAAAAAGTGAATGAAAAATATTCAGTGTTTCTGAATTTAAATTATTGTTATTATTAACCACAAAAATATAGATGTTGACTTCATTTTATCCAACATACTGATTGCTCAAGTGGTAATGGAGTGGCCCACTATGAAATGAGTAAAATCTGATTGAGATACCAGACTTTGGCATGCTGACAGAAAATAAAGTGTTCAGCATTTACTGTGCAGAAAGTGATACAAATAYCTAGGCAGGTTTTTCCTGACCTGAATGTAGGATTCTATATCTGCAGTATCGAAAGACAGGAGCATCCAGCTTCTAAATGAGGCCATTTTGTACACTTCCCATAGAGCAATTTAAAGCAGAAAGCAATTGGTAAATCATCTTTACCTTGCTGTACGAGTTTATTTTGTAATCAAAATATTTTTGTGAAACTCTTTACAAAATGCAGAAAATAATATTAATTACATTTTAGCTGTATTCTTAGGAGCATATTACTGAACAGCATACTGWATGTTAGAAAAAATTGATGGGGCAACAACATTAACTTACTGTCCAGAGATCAGAAGCAGGAAAACACATTTGTTCAATCAAAGAGGAAGCTTACTTTCTCTCTAAATTGATTTCAGAAGTATTTAAATTTGAGTTAAGAATTGCTAACACTATTTCAGCTGTTCCAAACCTTGGAATATTCTATTTAGATAAGGTGGCTGAGCAAATTAAAACATAAAGGCTAAATTCATTCTGAATTCATACAACAGTCCCAGAGTCACTGAAAGTGCATTAGAATTAAATTTAATGTCTACAGATCAAATAGGAAATAATTTGAGCGCCAATTAATCAAAAGTGCATTTTAATGCTYTTCCATAGAACATCATGACTGACATTTCATAGAGACAAATTTATGGATTTAGAAAGAATTGGCAGTGATTCAACAACTGAAAGGTGTTTCTTCTCTCCCTCATCCCTTCCTGAAGCTGCTATAATAATCTCTATTATAGGCAAATATGTCTTCCAAAAAAAGAACATTTTGCTACATAATTTCAAATAGAATTGCTCAAATGTATTTCAACGATGTTCCCTCTGGCCTAGGGAGGAAGTGGAAAAAAAAAAAAAAAAAAAAAAAAAAGCAGTAGAACCTGCTTGCCATCTGCTTGCAGCAACTTCCCCTGCATTTTAAAATCTGAGGCCAAGTACTCACTTTTCACCAATGATATTAAGGGAAGTTTTGAAAAGACAAAAAATCTTCAGAATCTAAGCCTGGTAATGCTCTTTTCAGTTCCTCTGTGGACTGTGAGTGGATCCCATTCAGCAAACCAGCAAGTTTGTCCTCTTAGTATGGGCACCAAAAGCACAAAAATCCCATGGTGAAAGGGACACCCAGGTGTTCAGCCACTTTTCACAGTGTGTGTTGCAGTCTCTGCTAGCTGTCAGTTTGCCAGAGTTTTACTATCCAGTTGCCAGCCTATCTGGTTTAAAGCTTATTTGTTTAACGTAAGCTGTTGTTACCCTTTTCCATCCCTCAGGGCAGTGCTTGGATGGGCTGTGATGGAAAAGGTGCTGAAGGCTTATTTATCCAGGGATTTTCTCACAGATTCAGTAATTCTGAATGTTGACTAAAGGTACTTCTGGTGCCCAAATGAAGGATATAAGCTTATGCATGTCCCTCAGTGTGAACACATATGTAACAAAAATATTCTAATCTGTGTTGCARTGTTCACAGGCACAGAAGATCGGGGAAGAAAGTTTGCCCTTGCCTTTGTTCTCTGTCTGCTATACAAGAAATTGACGTTCAGGGACCAAATCCAAATGCTGTTAAAGTTTGTGGAAAAAATTCCTATTGTCTGCAGTGTTCACAAAATCTATACTGAAGTGCTGTAATTCTTTAAGTGGTTTGTTCTGGTGTTGGTAATTAAACTTAATTTCCACTTTATTTCAATTCATCTTTATTTAAGTTTCTCCCTGTATATAAAGTGTCCAAACATGTAAAATAGAAGCAGCTGTGTTTTTATTAGTACTATAAAGTAGGATCTTAACCCATTAGTTAGAGTGAAGAGAAGAACAATTTTGTAAATCTTAGTTTGGCAAAGGAAAATATTTTGTGAAGGTAGAAAAAAGATGAGAAAGTTGCAGCTTGAGCCGAAACTAGATGTAAGAAAAAATGTAGGTGTCACTTTGGGATCCCAGACTCTCCAGATGCATTGAAATGAAATACAGTAGACTACTGCTCAGCAGGTAAAAATTGAGACAGTTCTCAATATTTCTAACAAGTTGCAACTGATGTATGTATTTTATGAAGTTTTGGAATAACCAGGAGCGAAAAAGGTTGGCCTGCTCATTTTAGATGAGTCATATGAATCACTTTCCGTTCACAAGTGAGAGTTGAAAAAAATATATAACTCCTAGTCTTGGAGAGAAAAGGCGTGTAGAATGATAACCTCAGGTGTATGAACTTGTTTTCAAAATCAATGGAATTATGTGTCTGAAGATCTGTCCAAGGAGTTAGATTCTTCTCATTTCATCATGTAATAAATGATGAAAAACTGTTGGAAAAAAAAATTATTTCACAAAGAAAACCATTGTGAAGAGAAAACCACTCCTAGAGACCTATACTACTTCTGAAGGCAATGCAACACTCAAAAATTTGTGTTTGCATGAGCAGTGTCAGTAACTGCAATGGGATTACAAGTGAATCTAGCGAAGCACAAACAAAAATATTTTCAAGATCAGAACCTAAAAGCTAGTGTTCCCAAATATTCTAAAGTGATTTTTGAAATGAACTGTGTTAGAGACAAGGGCCATACAAATGGCTGACAGTAAGTCCTTGTTGTCATYGCCATTATCATCAGTAGTGCAGAAGGGAACAGATGGCAGCATAAGGAAACAGGAAAAATGGCACATTAATGTTCAGAGTGGAAATCCTCTCACCTTGTTCTTGTCTCAGTTTCACAGACATCACTGCTGTTTATGGAGCTGTTTTCATTGTGGTAAACRGAGTTCTGTTGCTGATGTGTGTTTATGGGTTACATGGAATTAAAAATACCCAGTAGAATAAGATATTTTTTTAAAATCACACGTCCAAATAGTGGCACRTTAAATGAGAATTGGAGAATTTGGATAGGCCTAATAGGTAGCAATATATRGAAAATCCACTGTTAACACCATTGTAATAATCATTCACTTGGATTTGTACTGCAATCAGAGAATACCTGATGATAAGGATGTGATTCTAGCACTTMGGCAACCACTGATAGCTTGAAATCTGACTACCAATATCATGTGTGCTTRTCTGAATCAGAGTGACTGTTATTGGAGGCAAGAATGCTAGAATGCAATGCTAGATCAGCACAATTAGAATTTTCCTCAAGAATATATGAGCTTTGTCAAAAACAGAATTAAATTTTTGAAAGCACTTAATTAAGGAAATAAACTCTAAACCAAATTTTTTATTGAAATACATTTTTATATGAAAAACGTAATTTTGATAAGGTCTGTAGGGGATTTTTTCTTCTAAAATTGCATTTTYCTAAGAAATTTCACTTTTTCATCATTATTCAGGACTGCTAGCATTTACCTTAATTAAACAAAACTCAGAACTTGCTATGAGATTTTTAGATTTAACAAAAATTCTGGTCCATAATGCATACTAATGAAAATGTAAAATGCTAATAGAATCCTTCTATTTAAAATTGAAGTAATTACATTAGTAACAGTATATACTGATGAGTATTCAAGAAAAGAAGRAAGTAAAATCTTCCACAAACTATCACAAAGGACATTAGAAGATGGTCACACTAAAAAAAAAAAAGTAATGAGAAAAAATGAACACTCATTTAAGCAGAACTACAAACAGCATCTGATCAGCCCAATGTAAAAAACTGCAACCTGCCAGTTCAAAACCATTTCTGCTGTCAGTAAACCCTGCTCAAAGCACTATCTCAATCACAGTTTCTCCACAAGCACATCCCACAAAGTGGTTAAATATGTCTCAAGATCCACACGTTTTCAGGTGGATAGCACTAAAACAATGGCAGTGTCCGAAACATACTCATTCAGAAAACTGTGTGGTAGGAGTAGTCATTAGGAGATAAGTTTTTTAAAACAATCTCCCTTCTTTAACCTGCTARTTCAGAGTCTGAAAGGAGATCTATAAAAACCCCTTTCAAAATAWGTATAACATTTAAAATGTTTAGCTCACCTCAAAGCTAAAAACTATGAACATGAAAGAGTGGATTTTTTTTGAATAGAGCTCCCAGCTAGTGAAAAAAGACTTTCTCTTCCTGCTTGAGTCCTGAAGAAGAGCTTACATCCTCAGAATCCTGCCTGTTTCATTCAAATGTGTCAATGCTACCACTTYTCTGTGGCAACCTGGCTTCTTAAAAAGCAGCATACAACAAAACTCCAAGAGTCAAATGGGATTTTTTATAAAGATGATCGTTTCAGTTCAGTGACAATAGAAAAATATGGCATTGGATAATGTAATCTGGGAACTCTTTTCCTACTAATGTTAGAACAATTCAAATTAAAGTAGCCAGTAATTTCCTATGACTTTTTAAAAGAAAATATAATTCCATTTAAAAAAACCCCACAGCTTCTCAGGAAAAAGAAGTTTTCAACATATGAGATATTTCTTTCAAAAACAACAAAAAAATTCTCTTTTTGAGAAGAAAACTCCCAATTTTCATTTTCATATCTATTTTAAATTTACACTACGATATATAAATTATTTTATAATAAATCCATCAGGATTTTATTTTTTTTTTATTTTACATATACAGAGTAGCGGAAAAGCATTACATTGTCTGTACAGATATACTTGTTGGCATCAACTAAGAATAATTTTGAAGTGGAATTTGGGAAATATAGGGAAATTAGAGACTCCATGATGCAATTAATTTCTTAAATAAGTTAAATGAATATTTAATGAAAGTTATTCTCCCAACTGTCTAAAAAAGAAAACTGTTTCAAACTTGAGGTTTGTAGTCAACCACTGGTATAAAACCATATTTTGTATTTCCTCTTCAATCATATTTAGCCATGAGTTCAGATTATGCCTCCTATTTGGAAATGCAGCAATGTCATCTTTTTCTATTAACAAAAGCTTTTACTAATAACTAATAAAATCCCTCCCAAACTCATTAAGTTGCAGCATTACCTTGTGGCTGTAAATATGAACAGACTGATTGACTTACCTTTTCAGAATCAATTTTTGCTATTGAAAGTCTAACACTGCTGTAAATGGACTCAGATCATCAAGYATACAGATACGTTCCACCTTTATGTGCATTTACAGGTCAGATATGTAGGGTGGCATACTCTGGAATATAGTGAGATTTGGGAGCCATAGAATATTAATATTTGTTGCTAACACAACAGGATTACAGAAGATCCTTCATTGTTTTATATGTCCAATATATATAGAATTTAGAAACTGATATTGTTCTTGTATTTGATACTGAAAACAAAAGGACATAACTCACGATTTATCATGAGCATCTCTGGACTAAATATGTTTAGCTTAACAAAAAAAGTTACAAGTCTCTCCATTTGGTCATTAATGMCACAAATACTTTATATTATACTTAATTTTGGTTATGTGTGGTAAACCCTTACTGAATCTAAGAAGCTGATTTTATTCTTAAGACCTTTTATTCTTAAAAATAAGATCTGAAGATTTTAAGATTGAAAAATCTTGTTCCAAATTATAGTATTAGTTGCATTTAGCTGTCTGAAACTACTAGGAACTAATTAATAAATATTTAATTAGAATTGTAACAAAAATTATCAGTAAAAATAAGGTGTTTTCAATGAGAAAAAGTCTCTCTTAGTGGCCAACTTGTCAAACACCAAGACAAGATACAATTTTTATTTGCAGAAATTCTGTTAGGCTGTGTGTACAATTGCATAGAGTTGAAGGTATGTCTTATACTAGTAACATACTGAACAAATCTGTTGACCCAGCATTTTTTTAATTAGAATAAATAAATAAAAAGAAAAATAGTGAAAATATCTGATTAGTAAAACTCCTGTGATTTTAAAAGTGACTTAAAATGAAACAGCACAATTCAGAGTTATAATAAATTRGAGAAAGATGTAAGATTGACTGTTAGACTTCAGACACCTTACAGGTTCAGCAAGAATTGAATCATTGCAGTTTTTACCATATCTGTCAGGTCTCAGGTTGTGTACTTTAAATTATATGTTATAAATCTTTGCCTTAAAATGTACTTGTTACAAAATAAGATTACTTTTACATAATTCTGTGAAATTAACTTTTAAGTGATGGTTCCATATAAATAAAATTATATTACTTTATGGTGCAGCTATTTTGTCACAATCAATAATCTTTCATATTTATTCTTCAACAGATTAAAAAAAATCTAATATGTGGGAGACAGAAAGTAATATTAGATAGGCTTGTTGAGATGTCTCCTGAAAAGTCGTGTTATCATATTAGCATAATTTCTGTTTCCATATACACTTTGATGTAAACAAAATAAATATTTACAGCAATATACATTATTACCTCCTCTACAATTCATATAAACAGAAACTGTTGGTGTGCTGTCTAACCAGAGTGCAAACAGGGTGCAGTCATCTGCTTCAAAATATTAGTGCTTATCTTAGTCATAGAATTTCAGATATAAAATATGTGAAATAGCCTCTTCATTTACTATTCCTGTTAGTGAAAACTTCTCTATAAAGTATGCATAGATGTAACCATGTATTTTCTTACAGAGTGCAATAGTTTTAAATGGAGGTGATGTGAGATCAGAAGGCAGTATCCACTCTGAATTGCTCAAGGGAAAAATGTGTTTGGTGTTGCCTGGCCAATATAATATTTTCTTCCATGGTCTTTTACAAGCATAAATGTGTTACTATATTTTTTTCCTGCAGAGAGTATTAAATACCCATGAAATTATCTGCTTTACAAGGGAGTCAGTATAGAATGCAAAAAGCAGATGAATGATAAAATTTTTTAAAGTAATAATTAGGAAATTATTTTTGTGACAACTAAACTACTTGTTTCTCTGCTTTAAGAATTTAGATACCTCTTATCAAATAGATTTTAAAGACACTGGCAAAAGTGAAGGTTTAATGGTTAGGCAAATATTTCTGTAGCATATGTCCCTCCAGATGGGYAAGAATTCTAACAAAAGAAGAGTGAAAATGAGATTAGACATGTTCTTATAAGACTCAAACCATATCTTATTCAGATTTTGCCATTAAAGATGTGATGCACATAGATGATAGATATTTTCCCTTTCCCTCATGATTTTAATTACTCTTTTCTAAGTGAAAAAGGGAAAGTATAATAACCAGAAATCTTCCTTTCTTCAGTGTWATGCTAATCTAGTCTCAGCCCATCTCCCAGTAACTCTGGAAAATCAGAAATATGGTGGTGTGCTGGTGTTGYTTGGGATACAGTTAATTTTCTTCATAGTAGCTTGTATAGGGGTGTGCTTTGAATTTGTGCTGTGGAAACAGCATTTAAAATTTTAGGGATGTTTTAGTTACTGCTGAGCAGRGCTTGCACAACATCACAGCCTTTTCTGCTCCTCACCCCACCAGCACTGGGGGTGCACCAGGATTTGGGATGGCACACAGGCCAGGACATCTGATCCCAACTGACTGAAGGGATATCCCWCACCATATAGSAGCATTCCAKTATATRAAGCTGGGGGAAGAAGAAGGAAGTGATAGACTTTCAGAGTGACGGCGTTTGTGTTCCCAAGTAAAAGCCACATGTGATGGGGCCCTGCTCTCCTGGAGATAGTTGAACACTTGCCTGCCCACTGGAAGTGGTGATTGAATTTGCTGTTTTGCTTTTCTTGCATGTGTGGCTTTTGCTTTACCTATTAAATTGTCTGTATCTCAAGTTGTGGGTTTTCCCACTTTTACTCTTCCAACCCTCTCCTCCATCCCACAATGGGGAAGTGATCCACCGGCTGTGAGAGACTTCATCACCAGCTGGGTGTGAAAAAAGGGWAGCAGAAGAACGACTTTATCTACTAAACAGGTTTTAATTACAGGGAGTTTGATATTAAGCCAGGTTTTTAGAATTAATTCAAAGAGGTTGAATACACAGAATTTTCTAATTTTCTAATTTTGATTGGATTTTGTCTTCATAAAATATATGATAGCTTGTATAGTTCACAGAAAACAGAGTCATTCAATCACAATGGATGAAAACAGCATAATTCCTTGGATCTGGAAAGGACTAATTGGAGCGTATTTTAAAATGCCAGCACCAGCAATAAATTATTACAAATTAATAATCATGTACACTTGTAATTTTATTTTGTATTATTTGTGGTTTCCATGAAAAATGTAATAAATTATTATGCTCCCAATATCACTACTGGCATATGAGTTTACTGTAAAAATATTAACCTATAAATTGTAATGATGTTAATTTTAAATATTTCTAACTAAATTGCTATTGTATCAAAAATAATAGTGCTACATTAATTTCTGGTAATCTGTTGAAGATTATACATCTGGATTATACTCAACTATATTTTGATCCAGGGCTTATAAAGCTCMTTTTTCATTTGAAATTGCAAATGACTTTTCAAAGACAAGTTAAGTCTTGACTAAAGCACACTGTTGCATGGACACCTAATGAAACAAACTTAAAAGGGGCAGATTGCTTTGTATTTTATATTACAGACATATTTTATGTAGTTACAAGCAAAAATATGGGCTAGATAGCCCTAYATGTTGTTAGTGTCTATGGGTGCCAAAAAAATCGACTTTCAGCRAGGAGCACCAGCACTCAAAGGCATGACATATCCCCTTAACTAGACAAAGGTTGAGAAGTAGTTGAGCTAAGAAATTTATCTTTTTACTTTCCAGTGGTTCTTAGTCAACTCTTTGAGTCTACTCTTACAAGAAATACTGGCAAAGCTCTGTATAGGGGTAAGGAAATTACCCCTCCAGGAATTATTATTGTTTCCATCAAGCACCCTTTGCCTCAGATAATGTCATTTCTGTCTATGCAGGCATAAGAAGACTTCTAAAATAATCTTACCTAAGGCAAAAGCAATAATCTCCATCTTAAAGGTGTAGCTCTGAGACAAGACTTCATTAGATTTGGAGACAGTAGGGAATTAAGAGTGAGTGGASTTGTATCTACCCTGCAAGTCACTCTAAGAGTGCATCTATTACCTGTTTGTCCCCTGAAGTGGTGGGTGAGCAAGATCGGTGAGCCAAGGCAGTGCTGCTAAGAAAGCCCTGGAAAGCCTGTTTGCTTCCACAGTCCTTGTCTCTACGTGACCATTGCAGTGCAGAGAAGGTGCAGTAGCAGAGAGGGTGTATCAGGAAAATATGCTGGARAAACAAAGCTATCTTTATGTGCTTCTCGAGGAAAAGGGCGGAAATTTGCTTACAAAAATGSTGAGAGGGAAGGAAGCAGGAGGTAAAAAAAAAATGAGTGCCTTGTTAGCATTACCCAAATTGCAGAGAAACTGCTGCATTTAATGAGCAATCAGAATGTTCATTTAGTCTAGTGCCAGATCTTGTTTTCCAGAAGACATTTGTGCGCTTAGATTGTTAATTAGCCGCAGCATCCATAACCATCCCCTGCATATAGGATAAGGGCAACAGTGTAACTGAAGCATCTCTAGAATTATAAAATCTAAAATGAGATTTCAGGGGAGGGAAAGAACCTGTGACATAAAGATTCATGTCCCTCTTTAGATTCATGTAAACAGGGCCTTTGACAGAAAGWAACAGTAAAGACACTGGCCTTTGCCAAAACACATTGGAAAATAAATCACATTCATCTCTGTTTCTTGGAGTTAGATAATGGAACCATATCCCACTGACTTTTAAAAGATAATTTTTAATATGTAAGTTAATGTGTGAGGAGATGCAGAAGGCTGTGAAGCCCAGCCAGCYAGGAATGCATCTAATATGAGATCAATATGCAATGTTTGTGCATATAGGTTATACCATGAATTCTAGTAGGGGACAAAACATTAGCTTTTAAACTTTGGGGCTTTAATTTTGATGACAGAACGCACACACTACTACAGAAGAGTGCATATGTTCAGCTGTTAGCCCAGTCTTTATAAATAAGACTTCACATAATTTGAATTAAGGTAACTAAAGTGTCCACAAGTAAAGTTACCCTGAGGGTGTCCAGTCCCTTTGTTCTGATCACATTGCAGTGTCTTGCATACCTTGCTCACCTTTTACAGGGTAAGTGAATAGGAAAGTTATACCATTTTTTTTTGTATGCCTTGCACATTGAATATATAACACTTTTTAACAAAGAATAACATATAAAACATTTTGTGTAAGCTGAATTGTTACAGCTCATGTGGGAAATCAATACAGAAACATAATCAATAAGCAGGCACTCTTGTGCCTTGTCTGAGCAACAGRCTTAAGATTTCATGTTTGCTCTTTCTCAGCGTCATGTCTGGAAGTGTTTTTATCTCATTCATGTTTCAGGAATCTGCATAAAATTCCACAGTAACTAAGCATGCACATCATTTTTCAATATCTGCTGTCCTGAGGACAGGACAACATGAGAGGTTCTCGTAGACTGGTCTGAATGGCCACCAATCACATCCCATGACAAACAACTCCATTTACCCATCAGTGAAAAAGAAGGGGCAGCAAGACATGCCCTATCATTTTGCTACCCTTTGATGAGGCTCGCTAGAGCTGGCAGGATCCAAAGGAAGGTGTTTTCTTTGAACTGGCAGAAAATGGAGGCAGGAGAGGTTTTTGAATGCTGTGGTTATTCCAGTCTACRCATGGTGTTCTCCCCTGGTGCCTGAGGGGATGAGTCGGACCATGCTTTCATTACAGCTTTGTTCATTATCCTTTCACAGTGTGGATCTAACACAGCATCCTRTTGGGTGCCAGGAGGCTCTTTTAGGCATATATAGGGCTGCTGTTTAGGGCAGCCAGACCAGCAGATACGTGCCAGGTGTCTGCTGGGAACTCGGTACGGTGGAGAAAGAGTCCAGGAGATTCTTAGAGTTTATGGAGAAGAGATTCTTGTCACAGCTGATGACAGCCTGCCAGGGTTGGTGCCCTCTTTGACCTGCTGGTTACAATCAGAGAAGGGCTGGTGGGAGACGTGGGGGTCAGAGGCTCTGTAGGGTACAGTGACCATAAATAACAGGGTTTTCAATGTTTGGTGAAATGAGGTGGGGCATCAGCAAAATGGACACTGGACTTCCGGAGGGCGGACTTSTGCCTGTTCAGAATGTTGATTCAGAAAGCACCTTGGGAGATATGGAGGATCCAAAACAGCTCAAGGAATTGATGTCACAAAACTAACTGTCCTGTTGTGGCTACTTTCAGGGAATTAATTTGTTCCTGCTCCCAGCACTTACTGTTCCTATGCAGGTTTAATCAATTTCTGTCATAATTTGGGTGCCTTGTTAGAGGCTGTTAAAATTTGTATCACTCATAATAGAACATACATGATTGCCTTCCCCTCTCAATGTAATTCTTCAAATATGTCAACTTTTTTTTTTACAGTTTTTCTTTCCTTTAAACTGGAACAAGCATGATAGGCATTTGTTCTCAGTGAGATTCTAACAAAACAAAGAAAATAAAAACCTCTGCAAAATTTGAATTCAAATGGCACAATACATTTGAGAAAAGTGAAAATTGGAAATTAAAATGGTCCTGTGTAACCTAATATGAAACAATTATACTCTAACTGATTTTTCAGAACACTGAAAAAGGGAAATAAACACAATGAAAACAAGAAATGGATGACAGAATACTCTAATAGAATTTTCTATTTTATCAAGTAGAATGGTCAGTTTGGCATGGTTTTTAGTTGTGGTCAGAAGATAAAAATAAGTATTTCCTGTAAAGCAAAATACATTATGAAAAAAATGTATGTCATTTTGTTTGAATGAATAATTGAGTGCTCATCAGCAAATTCCTTGTCAAAAAAGTATTATTGTGGCCATTTAGAACACCAGACATGSATGATGGTTCAGTGAAGCACTGATAGAGAATTAAGAGCTAATAGAGAGTTACATCTAGGGTAACAATGCAGCAAGGAAACTGCACATATCACATTCAAGTCAAATTACTGTGATGGTCATTCTCTAGTCTTTGSTGGTGGGTTAGTAGCTAGCTAAAAACTGAAAAAGTAAGAAAATGAGCAAAATAGAAGGGAAATAGACTATCTTCTCTTGGGGAATTGCCTCTTCAGTTGTTACAACTCTGTGAAACTCTGCAGGGAGTGGAGTCAGAGGCAGGGAGAATGGAGAAGAGGAGATAAAAGAGAGAGGAAAACTTCCAGTCTAAATATATTTTCAAACTGTATATAAAAAGCTAGACCTCCAATCTCTAATCACCTCGGAAATGGCTTTCTACCAATGAATTCATGTTAGAAGGCACTAGTCATTATCATTTAAGACAAAATTTTGTCTCACCAAAAGCATGAATATAATAATGTAACATTCTCACGAYTCCTTGTATCCTGTTTTCAGAAAGCTACACCCTATATAATTCATCTTCACTCATAAAGCTACCCCAGTTATATYCCTGTGGTAATGTGCTTTACACAGCAGCCAGCTGAGGTCTGAAAGCAAGGCAGCAATGTATCCTGATTTGCAGGATATTGCTCTTACCACATAGATTCATCAGTGATATGACCAGCAGAAGGCTCTGCCTTTGAAACCGCTGGATAATGTAAGCTGTAGGCCACTTGGGGTCTGAATTCTGTGGAAGTTAATGGAAGTTGTGTTTCTTGTCAGTTTAATGCCTAAAAGCCCTACCTCCATCCAGCTATGAATATCTGAAACAGTTAAGGCTTTTGATTGCCTTTTCTGCAACCTTTCAAAAAAGACTTAGCCATTCATTCCCAGAAAATAGCCTTCAGCATTTCTCTGTCTTCCACCATTCTCTGAGATTATAACAATTTAGAGTAATTTAACTGGAAGATTTAAAAAAAAAAAAAAAAAAAAAAAAAAAAAAAAAAAAAAAAAAAAAAAAAAAAAAAAAGAATAGAATTAACCATACAACAATTAAGTACCATGTGAACTTTGTATTTATTATATACTTTTGGGACTTTTGGAGAACAAGCCACAAACTGTCAAAGCTTAAAAAAACATAACTGGCTGTAGCTGGAACACAATTATTTGTGCCACCTTGACTTTGTTTGCAATGTCACAATATACAAGGACTGGCAAGAAGAACTGAAGGTAATTTAGGTGGTGTGTGCTGCTTGTCAGCCCTTCAGAAAGGGTGAGCATCACCTTGAACCTCAGTGTCCATCAACAKGCAAAAATTTTCCCCACTTTGGGGTTCTGAGGGTTCTGAATGAAATTGTTTAGGGAAGAGGAACCTATGAAGGAGACAAACTGTTCTGTAATCACAATGATAAAGAATTATAAAATGAGGAARGAACATCAAAGATTAAAATGGTGACTACCAGCTAAGCACCTTCAAAACAGCTTGCTCTCTCTCCTCCCCCACACCAGAGAAAAACAATTGGGGACTGAAGTCAAGACAGGGAGTTCACTTAGCAGTTACTATCATGARCAAAACAGACTCACCTTGGGAAATTTCAATGAATTTATTGACAATTATTGCAAGTATTYAATTACTGATTCAGATATTTGGAAACACAAATGGGAAACAGTGAAAACACTTAAGGGAGCATTTCTCCCTCCCCCTCCATTCCAGACAGATTTTCTCCTCCTCCTGCCTTGTTATCAGCACAGGTWATACTCAGTCCCTTCAGAGAGCTAATGGGCAGCTCAGGAAAGATCAGGACATTGCAGTTTCTTTCAGTTGCCCCTTTCTTATCACTCTCCACAAAGGGCTGTAGTCCCTCTGGGAGTATCTGCTCCACTGATCTGTTGAGAACCTCCTTGTTATTCCCCTCTGACCCCGGTGTTCGTGCTCTTTTTCTTCCTTGAACTCTTCATCCTCTCTCTGTTTTCTCTTTGTTCTCTTTGCTCAGTGGCATTTTGTGACCCTTCTTAAATACCTTTTCCAACAATTGATGGTGGCTGATGTGCTCCCCTGTGTTGTGTGGTAGGATTGCTGCATCCAGCTGTGTCTGGCATGGGATAGCCCCTAGACACAGAGACCATCTCTGTAGTTCCCCTGTGATCACATTTGGATGCTCAGACCCATTCTAAAGGCTTTGGAAGTGAAACCTTTCTAAAATATCTCCATTGCTGAAAGCCTGTATGCATTTAAAAGCAAGCCCTGAAGGTGTCTGTGGTGGCTTGTGATCACTGGCTGTATTGCAGTGACRGGTCTYGCAGAGTRCACTGACAGAGTAGTCACTTCCAGAAGAAGGAAATACCACAAAAGCAGTAACTGTTTCCTCACCATATCTTTGAAGGATATAATCACGACGTCCTTTCAAATATTTTATCTGTTCTAGTTAGTGCATGCTGGAGAGAAATCTTACTTTCCCCCTCACTTGCCACACATTTCTTGAGCTAGAAAGTGCCAGTAAATCTGTTACTACATGGCGCATGATCACACAGCATATTTGTGCAACAAAAGCTTTGAAAATTAAATAATTCATGTCAGTGTTTGATTCATTCACATCTAATTTCATCTATGCTTTGTGAAGTACWGCAGCCTTGTAATACTGTAATTCATTACACCTTTTTTGAGCAGAAATTGCAAGCTAAGATTCATAATGCATCCCTGTTCAAGGAGGTCCTGTGAATTCCTGGCACCATGGATTGTAACAAACATAGACAAAAGGCATTCTAAAATTGTTTTATTTTAATTCAATTAAATGTTGAAATAAGTGATGATCCAGTAGTCACATTTATCTGTTACTCATGTGAAGCTCTACAGTACAYTATAGATGGCTAATATTTTGTAAAAAAAATATTGTAATACCTCAAGTCCTGCTAGCAGACCTTTTCCCTGATATCATATTGCACKAGACCACATAAACCACACAAAMTTGGTCCTGAACTTAAAGTAMTTTCTAAAACCTGAAGTARTRGCTACATTATGAGAGMATTAATTCAATTTCTCTGTAMAAATTATGACAYTATMACATGGCTTTAWAATATTTCAGTRCCTTTTTCAATATYGCTGTCACAAACTAYTGTGCCAAACTCCCTCACCCCTWTGCCCATAACMCCAAAYTGTTTATGGAGGAACTGCCCATGTRTAAGTGAGAAAGTAATTTGGTTTGATGTGTTGGCTCCAGCTGAAGAACACAGAGGCAAAGGTCTTTTTCCCTTCTTTTGAATCTTAATATTGATACTTTAATTATGTGTGATGATGGCTCAACCAGCAAAGATACTATGAGGAAAAGAAATTATAAGCAGTGATTTTGTTTGTCTCAATTGCTAAAAAAGAAAGAGAAGGAATAAAAGAGAGGTTGGTAGTCCATTTTGGGGAAAATGGTGAAAAATAGGAACAAGATGGAATTCTAGACATTAATCTAGAGAATATGGGATCTATTTTAACCATTCTATATTGATCTCACTAAGTTGGACAGTTCCAGTACTGCTAATTTCTAGCTATTATGCTTTTTTTTTTTTATCATGACAATGCTAAAACCCAGCATACATCCCATCCCTGAGGGGARGATACACGCCAAGGTTTCCCTGAACAACTTGTGTATGTTAGGCTRCATCTTCAAGAAGAACCAAGTTGATTTTGAATCAATCACTTATTTTTTCACACTTTCACTTGTAAGTACCTGATTGGAGTACAAGTTAGGATGACAGCATAAATTATCACGGAATCACTTGGAATAGTTTGGACTTGAAAGGACTTCAAAGGCCTTTAAAGGTTTCCAGGGATGGAAACCTTGAAGAGTTTGGAAAGTCTCTCAGAGGAACCTTTGTAGATGTTTACAGTTCTGGGCCCCATAATTTAAAAATGTACTTTGTGGTACAAAGAATGTGTCCTCAGGATGGCACCAGCCTGGGGAAGGGGCTGGCAGTCGTGTTCCCTGAGGAGTGGCTGGAGGCACWGGGTTTGTCTAGTCCAGCTGAAGAAGTCTCTGCTATTCTATGTCTAAATGAGAGTGAAGAAACTGGCAGAGTTTGAAAATATTTRCATTACCACATAGAAGGTGCTAGCAATAGAGAAACACTCAAACCTGTGAGTCTGAGGAAACTTCATGTGAGAAAAATAAGATCTTTTCATTTCTTGAGTTCAGTGACTCAGAACAGACAGAAGTGAACTGAGGGAGATAAGGAAATCTTTTGCTAAAGGAAACACTGAAGTGTTTTTCTGTTCTTTTCCCAACTGAAAATTCACTATCAAAAGAAATTCATATATTATCTGAGATGAGAACTGTGCTAGGAAAAGAAAAAAGATAAAGAGGGGACAATTTTTCTCCAGAAAAAAAAAAAAAAAAAAAAAAAAAAAAAAAAGAAGAAAGCCACCACAAAAACTTCTAAACTACTTTTATTTGTGATAAGCTAAAAAACATTACAGTGAAGTAGTGACAGGTTTAAGAGCGAAACTAAAACTTCCTAATAATAATAGTGTAGTAAAACAACAGGAATTAAAAGATATTGTCATGCAGATATGGTACTGTTTCCACCTTTCAGTGGAAAAGAGGAAAAAATTATTACTTTGTCGCTTTATATATGAATTTTCCGACGTGATCTTTCATTTCTTCTAATTGTGAGGTGAGCTTATTTTTTGACATGAGTGCAACTCAGAAATAACTCCAGTCAATTGAATTACCCTACCATCAACTCAGCCAAAGTTTAGAATCCAGCCCCATTTCACTGGACCGATATTATAACAACGTATTGGGAACAGAAAATGGAAAACAAAAGCATAACGAATGTTTTATATATTTGAAAAAGTTGTCTTAATCCTCACAATAATTTTTGATGCTCCTGCTAGAATTCATTTTTCAGTACAAAAACTACACACCACACTGTGAAAATAGATCTTCTGTGTCAATATTTTTGCTTTTAAATAWGCTGTACAAGTGGAAAATTACCAAGTCTCCAACAAATTTGCAAAAGCGGTGACTCAACTGTCATGTATTTTAGTTTGCAAGGGACAGCATTTTTAAAGGCAGAGGAAATTCTACCACTGACACCAATAATCAGGCTTTGTCTTACTGTGAGTTTACTTAGAGCACTGGCAATTATTTKTTTCATTTCTGTTTATATCCACGAATTGAGTACAAAAGGCCTCTACATTTAATGTGAAGTAAAATTTATATCTTGGTGACATTTCTTACATACATAGAGATAGAAAAAGGCTCAGCTGCCTCCTCTACTTTCCCTTTATGTTCACAGGCTSTTGCTGTCCTGCAGAGTTTTGTTTGCCTCAAAGTACCAATCTAGTTGAAGGTCAAAGATACTGTTTTTGCACAGAGAATGATCCTCAAAAGTCAAATAACCAAAATTGTTCAAAAGACAGAAAAGAAGTTTAGCTATAAAAAAACCCCCTGAATTAACCACTGCTTGAAACTCCTTATTCTGCTTCAGAAATCCATGTGTACCAAGGCTACTTCTGTCTGCTTTGTCCTGCTCTCTGTCATAGCTATGACACACAGGGTATTTCTGACTTGGGAAGCAGATACACCTACCTGAAGTTGATGCACTTTAGAGGGGCTTAAACTCTTGATTTTCAACCATAAATCTTTTGGGCTTTTTCTGCAGCAGCCTCTTAAACCCCTGCCTTTATCCATGCTCCTTGTTAGAAGAACTTGCTGCTCAGCTGAGGCTTGTTGGATAGCTATATCTAGCTCGGATCATGAGGGCAGGAATTACTTTGATGTAGCATGCTTCCACCTCAAATATTGTCCATGAAAACAAACCAGGCTGGATTTTTCAGTGCTTAGCTTCTAGGGCAAATAAAATAGAAAGTCACATTACTCCGAGGCAGTACTGTACTTGCTTATTTGTTCTTTTATAGTTTTAAGTCTTAAAARTGATATGATATTTCTGTATGCGTGCATCCCTGAAGGGAACAAAAGGCWCTAACTAGCCCCCTGTAACTGTGTATCTGCTCTGTTTATTGTTGGTARAATTTTTAGCCTTCAAGCAGGTCCTGTATTTCTACAGCTTCATGCAATKGCTGTGGGACCGAGAGTCAGGAGACCATTTCCAATATAATAGAGATTGCACCACTAAAAATGGGAGACACTTGCATCTATAAATACTTTTCATTTTTAGTATAGAGTAAAAAGCATATAACTGTGCCTGGCTATAATGTTACAGGTATCCAAGTCAGTTTATAGGCAGAAAAAGCAATGACTCCAAATTCAGTAGCATAAAGGGCAACTGTCATAAAGTAAACCATCAAAATTTGAGCAGTAGCTCTTAAAATGGTTCTCAAAGTTCTAGCTACAGTTTCATGRGGTCATTAGAGGAGAGAAAGAATGYAGAAAGGCAGAATGGGTTCTGTGARGCAGGAAAATGACATTGAAGTCTGCCTTTAGTATCTCTTTCAGTGTATACAAGGGGAAGTCTAAAACCAGACCCTCAGGTATTGTGACTACAGTGAGATGTGTCTGCAGAGCAGACAGAACAAATATGTACAAGTCTTATGAAATAAGAATTAATTACTGTAGGAATCACTTGGCCATCATTTTTATGTATGGTACTTGTGGGGGAAAAGTTATCAAAAGTCTTTTCCCCAACCTGCATAGTAATTTTTCTCATTCACTTATTATGACCAAAGAGAAAAAATAGATTTTTATGTGCTTCTCATTTGACTCCTGAGTGCAAAATAATACATCAAGCTTTTCAGGTACTGTGGTATCAATTTTAGGACATTTTATGTTCTGTAAAAAAAAGTTCAAAAAGACTTCCATATGAATCCTCCTGCATGAAATAGCAGACTAGTCTTTTTTGCCTTTACTTCTTCTTTCCTGCAAGTACAGTAAGTCTCTTTAGGATACTGCAGAGGAAGCAACAAAATTTGAAAATAAGAATCAAGTTGTATGCAGGCAAGGCCTTAATACACAGTTTTTAAATGATCCTGTCCTCTTTATTTATTATTCCTTCTGATGGGTGATTTTTTTCCTGCAATCTATATTTTTTATACCATAGTGTATTGATGACCCTGCTTACACAAAAAATGTGAAAGAATCTTCAACTTCCACTGTGAAAAGAAGCCAAAGGAAATTGTTACCTTGGAAGCTCAAATCTATACMTATCTCTCTATAAAAAGAGGTCTGATGTTCAGAAATCTGAATCAACTGCAAATTTCAACCAATCCAACACCTTTGATTARGGGGCAGCTACTAAAAGGCACACAGCATGGGCTAAGTAATGGTCCTGTCACAAAGGAAAATACCTACCTGTCATGTGAACGGAGACGATTCCTCATGCACTGAGTTGAGAAATGAGTTGTGAGGTCTGGAACCATTGTGAGCTGAATGTGCTTGGACTTGTGCCCATCACTGMATAGATGCTTACCTCTACACACCCCGTCATTTGAAGATCTGTGGCAGAGCTATTTGTAAAAAAAATAACATCGGCATACGGTAAATATTTTTTGAGCCTTAGAGGTCCTTTTAACAAATTTGCTTATAGAAGCAGACACAAGAAGTAGAGAATTTTCCCTGTTCTTGGTTGCACCAAACGTAAGAAACTCTAAAAAGGGAGCGRAAAAGAGAAGATTTTGTATAATCTCATTAATTAGTCATTTAATAATTTAACATATCAGATGACAAACTAGCTACATATGTGTCAAAATGAGTGAATTTTGTAGACGAAAAGAAGGATGAATAATACATATTTATAATAACATTGTCTACCTACCCCCTGCTGTATGCCCTTATGCTTCCTACTGATAATTGTCCTTATTCARGATACAGCTCAAGATATGWGCTGGGCTTCTGRAGTGCACATTGTCCCTCACWTTTTTTTTCTTTCTMAAAAAATTCTTCATAACATCATGT
Organism: Malurus melanocephalus; assembly: GCF_030028575.1. Taxonomy (NCBI): domain Eukaryota; kingdom Metazoa; phylum Chordata; class Aves; order Passeriformes; family Maluridae; genus Malurus; species Malurus melanocephalus. The sequence continues at coordinate 40,005 of NW_026623283.1, forward strand.
TATGTTTCCAGATTGTGCCTGTATTTTTTTTAAATGAACCCTTAATAAGTTACTGCAATTAGCATGATAAACTTCTGAAGGAAAAGCTAATATGTCTCCTATTTCAGAGAAAATAAAATTAAATTCCTTTTTTTCTTTCCAAGACTTTTTGTTCTTTCCATATTAAGCTGTGAACAAAAAAGTTCTGCTTTCTTGATGTCCAAGGACTACAAAAGAGATGGTTTTCTGACAGTTACCTTCTCACTTCATAAAGTTTCTTTCCAAGTCTTTATGCCCAGAACCGCAAATTTAAAACCTCTTCCCCTGATTCTTTCTTCTGTCTCCCTTCCAACTGAACTTCTATCTGAGAAGGCCAATACCAAAACAGGAATTACAGATGTGAAGATGAAGGTCAAGCTGTGAAAAGAGTGCAAGTCATATTCTAGGTTTCAGTTTTTGCCACCTAGACAGGCTAATCTAGATCTATGTCTTCCTTTCATTAAAATAAAATATATTATAAATTGCTCTATATAATTTTATGAGAGTCTATTTGCATAAAATTAATCAATTCATAATGCATTAAATAATAAAATTAAGTATGGAAGAATATTTTCCCTCTTCCATGCAATGTAGCAAAATCAAAACCTCTCCCACAAACGTAGTTGGACAAACTACAGGATAACAAACCCCAGCTCTTYAGCAGTTGTGGGGGAAATCTTGTATTTTAAGGTGGGATTATGTTGCTGACTCTCTTAATAATTAAGGAGTCATATTTTTTTGTAGCTGTTAGAAAGCACAATATAATTATAAAGAAATAAGTAATTAAGCTTTGATTTTCAAAGATGGGTGTAACATATTCCCTCCTCTTGGACACTGCTCACTACTCTTTCAGTTTTCTGGCTGGTTTATTTCTGTTGCCAGATGATCTTTGGAAGGAATGCAAATGAGCCTGATTAACTCCAGGACACTGATTCTCTGGTCTGTGTGTTCAAGTGTCACAGAAACATTCAGAGCAAGGYTGTTTATTGTCATTAATTATGTGAGGACTTGCAGCAAGTCACTGTTGATGGAGTTTTTTCTAAACAGAATTGAAATTAGTCACATTCTGTACCYTCTGCTTTGTATTAGTGGTGTAACAGTCTTATAGAGTCACTACTTTTTGCTTTACTGCAAGGACYACTGCAGCTGTCTTAAAATTATATTCAAGTATTTGCAGTCTTTTGTTTTTCCAAAAATGGCTTTGAGCTGTAAGTTTCTGTGAAAGGATAGATGATGTGTAGGTGCAGGTTGATTAGAATCTCGCTGAAGAACACTGYTATCTTCACTCTGCATACTATTTTCTACATAAATCCTTAGAGATATAACCTTCACCCATGTGACAAAATCATGGCAATCCTTCCTTTCTTAAGTTCTGATTCTTCCATGGCTCAGAGAAGGGAAATGAAAGCTGATGGGTTGGTACTGATTCAAGGTATAAGTTTTTATAAAACTAGTTTGCACTTTCTGTGGAAGAACCAGCTGAGTGTCTACGGCTATATTCTTCTAATTTCCTGTGTGGGACACTCTATAGACTGGAACGGCAAGAATTTTGGTTGGCATCTTCATGCAGGTATCACAACTAAGGGCAGCAAATTCWTCTTTGCTAGCTTGCACTGCACCTTTGTAGACAACAATTTTCAAGAGGAATCACCCAAACTGAATGCAGATGATGGTAGTTAGAAAATGAAAAAAAATAATTGAGGAGAGGTGCCAGGTACAGGGAGACAGAGACTCCAGATATCTGGACTGAAAAAATGATGGAAAGCAGCAAATGATCAAGTGGCTTAGGGGAGTTTGCGACCAGACAAGAAGCTGAAGGAATGGTTGGACAGAAGAATGAGACTCAGAGCTGATGGAAGGGTAGAGACCAGGCACAATGATGGAAAAAGTGAGTTGTTGAGTAGAAGAGTTTGCTAAAACCTAGTGAACCGGAAATGACATAACACCAATCTAATTTTACCTTAAGGCATTGCATAGGGCTTCAAATCATAATTCATGTCATTGAGGACCTAAGTTGAAATCCTAGGTTTATTATWCCTCATTGGTCTTTCAAAAACTGTTCTACAGCAAGTTCTGAAGATCCAGCTTGCTTTGCACTCAAAATCGTTGAATGCACAGACACACCTGAACAGCAAGTGAGACCAGGGATGTCAGGCAGAAGAAACCTTAAATTGGAATAGACACATAAGGATCACTCAATTCAAGTCCCTGTTCCTCACAGGGCTGCCTAACATTGAACCATATGGCTGAGAGCATCATCCAGACACTCCTTGAATTCTGACAGGATTGATGCCATTATCACTTCCCTGGATAGTCTGTTCCTGTGACCTCTTCAGTGAAGAACTTTTTCCTAATGTCCAATCTGAACTTTTTGGATGAAGCTTCCTTCCATCTCCTTGTGTCCTATCGCTGGTCACCACAGAGAGGAGATTGACATCTACCCCTTTGCTGCCCCCCTTGAGGAAGTTTTAATCTGTCACCTGCAACTTTAATTAATAGCTTAAATGTCCATTCCATAGGCATGGCATTAGATGATATTTTTACCACAAAAAAAAAAAAAAATCAAAAATCTGTATATTAATTGAATATATTTGATCAGAGTTGAGTAAAACCCAGCAGTTTTTCATAAGACTTATGCTCATTTGTTTTGGACTAAGGATGTACAGAATAAAGCAGCATGATTAACAGAACAAAACAGAAGATCTTTGAGCCAGTAAAATGCTTAGTAAACAAGATCCTCTCCTTGCCTGCAACAGAGAAACCCAACATGATTCACAGTTAATAGGTAGCTAGTAACTTTACCTATGGGGTCACTAAGCATACAATCTTTATTGTCTTGGAATTTGGCTTGCAATTCCTGTCTCTGGTTTGTGGACGAACTGAGCACACACAGCATTAAAGCAGAATTATTTTGAACATATAAAATACAACGTGAGGTTAGGCAATTAGAAGAATAGAGTTGTTTTACATGGATTTGCAATTATAATAGATAATAATGATTACTAATAGATAAGAGTGATAATACATAGATTTTTTAACTCAGTTTCTACATGCCTTCATTTCTCACTTTGTCACAAAGAGATGTTGTACAAATTCACTTATGAGTGTTAGTGAAGCATTAATATGTTAGAGAGGTGAGCTCTATGAAAAAGTCCAAGAAGAAATTAAGTATTCTGTTTTCCAAGCACAGTTTGAATAGTGTGCAGTAAATAAACTACAAGATCATAAAACAAAYGGAATAAAGCAAAAYATTGAATTGCTGCTGACTAAGTGGYTTAMATTCTATACCTCAAATGAAGAAGTYCTGTGGAAAAATAGAATGAGATCATATAATTAAATGCTTTACCAAAAGKGATCCTCACCAGCATGTGAATTACATTTCGCTGGTAACGTTAAATCTAGCATTTACAAACATTTCAGTGCCTGACTCTGCAACTTAGTGCTATTATTTTTATGTGAGAGCTTTGATATGTATTTATTAGATAGAATATGTTTATGGTCAGTGATCAGCAGTTATGCAGAATTATACATGCTAAGAAGTATGACTAATCAAGTTCTAGAAAATGACGTATGTTATGTATATTCTTATACAGAGATGCCATATTGTCAACAAAATGGCAGTGGATATAATGTGATGATAAATGTAAATGATGTGATAATAAATGTAAAATGATGCATAGGTGGAAATTTAAAGTACTCTTGCCCAAAATAAAAACCTCCACAATTCGAGATTCCTGAACTTAAATTTTGTGGTAACGCGACTTTCTCAAACACTACCCACAGACTCTGGAAAACTGATAAATACAGAAAAACAGGAGTTAAACACACCTTTGAAAATTAAATATAATCTCATAAGTCACTTCAGCATTTTCAATGCCTTCACTGGACAAACTATGTAATACTTCTGGTATTCATTTTGTGGAAGAACAGAGGAAAAAGTGGGAAAGTCTCACCATCACAGCTGGAAGTGCCAACAGGGAATCACTGCTGTATTTATCCTGCTGTTACCATTCTCCCTCTCAGAACTGACTTATGCAAGACATAAATTTGATCTATTGTGCTTGAAATCCAAGAAGTATTCCAGTGAAATASTTTAGCCTCAGGTGTGTGGATCTTWGYRTTATGCTTTTCTGTTTCAAAAGTAAGAGATCAGTTCCAGTGATTTAATTTCAATATGGGAGTAATTCTTACAGATCATCAGTTGCAATCTATGATACATAAGCAAGAAAAATGGAGCTGCAACCTCCAGCGCTGCAATTTGTGATTAGGAGACCAATTCAGCCCTGTATAAAAAGAAGCACATGCTGGCCCTAGCTGTGGGGAGCACTACATTAAAAGATGTGACTCAGGTCACCAGATCATTTATGCACAGGTAGGTATGCTCTCTAGAAGGAAACACTTCTTTTTTCTCCAAATGCTGGAATGGTGCAAACATCCTCTCCAATGCTCTGGTATGGACTCTGGGGCAGGAAATAGACTGCACTCACCACTTCAAAGCTCTTCAATGTGACCATCTTGGTTACTTTTTCTCAGAGCTGAGAAGATGGAGGAGACATGCCATTCCAATCAACCTTTCCTTCCAAACAAAAGTGACCTAACTCATAATTCATTTCAGAATGTTGATATCTGGTTGTACTTGGAAAGGTGTGTATCTGAACAGATTTCCACTGTGTTTTTTTTTTGTTTTGTTTTTTGGGTTTTTTTTTTCATTACACTCAAATCTCCTCTCTCTTAATGCCATTTTCAAGATTTCTGGCCATGGATGTTTGCTTCTGGTTGCCCTCATCTACTTTCCACTGTTGAGTTGCTGTGCCCATGGYAGGGACATAAGTAGGGATACTTTTTACATGGTTCATTAGATGACCTGCTGTGTTCTGACAAACACAAAGTTCTATTCCCTTTGAMCAGTAGTTAGAGACATGCTACATTCTGTTATTTTTTTACTAGTTTAGTAGGAAATTTTATCCACTAAAGTCAAGTACTTTTTCTTGTTGCTTCTATATCTACACATTTAGATATGTAATAAACATGTAAAAAAGTCGATATTTTTAATTAAGAGTATTTCGATATTTAATTTATATTAAATGTTTGGTTGCATGACCTTAAAATGCACATTTCAAAACCTTCTACTCTGTAGAACTGAAATTCAAAGACAGAAAAGAACAACAAAGTGATGAAAAAGAAGCCTCAAGTCATTTGAATAAATGATCTCTGAGAAAACAGTTGATACAAGAAAACTGGTTGTTTCTTGGTCCTTAAATAACATGAAAACAAACCAGATGAAAAAAAAAAGAGCAGTTAATACTACCAAATGAGTCACTAAAAGCAGCTCAATGATAATTGATTAATCACACCAAATAATTTATTACAGCAGTAGTATATTCAAAAAGTTGTGGCACTTGATGAACATGTCTTATCATCACAGAAAAAAATCAGTAATCTTGGAAATTATTGATTCTTTATGTGTCAATGAGAATGGAAGTTGTTTTTCTTATTTTTAAACTTTAATATAAAGARCATGTTCACAGTTTAGTTAGTGTTAATATTTCAATTAATCTCAATCATTCTAATAAAAATACTAGTCTTTTTTTCTCAAAAATATTGAAAAGCAAAGGCTGAATAGTTTGATATTTAATCCTTGAACTTTTGTCTGTCTTAAGGATATGAAAGCAAAGTGACCTTTTTTTTCCTTTTAATCAAAGCACTACTAATGGTGGCAATGGTGCAAAGGTGAATGCCTAAAACATCTGCAACTGTGAAGAAAYAAATTGCACCTCCCAGTGCCTGTAGTTCCAACAGCAAACAGAACCAGAGGAGCTGTAGCCACTGTTCCAGATGCAGTGGGATGAATCAGGCACCAGAGACAGAGAAGGGCTGGTAATTTGTGAGTTTGAATCATCTTCTTTCCTTTGTCACTGGAGAATAAGAACATGTTTACTCTTTGTTTTCGAGGTCAGATGTCACTGATCAGTTTTTACCTTCTGCTTTTAGAAAACAAGTGAGCTGAGTGTTGTTTATCACTATTGCTGTGACTATTGATATGACTAAACATCCACTACTAGCGCAATAATCAGGAATTCATTATAAATGAAGGACTCTCATTTAGTGGCTGATCCGTCTCAGACAACGCCTTTATTTCATGCTTCTTCGAAAGTGTATGCTCGATTAATATATCCCAGGTTGCTCCTTAAARTGAAATGGGGAGGAAAACATGCTGAAATCTTACAATGTTGATGTTATAAAAGTAGAAGTGGTAGAATTAAATCCCATGACCTCTCTGATGGCGTTATGATATTTGCTGTCATATACTCTTTGTTACAGTTCTCATTCAAGCAAAGCCATGAGCTAGCAAACAGCAGAATTACAGAATTGCAGGAACGGCATATGAAAATAGAAAGTGTTGCTTATCTCTATGATTAGAACAGTTTTCTCTTGGAAAATTTATGATGTTCTATTAATTAAGCTTACAATTTAACATATACCTGTTAAACACTAACACATAGCATATAAAAAACTTAAAATGGGACGCTACATAGCACAAATGTTAGCAAAAAAAAATTGCTTTAGTACAACCCAGAAAAGTTCACTCAACCTAGCCTTTTAGATATTTCACTCAGGAAATAGGCTAAACAAACAGATGGGCTTTAGATTAGCTCTCAATAGACACAGGTTCTGTCAGACCAAAAGGAGAAGTGAAATATGTTGTCCTATGCTTTCTATCAATAGTACTTGGTTTTAAGATGTACAATTTAGAAGCTTTAATTAAAAGCTCTGTATTTAATCACAGACATTATATCAATTGCCTAGAATAGAAAAAATACCTTAAGAATCCACCTTCCAGATTAAAGGATATATTATAAATCCAAAACAATACCTTGACCATGCTATGAACAGAAATTGATGTTGGTAAATAATGTTAGTAAAACAGAAATTACAGAAAATGAAGTTATGCAAAGATCTATAAATCTCAGAGCTTCTCAGAGCTCGTATATCAGAATAAATAAACTTCATCACTTTTTTGTCTTTCACTCTAAACAAATCTGGAGGTACCATGAATCGAATTGTCATTTCTTATTTTCATCASTTGTCATATCTTAACTGTAAATTATTCCCTTCATTTTTGAAGCTTCCACCATAGGATAAATTTCTTTTGATCATCTTTCTGTTCTGCTACAAGTTTTGAAGGCTTCCATTAGATCATGTCAAAATTGCTTTATTTTCTAGATGAATTCAGGTAAGAGGCAGAAAGCTGTATGAATTCTGATATAAAATAAAGACACTAAACCAATCCTTTAGGATTCCTCAAGTGAAACAAAAAGTGACAGGTGTCACACTTCTGTCTGATTACCTTAAACTGTGAAAGTCTCATCTTTCAAATCAGAAAAGAAAAAATCAAAATTGTCTATACAGGAATGAGAAAAAAAAAATCACACTGAACATCCTTTCTTACTAATCTGTCAAGTGTCAACATGTGGATTCCACTGAGCAAGACCAATACTGTCAATTTTAACTACCATAATTTGTCATATTCCTTCCATAAAAAATATGATGGGAACAAAGGAGTAATTTTTTAATGCAAAACCCTGGCCTGGGTTGTATCTAGACTAGTAGAGTGTGAAATCTCTCGTTGCTGTGGTCAATATGCTGGTAGCATCAGTGATATAGCGGAATATGACAGTTTTGTTTGTATTCATGGCTGTGACCTTTAGCTATGCACAGCATCARTTTCTGATCCCAATCCTTGGCTGCATCCCTGCCAACATAATTTATGCCAAGGGATTATCTTGTCTGCCATGCCTCAGTATTAATAAGAAATAAAAGGGGGGAAGCCACAGCTAGAGAAAAAACCCTAAAATGCAAARCAAGCATGCAACACCTGTTACAGAAACAGTGGTACCACTGTTAGCTGMGTGAGTGATGGCTTGTGACAGTAGACAGAAATGGCTCACCTGCATGTATGRCATTCCCAGCCAAACAGGTGTGCACACCATATGATTTATTTCTGGATGAGAGAGTCAGTCATGCATAAACAATGAACTTCTTTTCTCATCATAACCCTTGACTGGATGCAATCCTCTGAACTGTTACCTGTGTGCCAATGTGTCTTCCCACTGAAATGCCTTTCTTCATTWTGATGAATAAAGGAGAATATTGATCTTCAAAAGAAATCTTAGAATGGTGTCCAAGAAACCTCTTAATATGGACAAAATTTTTGCAAGACATAGTGTAAGGCAATGGTAAATCATTCTTACACTTTTTTTTTCTTGCTCAGCACAATATTCTGCTTGTTGCTGACTCTTTTGCGTAGTCAGCTATGAAGGAGTACAAGCAAAATAATTCTTTTCCAGTTGAGAAACAGTTCCCTTTCCCTAGAAAACAAGAATCTGGCATTCAGGTGTGACTTGCATTTAGACCTCAGGACAGAAGCTACGAAGGCTGTATCAAGCTGGAGTAGGTGTAATCCATAACTTTATGAATAGTGGCTGAGTGAATATCTTCCTGTAATCTTCATTACCRCAGAACCTTCTCCACATAACTGACTCATCTAATGTTCTGTTCTGGGGTCAAGGCTTCAAAATGTGAGCATTAGCTAATTGAAGTATTAGCTCATCAGATAGCTCATCATAAACTATTAATAATGGTATTACCYTATTCTTCTGTCTCATAGATCTAGTCAGTGTCAGTCACGTTAACCGTGTTTCTTTACTTTTACTTACCACGTACAATGCCTGAATAATTTCCTGGCTTACAAGTTTAATACTTTTCTTCTCATATTCTTTTTTCTCCCTGAATTAGTCCTAAATCTGAGTAGCTGGGATATTTCATGGACCATGTGTTTCAAGATTGATAGTGGAACCCACTTTAATAGTATATCTCCAAGGAARCTGCCTCTGTACATAAAATACTACTTTTTACTCTATTTATTAGATTGTATATCTTAGAAGATTCAGCAAGAAATAGAACAAGGATGATTACAAATTACTTTCCAAGCTAGTTGCTAAACAATACCAAGACAAAGAACTTTTGCACTTTTGTTCACAATTTTCCAATACTGATTCTTTTTTTTTTTTCATTCTCACTCTATCTATAGTTATAGTCTGGATGGGAAATAATTAACTTTCTATTTCAGGGAATAAAAACGATGGTAAGTTTAAATAGTTATATATGTATTGTTTTATAAACCAAAGTGATATTTAGACTTAACCTGGTGACATTTCTGCTCCTTCTTTCTCCCTGTAATAYCTGTTGCTGATCTTGCTGTCATATGGGAAACTGCTTCCATGGAAACCCCTCTGCATTGTATGGTGTCTGCTTTTAATTTAATGCACTTTTCATAACATTTTTMCCTCATTTTTATGGTGAATTTGCCATGTTTTTGCATATTCCTGTGATATGCATAACCCTCCACCCCTGTTCACAAACACTGAGTGTGTTACACCTTTGCACACCAATTTGTGTGAATTCCTCAGGGTGGCTGATGTGACTTTGCTATCAGTTCAGGTTACAGACACCAAATTACTACTTGATGTCATCCAGCACACACTGTGCAGCTTATTCATGTCTATTTAAACCATCTACAGGTTCACAAATCACAGCAAGGTATAGCATTTTGAGTTTGGTTAAATGCAGCATTTGAAATATGGGAAAGGAAACAGAAATTAAAAACTTTAAGACTTGAAGTGAGAGAAAAAGTAGCTACTCAAGAATGAAATTTTTGAGAGAGAAATTCAAGAGAAAGTTTTGTGGTTTTTTAGGAGAGTCTGTGATTTACTGCAGTCTCCAATTTTGTTTATATCTGAAGAAAAATTCAAATAGGTCACATGCTGAGAGCAGCCAGACTCAGACTGATATAAATGTGGTTGGTTTTATCCTGGTCCATCTTTTTCATAGTGATGCCAACTCCAGATTTTGGTGTCTACAAAGCTTTCTAAAGGGATTAGTAGCATTAGATTAAAAAAAAAAGGCAACAAACTAAAACTCAAAACAATTTTTAATAAAACAACCATGGTATTCACAAAATAAAGAAATAGTAAGAGCAATACTGAGGTCCTCTTTTTCTCCAAATATACAATTGTTGTGTACACATAGAAAACAGATATATCATAGAAGTATTGAAGTGAGTGAAAATGAACCTTTAAAGATCATCAAGTCCAAATCCCATGCTGGATATGATAATATTCAATTAATTTTCAAATTGTGAAATAAAAGAGTCAAATATTTGAAAATGCAAGAACAAAGTTTGCTCTTGCAGCAGTTYTACCTGCATGTGAAAAAGCTGGCAGTTACTAATCTGCATTCAATAGAAGCTGAGCATTCCCATTAAGCTAATTTAACAATACCAAAGATTTAATTATTTTTTTCAAAATATCTGATTAGGACTGGTAGAGTGCTCTTAAAGGTTGGTAAATCTTAGGGAGGTAATTTCCAACACATATCAGCACTTTTATACATGGATTCATGACCTGTTTCTTATAATTTTGTGTTACGAAGAGTGGTCTTTGCTGGGATTTATCATGTACATATTAAACAGCTGAGCAATCTTTACCCTTGTAGCCAACATTCATTCTCACTTGAATTGCTGCTGGGGATTTCCTGTAAAATACAGCAGCTTATCTTCTCACATTGTCTTTCTTTCTCTGATATTTAAAGAACAGTATCTTCTCCATTCTCTTAATCCTTCAGCTAAAACTCCTTTGAAGTTCCAATTAACCATTTAGTTAATATTTTAATGAAGGTGGTCTATTAAGAGCGTTAAGCGTTAGCTTTGGTCTCTGAAAGATGAACAGGAGTGTAGAAAATAGGAACTCAGGATTGTAAGGGAGAATGCACTGATTAGAGGCTGTTTATAACTGCAGCTCTAATGACTTCAATGGCTACATGCTCTGCAGTGCTCGCACTGCACTTATCTACAGTAATTTGTCCAAATTATGGACATTCCCTTGTCCAGCTCCTCTRGATGTGCACACCATGGAGATGGGATCTTTTGCAACCCACGTATCTACTCTAGCCCTGTGATGCTTAGGAAAGAAGAGATTCTAAGATGGTYTACCACTGAATGTGTAAAAAGATGTTTTACCATTTATTAGGGATTCATTCACTCTCCATGGTGTGCACATCCATTTTATTAGGGATATGCACAGGGGAGACCAAAGCACCCTGAAATATGGAGGTCACTTAGACCCAGGCCCAGTCATTACATGTGGTTATCTTTAATATGGAGCAGAGGTAACACTTCAGATACCAGCATTTTCTGATCTCTTAGCACTTTCTTAGGGATGGGACTGAGGTAGAGATTGCTGGAAAATCTTCCTCTTCCGTGCCTGCCTGAATGATGCCAAAATACAATTAGTGGTAGATAGAGAAGACATCTGATTTTGACCAGCTRGCCACTCTTAAGTAGCAACACAAGAATGTTGAGCTAAATTCTTTGACCTGACCTGAACCCTTATACCTGTGTGTGAGTGTAGTGAGCATGAACAGCAAAGCCCCTAGCTCCAAGAAAACCAGCAGGAGAGGGTCTGGCCACTGGAGCAGTCTGTAGGAGTCTCTGAGGAGGATGTGCCCTGCTGCATCTGCCCACAGACAGCAAACAGTGCTTTAGGAACTATTATTAGTCAAGCCCTGGCAAAGTCCAAAATGTCTTTAATCTTTGGGCTTGGGCACAACTGGAACTGGTCTCCGAARGTAGAAAGTCATAATGTAGTCCTTGACAGCTCCTTGCTTCATGCTTTAGTGCARACACTCTTGGCTCAGCTTTAAAATACACTGACATGAGACAATCTGATTAAAGTGTCACATGTTTCTGCTAGCAGCTGTGGTGTGCACTAGTCAAGTGCTTTTCTTCTGGCCATTCGTCATTGCTGAAAATCTGCAGGGGGAGTAATTAGAAAAAAAATTGTCAACACGAATGAYGTTTGAGGCCCATTCTAAGAGCTCACTCTTCCCATCTGCTTAAGAAAATCATCCCTCCAGTAAATTCRTTTTTAATTATGAACCCTGGTTTAGTCACACCACAGTCATTTTTAATTATGTTATTGAGACTGTGTTGGGCTTTTTTTGCCCTTCTGCACTGATACTTTATTTCCTTATCACTGCTGCTTCTCCTTTACTCTTCATTAGGAAGACAGGGACTCAAAACACAATTCACGAGGCAGACCAACTACCTTTTTTTAAATTCAGGGTGGTTTTTTTCCTAAAAAGAAATTCATCTACTTTTCTCATTCTCCAGCTGTCACACAGAGACATTTTTAGCATCTGTTGGTATCAGGAATCTATAAATAGGAGTATYGAGGTACAAAACAAGGAAACAGTTTTTCCCCTCTTCCTTTGAAATAGATGGGAATAAAAATGATRTTTGAAAGAAAACAGTAAGGAAAGTGATGCTGAATATGTAAGTATAAATTTTCTTCTAAATAAATATGGCAATTAATCAGTTAAGAAATACATTAAGACTACTGTATTTTAAGGAAAAGAGGAAAGTGATACTTACCTAACTCCAGCAGTCTCAACAGATATTTGGATCCCACAAGGCATTTTGCMTGGGTGCTTACTGGAAAGAAATTCACAAACTGAGAAATTTTAAGTGTTTTCCTGCCTATGTTCAGCTTCAGTGTTCTGTGTGGATTAAACTGTTGTACATGGACAGCATATTTATGCTAGGTTTTTGATGATTAGATGTCAACCAGTAGCATTAACACAGCCTGCTCTCTCCTACTATAGTCCAAAAATTGCCYTCTACCATGATGACAACCTCCTCTGCAATAAAGTCTGTTTCATGGGAATGTATCTCATCAGTGTGACTGATGATCCCTCTGTGCAGCAGGATATTTCCATTGAAGTGCTATGGGAAATGCCATAGAAGGCAATCAAAAATGTCTGAATTTAAGATATTAGAGGAGACAAGGAGGGGACCTAGATCTCAGATTCAGTGATTCCTTTCAGTTTATCACATGATYAGTCATTTCTTGCCTGGCTATTGTTGTTTCCCAGCTATTCCCTTGAGCTGCTTTASTAATGACTGCATAAATGCAGAGATTTGTGAGGTGGTAGTTAACKTCTTCACAAGACAAATTGCTCTAGCTTTGAATATCACCCACAGCAGAACTAAGAATATTCTCAGTGTMATGATCAGCAGCATCTGCTGTACAGGTAGCTGYAGCAGTGAARGAGGAGAACRCCAAGAAACCATTTGCTATTGACTTGTCTTCCTTGACACAGCACTTTATCTCAGTTTAGTTAGTAGRGAGAATTTCAGACTGGAAGTATCAAATAATATTGTAAACTGTAATCTGCTTTTTCTCCCTTTATTATCGCTTTCTGTCTCTACTGATTGAATTTAAAGGAAATGGTCATCTTGCTCAATTTTCTTAAAGTATATTTATAGATACCTAGTCAGAAGACAGGCTCTTTATGAAACCTTGTTTTGGATCCTGGAAAATAATTTAATTTCAAGGAATTTTAAACTGAGACACGATGCTAAAGAAAACTGAAGGACTGACAATTGAAGGACTGGAAAGTATTATAGTTCTAGGGCCAGACTCCAGACTGTTGTGCAGTCCTTTGTGCAGTGGACAGTTTTATCCAAGAATAAAGAAGAATCTCACCAAGGTTTCATCAGCATTACACAGAGTTTTTATAGAGTCATAAGTGACACGTGATCAAGGCTGCCTTAAGATATTTTTTTGTAAAAGAAGAACTGATTTTATTATCTTTAGCCTCTAACTTATTAAAACTTTGTTGTGATATTTCCTTTATATTTTGCATTGTGTTTCAGGAAACACCTTGTGACTGTGGTTATGAACATGAAATTAATAATTCATGATATACTATGGAGCATCATGATTTTTAATAAAACTAGAAGCTTATTTATGCAAGGGAAATACGCTTTTCATATAGTGGGATGTGTGCTCCTCTGGAAGTTTGTAATAAAATATCACTGAAAGCAYGCAGATCACATTTCAACAAAGCTAGTGCTTTATATAGAAGTGCAAACAAGATCTCATCACTATAGATAGCTTGGAGAAGTGCARGCAGGAGAAACAACAGTATAAGAAGAGCACACTAGCCAAGATTTCAAAAATATATTTATTACCTAGAAGCATAAATGCTCACACTCTTGCCCTTGCAGTTTAAATTCAAGTACAGCAGTGCCCAGTTGTTGCAGTCCCTCTGCCTTCCTGGTCTTTTCTGGGTTGAGCCCCACTTGGTGCTGTGCATTCAGAGCTGCTGTGCTCCTTACCTCACTCTGAGGACTGCAGAGGAAGGGAATTGTGAATTGTTGGGACCAGAAGGCAGAGGTATGAGATTTTTGATGCAGAAAATAACCTTCAGATTGTGACAAGGTTCTGCCTCATCAGCGCCTRTGTCAGGATGAGGGTCTGCTTATGCTGCTTTCATACTTCAAAAGAGCGCCAGACAATCCTGGCCTTTTTAGTCTGACAGGAGTTCTTTAAACAAGCTTTTCTTTTCTGTCTAATCCGTGAAAGAGGTTGATAAAGACCCTCTTCTTACAGGCTATGCTTGGTTCAAAGACYATGGAAGGACTGAAAAGCAACAAAAAACTAGATTTGCTTTCTTTCTTTGCATTTTTGAACACAATATACTTTCCCTATAGCTCTGAGATGCTGAATTCTGTAAAATTCCAGTTTTGGAGGACCATGGAAGCCACTGCTTCCATGATGGTGGCCTGGTTTTTGGTTATTTTTTTTTATAACTGCTGATTAAGAGGGTCCAACAGTTCGAACATGACGGGGCTGGACAGTGCCTAGCTTTTCTGGCTAAAAAACTGAGCAACAAGACAGAAGGACATGAACTGCCACGGCAGAAAATGATCTAGAGTATTATAAAGATTATTGGAACATGACAGAGGAACTATTGTGATGATAGAGCATGCACTGAAGAGCTGCTTCTTTGGAAACAGAAACAGAAACAAAAGCAGCCGGTTAACACATACATTTATAGAAGGGCTATTAAGAGTTAGGAAGGAAAGCACAATCTCTGTAACTGAAGAAAGCATCAAGCTTCCCATTTTGTGTCTCCAGAAAATGTTAAGCACTACTCATGAAAATTTTCATGCCTTGTAAAAATGATGGAGGGTTTGGATTTTGTAAAAGGAAGAAATGTTCAGAGTTAGACAAAAAGAATGAAATGATAAAAGTGTTAACAATATGGTTTCATCTTTTCCTCCATTAGCAAGGCCAGCACCAAAGTTCTGCAACCAATTTTAGTATTCATGCTCAGAAAACATGAATAAAGTGAACAGAGTAAATTGACAAAAAATGAATGCTTTATAGTCTGGAAARGTCATTCATAAGGAAAGCCTAAAGGCTTTAGTAAACAATGTGTTGGAGATGTAACATTCTAGTCTATACAAGTTTCTGTGTGATCAGAACATACAGAATATGATTGCCAATTCCACCTWTTTTGGTTTCATCTTATAATTATTTTTAAAGTTATTTCATGTAGCAGGTTGAGTGTATCTTTCCTTACTCAGACCAAGTGCAAGYCATTGCCCCAATAACTTGTCTTGTACCAAGACAAGTTATTGTATGTGGAAATTTTAAAATCTTTCTTCCTAGAGTAGAAAGACAAAAAATAATRTGCAATAACCAAAATTAAATATTGAACTGACATATATTAGAAATATAGGACAAATTTCGTGTTCTTTTTTCATAATGTGGATAACTATCCATTAGAAATCTTAAAACATAAGCAACACCAAGTTATTGAATAGCTTCATAACAGATGCACTGTACATAATTAAAAATTTGGGGGCTTGAAACAGGAACCTCTGTGGCCATTGTGATGTTATGTTGAATTATTACAGTAGTTCCTCATGTCTCTGTTTCTGTRTATGAGCACCACGACAGCAGGCACAACAGAACTCTATGGACCCCTTCAGGGACAATGACCTATTTAGCAATAGTGYTTCCTGGGAATTTTCACAAAAGGAAAAGCAGACCTATAGATAGTTCTATCCATTTTTTCTTATGAGGAGCTTCAGGTATGTTGACAGGAGTTGTTGCTTTTCTTTCTATTCCTGGAAAAAAATCCCCTTTTTTTTTT
>NW_026623283.1:56121-62250 GCF_030028575.1 Malurus melanocephalus
AGTATGCTTAAACACTCAAATCAAAACCACAAGGACCACTGGTATGCAAGTGAGAAGAAAAGAAATTATATAAGAAAGATAATACTAAGAAGAAAAAATAGSAGTCAGAACCCCCAGGTTTAGGCAAGGTCTCCAAAGAAAAAATGTGGGGAAGAAAAGTGTGTAACAAAAGATGACAGAAGTCCTTATGCTCACAACTACACTAGAAGCAGTTGCAAATTGGGTCAAGATAACATTTTTATAGAATCTAAAGCCTGACAATAATAAAAATCATTAGAGCTCTAATTGCCCATTAAAAAATAATATCAATACAATAAATGAACCCTTAAATGCCTGAAGACGCCTTTTTTTTTTTATTTTCCCCTTTTTCAGGGTTATAAAAATAGCTACTCAAAATCAGCATTGGTGGCTCTGGCTCACAGATGCATTCTTTGCTGTTGCAACTGCTGCTTGATTAAAATTGA
Source organism: Malurus melanocephalus (assembly GCF_030028575.1). Taxonomy (NCBI): domain Eukaryota; kingdom Metazoa; phylum Chordata; class Aves; order Passeriformes; family Maluridae; genus Malurus; species Malurus melanocephalus. The sequence continues at coordinate 56,586 of NW_026623283.1, forward strand.
CACTGATTTATTAATTTATCAGATCAGAGAAAGGTCAGTAATAACTTGTCCTCTTCCTCCTTAGTATTATCTTCAAGTTTRCAGTCAGGTCTCACAGAGATTTTCACTACATTTACTATACATTATGGTCTTGGTAAGAAATCCATTTGAGTCTGAAAGAGACTTTCCCCTCATTACTGTTGCATCAGGCTGAGCTGGACTTTACAGAAATGTCATTTGGCATTTGTCCATGCTGTAAGCCATACTGTTCTCTATACTGTGAAAATTTTCTAAATGTTTCTTGAGCACAGGAATGCCTAAATGCACAGAATTTATCTAAGAAAGAACATTTCCTGGAAATATTTTGTGGATGAAAATACAGAAAAAAAATWAAATATTCTCTATCTGTAGATTTCACAAAAAGAATTAATAAAGACCCTCCATGGGTTAGAATTTGATCACTTTGAGTATTTAAATCCTCAACCATAAAATTGCTAATGTSGCTAAATACATTTTTATCATCGTTTAAACAACACAATTCTAAAAWTAAAGTGTACAAACAATCCCTCACCTGATAAAATGAGTGGTATTTTCCATTAAGTGTTGATATAACATGACAGCAGGTGCAAGAAATGCTCTCGTGGAATGCAGATGTGCATTTTTGTAACATGATCAGGCATACACCRGCTACTTGATGACAGAAACAAGCAATCTGATCTCACTGTAAATGTGCCAACGAATACAAAAAGGACTGTAGGACCTTTGTGAGGAAGAGTGGCAAGTAACTTGGCTCCCAGATTAATTAATTTGTTCCATGATTTCCTCTTGAACCATAGTAGATGGTCTCAGGGGAAAAAAAATAACATATTGACTGAGATAGTGAATTTTTGCAAAGCAGATTGGTTCCAGAAGCATCAGGTTGGACAGTCCTCTGCTTACTTTGGTCCTGGGATATCCTGKAACATACTCTTGAGAACAATGTTASACATAATGACTGCTATGTTTGTGGWGCTAAATATGGGGCAAGTGTCTAGTGAATACAACATCTTCCCAGAAACTGAYAGTAATAGTGCTGAACCACAAAAGAGTTCTAGACAGAGATGGAAAAAGAGAAAGAAAGACACAGAAGACAAATAGTACATTCTTTCTGCAATATCTTGCAGGTAACAAAAACAGCTTCTTGAGTGGATACCACACATGACAGTGGTAAGTCCCTCTGTGTGTATTTCTTCTGAATTCATATTGACTTCTTGAAAACATTTCACCTCGGGATGTTAACAAACATGGTAACACAGCTATAACTCTTCAGCAGATGAGGACACCTTGAGCTGGATCTTTCCTCAATGTGTAAATCTCATCTGCACACCTATAGCATCTTCACTGACAACTAGTGGATACTTTGAGAGAATACATTTCAAGCACACTTCCTACAAAATCTGCAAGCAGTTGTTTAAAAACAATCACCAGATGTACACCATGAGCATGCCATATTAGCACTCCATGATTTTGCCAGATTTTCATGAGTCCTTTTGGTTTGTGTGTTGATAAAAACACAACAGGTTATTCTATAAGTGTGACTAATTCAAGAGCTCATCATTCTACACACAAGCGCAGTGTAGTTCTCCATTGGAATAGTGTACCGAAGGTGCAGCTCTGCCTTTCATGAGAATGATTTTGGTTATTGGATCCAGAAATAACACTGATCATTTTTTATAAGTTCAGGTTTTTGGGAAACACTAGGAAAAAATCAGCATCAAGGTGCCTTAGTTACTCTTTGCTTATGACAAATGTCGAGAAAGCAGTTTCCCATCAGAACAAATGAGTTACTAGGATAATTTAGACTGGGAGTGACAGCTAGCCAGCCCCCACTCAAAGCAGAGTAATCTCCAAGGTTTCCATCATTCTCCCCAGGATCTTGTCYTATTTTGATTTATTGTGTTAAGAAATAGAGACTGATACTTAATTTGCCTGTTCTAATATATTCTTCTGATGACTGATATTACAATAAGAAGCAATCTTTCTGCAAAGAATCCACAGAAAATAATCACTTCATATTTATGACAGTGCTCATGTTCACACCACTGACAATTTTTAAAAATGAGGCAATGGAATGTGTCTCTTCAGAGGCAATCTCAGTTAACTTCCACTTCATTTTGATGTGCACTTATTACCATTGTAATGAGCATTTCAGAGATCCTCAAGACTCCTTGGATGTGATAACACTTCTTTACTCATTGTCAAAGGAAACACTGATGCCCACAAATGAGAATCTTTGAAATAATATACTTCAGACTGTCAATGTTTGATGATCAACTTAAAGCAGTACAGTTTTTCTTTTTGCAGCAAGAGCATTTATCATTTTTGAATCTCTATATGGACTGCTATATGGTCTGACTAGAAAGTTGGACAACTGATCTTTCCTGCGAAAGTTGAGATCCTGCTTTTATTGACAACAATCATCATTCTAATAATGAAAACCAACATTTAGATTATTGCTGTAATAAGACTTTTCATAAAGTGTAGTGATTCTGATTCAGTGCCCTTTTCCTAAAAAATTACAAATTATAAATTTGGCTCGAGAAAAAGGTGGTGCTGAAAACCAAAAACAAGACAATTATGCAACTTGTCATTGAGAAAATCACCAGTTACAATGCTCAGTGATGCAGAGCAACCGAGCAATATAAGCAGCAATGTCCTTATCAGATTGTAAATTTCACCTGTGAAATTGAAATCTCTMGACATTGATAGATAGGGCAGACATAAAATGCATCTTGGGCAAGGCTATGACTTCATCCCATGGCCCCRACCTATGGTACCTGATTTGCCTATCTTATTAGCAATTATCTTGTTCACGGAGAAGGCAGAGGACATCTGTTCAGGGGCTTGTCTCTTGTTTGCTTTAAGATAATGTGATAGCCCTTCTGAATAAGAATCTCTAGTGCAGGCTAGAGACATCAGCCTATCCCACGACTGCCATCTTAGATAGCAAGCAGGCAGGCACATTAATTTAGATTCTGCAGTGGCAAATGTTTTATCTCAAGTCTGTAAAGTCAGACTCAAGATCATTCTGTACAGTTCTGTACACTAAGAGTGGCTCCAGAAGTTCTGTTGCTTGTCAGCATCAGCGTGTAACCTTGTCACCAGAAGTCTGAAGGCACAGTTATGAAACACAGTTATGAAACACAGTTGCTGGGATCCTAAATGTACTGACAGGTCTTGGCCAGCCTCATTTAGGGCTTCTATTCCCACTTGGCATAGACAGGGACCAGGAACTCCAGCTTGTCTCTGGGCCTTCACTGCCCGTCTAAACTGTGCCGTAGAAATGCCTCTCTTTGGCTCAGTCACCATGCTGGTCCTGACCCTGGTCTGCAGAATGACCTTGAGCCTGCATCATTGCTACTGGGTAGTGTCTGATACTGGTTATGGTTGCTGGAACTGATTCTGACTCTGACCAGCCAACTGTAACTCCCTGGCTTGACCTTGGACCTGCCTTATCACCACAAACTTTCCTGGTGATCTGGACTCTYGACTGAGCCTGGTTCCATGCCTGGGGCTGAGTGCAGGATGTGCAACACTGTAGTATCAAGCAGTTTCAGATCTTACACACAGTATGAAACAAAAACATTATCAATTAATTTCTACGTCAAGCCCATCACTTCCATGTGAGTTATGACASATCTTTTTGATGCAAATGAACAGTTGTGATTTAAAACCTTCATGTCAATGCTCTGCTTTCCCAGGTAGAATGTCTGTGGTTTACTGTTCTTATTTTTAAAGGCTTATTMGGTACATCTGTGTTCCCCTAGTGAATAGAGCCGGTGTGAACTTCCAACCACTGGATTTTCTTATGACTTTTATTTTGACAGAGTAAAGGAATAATGGCTATAAAAACTGGTTTCCCCAAGTGATTACTTATAGATGATGGTCAGGTCACCTTCAATCTTCTTTTAGATCAAATAAACAGATCCATTTGCTTTACTGCCTCAGTGTAAAACCAACAACACTTTCTTGATTGTTCTGAGGAACGTATAATATAAATTAACTGRATAATAATATAATGAACAGTTTTAGCTGATCAGAAGGTCAGAGGAAAGGTCTGAGAAGTTACCAGCAGGTAACTTTTAATCTAAAAGAAACCTTCCTTTTCAACTAAAGAAAGGAAGTAGTGCTTAAAGAAAGCCTTATTTTTAAACATTTCATTTCTGAGCCTCTGATTTKGTTTCACAATTTTCTAAGAGTATTTTTATGTTGTGATAAAGTTCTATCTCTTATCTCCTGTTATATTTCACTATTAATCAGGTTTGGGAAAAGGAGGAAAACAGTGATATATAAAAAGGAACATGAAGTGAATTCAGTGCGACTATTTGAAGGATGTTTGTTTCCTTTTCTTCACATATCTTGTATAACTTTCACAGCTATTCCTGAGGTTGTGTACAATTTAGCACACATTTTTCTATAGTAAGAACACAGATTATTCCAAACCATATTAGACATTTCATGCCAGAAAGCACTCATGAGTAGTGACCAATCCTAACTATTTTAAAAGAAAGTGGAAAAAAGTCCAATCTGCAGTGAAGACTGTGGCATAAAACATCCTTAAGGGAAGAGATGCAGCTGTATGCCAAATCAAGGCCCTGAAAATGCTTCTAAGGAAGAGCTGTATTCTGAGTATGCTATTCCAGGCATCTTGAAAATAAGGTATTTCAGGACAATTGCCTCAAAACTGGCYCCACTCTGAGCAATGTATTTAAGCATCAAAAATGACTAATCAAAGTGGAAATACTTGACCTGTTTTTTTCTAATTGTCTGAATATTTGAAATGCAGACATGATTCTTATACATCCTCCTCACGCTTCTTAAAATACACCTATAAAATAACAATTAGCAAAGTTGGCTGTGACTTGTTTACATTTACTGTAAAGATCTTTCTGGGAGTTTTAGAGAACTCTGTCTTATGATTCTCTGCTTTACAGTGAGAAACTTAACAGTTCCCAGCACCATGAAAACAGAARGAATTTGCTGGGTTATGACCAAATGAAAATAGAATCATTTCAGTTCAAGGGAGTCAACTTTTTCCATTTATACCACCACAGACAGTCATTAATTGCAATTAAATGAAGGATACYGTGGGTGACTTCACTGATTTGTCACAAGAGCAGTTTTCCGGACAGGGTATAACGACAGATTACTGTTTTAAATTGTGATTCTTGCAAAGTGAGTTTTTGCAGGAAAATCAGATGAGAAAAACAAACACTTGGAATCTGATTAAGTACTTTAATTTCCTAGTTGTATCCTTCAGCAGGATGAAAGTACTTACAATGTTCTCTTAYATCCTTGCCTACTTAAATTGCTTTCAGGTTTTAATATTATAGCATGAAATATTTTCTGCTTGGTTCAGGTTAGTGTTTGGTTTGCACCTTAACTGATTTTTTAAATGCTGTTGGGATCTGTTAGGTATCTGTGAGACAACCCACACAAAAGGTGATTTAATTTTTTTCCTTTTCTTAAACTTAAAAAAAAAATAAATCAGTAAAGCTGAGTTTTTGGGAGGATCCGCCTACTGACAAAAAAGACTATTGCCATACTGTTTCTCTTGAAAAACAGCAATGTAGTTGTGTCCTTCTCTTTTGGCTAAATAAATACCGAGTAGTTTGCGGTAAATACAGAGCCTTATTTCCTTAGATAC
>NW_026623283.1:62850-110492 GCF_030028575.1 Malurus melanocephalus
TTTTTTTTTTTTTTTTTTTTTTTTTGGGGGGGGGTGTGGGTGGGTAATATAATTTTAAACTTGGAAAGAAGATTAAATTGTGGGACTTCAGTCTTGTACTCATTTATTTTCTTCTAATGTTAATTCTGTCAGTGGAAACAAGCTTTACTCTTTCAYCTGCTGTGTAAGCAGCTGCTATGTGATACTGGATGCTTCTGATTTTTTTTTCAGAGGCATATTTAATAAAAAAATGCTATTTTATTTAATAAAAAGGGCTATTATTTGGCCTGAAATTATTTTTATCTCTCTTACTGTTAGCTAGAAAGTTCTATGCAAACACATTTAAGCAAAGTTTATGTTGCTCCTTTTTTTTTTTTTTTTTTTTTTTTGTTGTGTTTTTTTTATTCTAGTTTTGTATGCCATCGCCTCAATGCAAAGCTGAACAGTGTTTCGTTTGCTCCTGGGACTGAAAAAGAAGAGAGCACTTCTATTGTGTTCATGATAAGACTTTAGAGCTGGCTGTGAAATGATAAACCAAGGGAGAGTAGTTCAGGGAGCTGGTTGGAAAATCGGACAGAGTATTTTCAGCAGGAAAATTATACGTCTTCTTCAAGGGGTCATATCAGGTTGTGGACACCAGTTAAGTAGGTCCAGTAATTCACATYGTTCCACACAAGGTGTGATTGCATTGGGTGCCTTCCAGTAGACATTCTGTCTGACAAGTGAGTTACCCTGAGCAGACCCTGTCTGTTCAGAGCAGCCCATATGCCGGTGCTAGGGGCTGCTGCAAGGGACTCTGCTGGAGAGCCCAGTGCCACCCTGTGCTGTGTGTCACTGGGGTTAGGGCAGGCAGGACATTACAACCTGCCAGGAAAAGCTTATGGCTCTGGTTTTTACAGAAAATTAAATGCACCATGGCATGGCATAGAGGAAGAGCTCTTCATGGTGGGAAAATCAATCTGGGGTCAGTTTGATGTGACATTACAAAGCAGAATTCTCAGCATCTGAAGAATTTAAGATTGAGCTGCTAGCTATATTCCTCTTTTTATTCCGTCTTACTAAACCATGTATTCTATTACACCATTTCTTTTGGGGCCRTTCTCACTGAGATTCAGAAAGAATGCCGTACTGTCTCTTTCTCTCTTGCTCCCACCTCCTCTGCCCTCCCCACCGCAGCACAGAGCAACACTGAAGCTGATAACATCCTGTTCCTTCATTATAATTGCTCTGTAAAGGTTTGTTAGGTGGCAATCAGCCAGTAAGAAAGAACTGCTAAGAGACCTTGAACCAGACCAGACTGACAGGAATAGGTGCTTGAGGGAASGAAGAATGGCAGAAAGAAGCTGTGRTGTGGAGGGAAGCCAGTTCTGAGTTTTGGGAATAGAAGAGMAAGGGGGCTGCTCAGATCAGACATTGGAGGCTTTGGTACACATTCAGCATTAAATTCATTGCCTATTCCATGGAATGGTATTGCAGCCTAGTAAATCTGACTTTTGCCATCACCACAAAAAGCCTGTGGGGTTCCTGCTAACTGACAGTGTAGTATTCAGGATTTGCCTTTGCTTGAGCAGGTAACAGCTTGTAGAGCACCAGTGCCCAGCTGGTTGWGATCCTAATTTCTGAAAGTATATGGTAAAAGTCTGGAAAGCACATGTAATCACTGTGTAACAAAAATAGCCTTGAATGTTAACTGTGGCTGCAGGGAAGCCGCTCCGTGACTCTTTAACTTCAGCTGGGAACCTGTGAAAAGACAGAGCTCAAAACCAGCCTGTGTTAAGAAAATATTTCAAAGAGCTGCCTTTTCTAAAGGTTCACAGACATGAACRCAGTGCTTCTGATGGTTATTGGATTGATCAAAGCCTTCTCTATGCAGGCTAAAATCTGTTGCTTTGTACCTCTTAGATCCTACTTAAGGCTCTTAGGGCATATAAGAAATCAGTGCCATACAAAGCTTCTACTCTGCAGCTTGCTCGCTGCAAAAGGATAATTTTTAATAATAACATTGAAATAAGTCCTTCTTGAGCTCAGTTCATCCTCCTTGAATCCCTCTTTGTCACTGTATCCTTCAATCTCCTTCATGAAAGTGTCCTGTGTCTCTAGCASTCATTTATATTATTTGCTTCAATGACCTTACTTGACAACTTACTCCAAGTGTTTACTGCTCTTTGAACAAAGTAGTTCTGCCTGAATTCAGGTGCAGTTAAGCGATAATAGTATTGCTGCTCTGTTTTATGAGGCAATAAGGTGGTTCAGCTGAGTAGTTTATCCCAACAAGGGAACCAGAATATTGCAARGTAAAACACTCACATAGCTCTTTGGCTGCAAAATATGTTTGTAACCAAACACTTTAAACAAGGAGCAGCTTATTCAAGGCTGCATCACAATTTACAAGTGCTTCCCCGTTGTACTTCTTAGGCAGACACCTCCCAAACAGCACGTGTCACTGGGGTTTTTGGTTCAGCAGAGGTATCCTCTGATCCTCTTGATCCACTATACTAGGTCAAAACCTCATTTAAAGAGCTTAAAATATTCTTCCTGCAGTCTTACTACTCTGAAGGAGGGGGAAACATCTCTGACAATTCATGATAAGGGAGGGATCCACATGTTGAGACTCCAGTAGTGAAAATGGGGAGACGAAGTTCCTTGCATGCCTTGTCATCTGTACTTACATAAAATATTACAAACAGCACAGGGAGAAGGTAGAAGTAAAAAGGAACTTAATCATGTCTATCAAAATTTTTTTAGTGATTTCTGATACTGATATTCCTTGCAGTGTCTATAAGGTACCAAAACCTGTCCAATTATTTCCAACATGGTGAAAATACCATGTTGCTGTATCAGAAGGKAAAACCTATTGCCTTACCATGTCTTACCTACCTGCCTTACCAGGAAGCAGAAATCCTTTTAAGTTTTTTATTTCAGATGTCAAATAGCTTGCACATATTTTCAATCCTAAACCTATGGTAGCTATGCATGTCCTCATTGTATTTGAAAATAAGGGACAAGGTACTTGTGTTTGAATGTAAAATGTGACTTGGCTGAATGAAGATGTGTAACTTCTAGATCATCATGCAAGAGACTTTAACATGGCTGTTTCAAGTTGAATAATCAACGTGATTGTATCAAGAAGTTTTCAAACTTTAAATGGAAATAATAAAGCACTTAGTGAAATCTGAATTAATTTCATTTTTATTTCACTTTTTAACTTAACAAGAAGTTTCAGTCCACCTGTGTCTTACTACAACCAAAAAAGGTTTCACTCTACATTCCTAGAAACCAACAACTATAATAATTTTTCATTCAGTTTTGTTCAGAAGGGAATTCCGTTAAATCTAGTAAACACCAGTGAGTACTTTATTAAAATGTCAGGAAATAAAAATCAGTGAAGGAGATAACTCTGCTCACAAGTTCACTCTCTGTCATTTTTATTTAAARCCCCAATTAGTTTAATGATTATAATATTGATTGCTAACTTTTGAAATGTCATATTAGCCTTTTCAGTTCACATGGTGTATTTAATCAGAAAAAAAAAAACCTGCTGCAAAAAGCAGCAGAGAATAAATTAGAAGATGAATCATCAGTTGCAGAATTTTGTGACATTKCATTATAAAACCTATACTTTGACTCAACTAAGCTGGTAACAAGGGTTATTATAAATTCAAAATCTAACAAAAAATTTTTAACTGACCCTGGGATAATAAGTGCTTTTTTCTGAAGCCATGTAAAACATTGAAAATTGGAAAACCAAGAGAGTTTATTCATTTGGACACCATGCTGTTCAGCTGTTTGAATTGCTGGCTGAACTTCACCTCTAAAGGTGCAGTGAGAATAAATGATGTAGACWGAATAGTTTCAATTAAAAATTAAGATCAGTAGTCACAGCACATATTTATTTCTGCTGGAGAACACATACACAGTAAAAACTAAAGAATCAAGTGGAATTAGAATTTTTAAAAATGCAACAGTCCATTTTGACTATATATGCTTTGTTGCAGGAGGTAAGGCTAAATTTGTACTGACTGAGGTTCCTGTAGGTCCTTCAAACCTGTATTTSTAAAGCTTGAGCAAACTCAGAATAAAAGGTGGCAAATGAGGTTCATCATGCCTGCATGACAGAAAGAGACAAAAGGGACAYGGCCTTTTTGTATGCTGAAGTTAGAAACCTTTTCTTTTTAAAATATTACCTTTGCCATGTTAATGTGTGTCATGCCAAAGAGCCTTAATGGGTCTTGTTTGTGGCACCATAATCATGAACCATATTGAAGTTTGAAAGGATGCTGTACTCAGTTCAGACTGATATCAAGGGTAAACTATTAAAAATGTTTCCTTTTATAAATCCAGCCAGCAACTTTGCTAATCCAAATCCCACAGGTTATTCTCAGATCTAATATTATTGCAACATATTGACCTATTTGTCAAAGTCCATAAGTGGGTGAGTGATCAGGGCTCTTGAAACAAGCTACATGTCTCTTTGCAGTCTGGGCTTTATTTTATCATGTCTAGAGTAGTTATACAGATAAATCTCCTTGTGCTAATTGGAATTTATATCACCAATTTTAAAGAGAGAGAAAGACTGAAGACAGGCTAATGGTCAAAAAGACAAACCTGATCCAATTTAAATTTTATTGCTATTATTCTTTTAGYAGTAACACAAACTACACCCAGATATTGCTCTAATCCAGTGAGAAATCAAATCAAAAACTGTGCACAAGGTCAATAGTGGCTGGATGAGTTTGAATTTTCAATTATTGTATACAATTTCTATTTAAGGTCTTACATGAAGGTTAAGAAAGTGATTGGGAGTAGTCAACTTGGTTTTACAGAAAGAAATCATGCCTGATCAAACTGATAGCCTTCTAAAATGAGCTGACTGGCTTTGTGAAAGAGGGGTGAGCAGGGGGTGCTCTTTACCTTGACTTTGGTAATGCATTTGACACTACACCTCAACATTCTCATAGACAAACTGAAGTACAGRATAGGTTAACAAGTTAGGTTGACAGAGGAATGATTAAACATCACTCTTAAAGAAATMATAAAACAAAATAAAGCTGGGAATCCATAGAGTATCCAGTAGTGATTAGCATAGTCACTTCTGACATGGGAGATGGGAAAAATGCCAGAAGTGTGCTGAAGATAAAAAACTGGAAGGAGTGGCTGACCTACCAGGGTGTTGTGCTGCCTTTCAGAAAGATCTCTGCAGGCTGGAWAATTGAGCTGACAGGAATCACCTCAAGTTTAACACAGAAATGCAGAATGCTGTGTCTGAGAAGGAGGAATAACCCAATTCAGCAGTACATGCTGTGGTCTGACCAGTTGGAAAGTAGCTTGGCAGAGATGGACCTGCAGGTCCTTCTACAACAAATTGTACATGAACCAGCGACACATCCATGTTGTAAAGACCAACAACACTCTGAGCTGTATCAGTATGAAAAAATGTCAACAGTTTGAAGGAGGTAATCCCTCTGTTCTATTCCGTACAGGTGAGGCTGCATAAGGAGTGCTGGGTCCAGTTCTATATGCCTGTAATGAACTTGACTGGCTGACCACTGCATATCATGGAGTTAGTGAACCTCATAATCTGAGTATGTTAATCTGTGTATGCCCAGGCCTGTGCTGGGCTGCAAGTCCAGGGTGGCCTTCAGACCTGTGCATTTTTCCCCAGCATCCAGATCATTAGTGATGATGTKGAATAGTGCTGCCTTCAGGACAGTGTTGTGCTGCACAAACCCCATATTTGCAGGACAAACTCATCTGGCTCATTGTAATGGAGGATCTTCCAGGAAGCTCCTGCTTGGTAGTAGCAATTATGCCACTTGTGTGTACTTGCCTTTATCTAGGAGAGTGGCAAGAAGTTGCCACATGAGCATCCTTTCTGTTTGACATTGAGAATGATAAATAGAGCTACTTTCCTGGTGGGAAAAAAATCCATAATAACTTGAGTGACCAAGGGGGCAGAACCTTTTCTATGGAAAGGGGTCCACCCAGTGTGCAGTGTCAGGGGCCCATTTGATGCTACAGCACTTGTGGTTACAACATCTGAAGGTACATAAGATTATCTGCACTCCTCTCTTCTGGTAGTGTTGGCTCTATATAAATATCTTTGAAAAGATCTCTTAAAGAGTGTCAGTGCCTTTTTTTTACTGGATTTGTGAGAGATAGCATCTCYTGGTGCAAAACAGCTTCCAAGAGCAAGAAAGATATGAATATATGAAAATGGCACTAGTAAAGGGTTGAAAGGTGATAAAGGACTTGAGGCAACTGTCCTACAAGGAGACTGAGGCAAGTGAGATTACTTAGCCTTGAAGGTCTTACCAAAATGTTCATATCCTGTGGGAGAGARTAAAGAGGAAACCAACATCCTCTCTGTTTTCCCAGGTACAGGACAAGAGGCAATGGGCGTGAAATGAAATACAGGAATTTGCATTTAAGCATAAGGAGAATCTTTGAGTGTGGTTGAGCACTGGAACGGGTTGTCCAGAGGTGGTGGTGCCTCTGTCCTTGGAGGTAGACAGGACCTCATTAAATATTATCCTGGGCAATCTGCTGTAGATGACAATGATTTCAGCAGAGAGCTTGAACACTGATTCTCCAGAGATCCCTTCCAACATCAGATTCTGAGAATAAATGATTTTGAGGACATGTTCATTTTTCAAGTGTCTCTAAAGCACACAGTTCATGTGTATCTGTCTTTATAATGGTAAATATCTGGTTTAGATATTGATGTGAGCACCTCCTTTTTATTTATAAGTCAACTATATTGATGCTTTCTTTCCACATTTTAATTTCACTAGCCCATTTTTTTAGAGAAATGTCAACAAGTAGGAAATACCTTTTAGCACTTGATCTGCAGCTCCATTAATATCAGGTTTATTTACTTACCTYTTTACAGATGACAAATATTCAGTAAAGGTACATATTGTGCTACTAAGTGATTTACAGCATTTACTTTTGTGTAATGAAAATCTCTTTTACGAAGTGCATACTAAAGCCTTTGTAATTTCTTTCCAGATATTGTTCCTTGTTTCCAAGAAGAAAGATTTTTATCTGACATTAGAATTTTTGATAACTCTGTACACTCAAAGTWATAATGTTTCATTAAAAGATGGACTTAGTTACGGGGATGTCACAAATGTTCTTCAAACACCTAAARGACCATACAAGAGAAAATAAGAGCTACAGTTTTTTGGATGGAAAGTTTCATAAAGTAACRAATCCATATGAAGGAAGAAATGGCCATAAAAGAAAAGAAACCATTATTGCTAAGAAACTTGAACTGGGTTAAATGCTAAAAGTGTGATGGAAATCCTGAGACAAATACTCAGAAATTCCAGTTGAGCGAGGCRGGAGGTCTCTTTTTAAATATGACATTTAGACAAAAGCTGACAAAAGCACTTCTGCCATCTGACTGTTACTTGSAATACAGAATGAAAAGACACAGGAATGAACAAAAAGCTAAGAGATTTATGWAGAGGCCTTGAAAAAYTGKATTTTGAGCTTTTATACAAAGCTTRGTTAMCATTTKTTCTGAGTAATATGAATRCTATGAATAATTTCCAAGGATAAAATAGAGAATATAGAAGAATTTGCAATCTAGAAATTGTTTGATCGTACCCAAGGGAAATATACAATAAAGTAACTGATAAACTTAAATACATTTCAGTCAAAAAACATTTCTTAAGGCAAACCAGTTGATTCATGAAGAACTAACACTAGCAGTTCACAGACAAGATAATATAATGCTATTTTCTCTGTGATTGTTTCCATCATGACTGATTAGTATTATGCATGTGTTTATGTTTATATACTTCATTTACCTTATSCAGGATTAGTCAATCTTACCTTTAAGCAATTCCGTTACTATTTTAATCCTTCTACAAAACTAGCCAGCTCAGAAATAGTTTTGAAGATGTSTTTAATAAATATTTCCTTCCATTTCTTCACTTCTGTGTTTTGTTAGAGCATTTTCACTTTCTCCCCTGTATCTGTGAGTCATGACTACCACTTCTATGAATACAAACAAACTGCTGAAAAAGATGCCCCTGGGGAAATTGACCTTTCAAGAGCCTCACTTGATGATGCTTGATGCTTGGAGTATTTCCCCAGCACAGATCTCCTGGAGGTGCTGCACTTTTATGCTTTATCCTTAAAATTAACCTGAGTGGGTGTGGTGCAAGACTGTGTGTCTAATTGTGGGTGTGGTGCAAGACTGTGTGTTGTCAGATAGTTAACAATTTGAATTCTTTGATTTTTCTGAAGACAGATAGAAAAGGCAGTGTTTGGAACGTCTCTGAACCCTAAATCTATTACAATTCACCAAAACTGCTGTTTAGTAGATTTTAAATTTAATCTCAATGTAACAATATTTGGCATTGTACTAAAACGTAATAGTTTATCACTCAAGCTCTATACTTGAATTTAAAACTTCTAATTCCCATATAAGTAAAAGCTGTGTTGTGATGCAGGATGGAATTTTTTGACTGCATGCTAAAATAGGATAACCTTATCAGCACAGAACAAGAGGTGGCTTTAATGTAGTAATCTAGAAATGACGCCCTATTTCACTTGAAAAGTATCACAGTATCCCCAATATATGCACAATATAGCCCCAACATTGAACTCTGAGTTGCCAAAACATTCTTACTTATCATTACATCGTATTTCTGTGGGTATGTCTTTGTGGTTTCCTTTGARGATGCCGTATTGTCCCAAAGTCTAATAGAATATGTGGTGGGAGCAGGCCTCCAATTTTAAGTAAATTGAAAATGACTGGAGTGCCTMGTAAGTGGGCACCTCCTTGAAATTAGTTTGTCATCTGTCTCCTTATGATTCAATTCCCAACAAGTTGCCTTTCCCCAGTGGCATTCTTGGCCTCTGTAATAAAGATTGTGTCATTTTATTTGGCTCAGTTGGATAACCTCTTTTATTGTGTAATGTCCTTAAATATTTAAGAGGTGCTTTTTGAATAATTTAAAACTTATCAGGAAACCTTTATGCCACATTGGTCTTTAGAAAGTATAAAGGCTGTAGATTCCATTTTTAGTAGACAGGCATGAAAAGAGTGTTTCAGAATTTCTTTCTAGCTGCGTAGTTGTCACTCTGTTGTCTGTTTCTTCCTCGTCTTTTCTGTTACTGGAATATTAGTTGAGTTCAAGGAAGTAGTTAACAGGTGAATTGAATATGGGATAGAATGAATATGACAGTACCTATATGGGTGTCTTAATCAATGTACAGTGGGGCTTCATGTGACGACTTGAATGATATTTGAAGACTCCTTAGTGGAAATAACAAACCTTTAATATGAARAGCAAACAAATCAGGTTTGGAGCTCAACTTGTTCTAATGTATTTAAAAAGATTTTAAACTCTGTTTAGTGTTAGATGGACCTTGAACTTACAAGGAAATGAGTCTTATGCAAACATAATATAGAATTTACATGTTTTAACTGTTTAAAGTATTTATCTCAATTATTATATTTTCTACCAGACTTGTGAAAGCATGCATCTGAATAAAGGAGAAAGCCTGTCTAAGATTTCACTGAAMCAGTGTTTTACACTTACCTAATGTTAGATGTGTGGAGGGATGCTTCTTGAATTATGATTGTTTCCTTTACCAGTTTCTGATAAGTAWTTTGACTAAAAAGTCATTAAATCAAAACAATTCAAAAGTTTTCATGCTCAGGGAACTAGCTCCTCTTTTCTTGTGACTCTATTGGAGAGACAAACAACCCAGGGAGAAAAAGATTTATTAGAAAAAACAAGTTATATTGTGATATGCGAACAAAAGGAATTTAGTACGTGCCAAAAGAAACAAGTAAAAAGAACAATAGGAGATGATTTCATATAAGAGAAAAAAGGAAAACTGAGCTGTCAAATATCATTCAAGAAAGATAGCTTTTTAACGTGATGTTTCAAGACTGAGGAATTTTGTCGACAATATAAAAATCTAAGTGTTGACTACAAAAAATGAAGACTTTGACTGGCAATATGACTCAAAGCCAAATTTTGCTTTGCTGTAAATACAGAGAAAGAACATTGCAGAATTCTCAGGAGACCCTAGAAAGCTAAAAACATKAAGATTATTCTCTACCTCCATTATTTTCTAGGTTTGGGGGAACAGGACACAGACGTGTGAAGGCAGTTTCTGGGTCATAAGTGTGTGTGAATTGTTCACCTCTCTTTTGCCCTCTGTTATTAATATTGTTGTYATTGTTCATTGTCTTACTTTATTGCTGTTTTCAATAAATTGTTCTAATYTCAACCYRTCATTTTAGCCTTTWGTGCCTCCAATTCTCCTCTSCAGCCTGCCACAGRGGGAGGGAGGAGKGMGTGAGCAAGTGGTACATGGTTTGGGGTGTTTCAGTGGAAACATTGATTTGGGAAATACCATTCCTAAACCACTAAACTCTGTGAAACATCTGAGGTTTTTATTCTGCTGAGAATTATGGGAAATTCTGTACAAGTTAAAAGTGGAGGTTCCGTGCAAGTTAAAAGTTGGTTTGTTTGGGTTTTTTTTTTTGTTTCTTTTTAATTTTTTCTTATTTAACCTTGGCTATGTAAAAATAAATATACAAATAAGTACTTGCCTTATGACATTCAAAGCAATAGTGATAGTTTTAGTACATTTTTGTGCTAGAGTCCAGACGAATCCATGCGTATGAATGCTATGATATTGATTTTTTTATTGTATGTTTAGCAGAAGCTGTGTTTCAGTGTGTTTATTACAGTCATCATGACCTTTCTGCAGGACACTAAAATCAAAATCAGGTTTTGCTCATAMTTATTTGCTTTAGACTTCAAAATAGCATTGATTATTGCCCACTTACCAGTTTCATGAACTTTATTTATTTTTCCTTGGTTTTCTATAGCTGTCCATATACTTGTGATCCTTTCTGAARCCTTATTATTGGCAGCCTGATTTATCTCTGTGGGAGCTGATAACAGGTGGTGGAAAAATAATTAACTTAAAAATATTTAAAAATAATTAAATTATTCAAGTCTTTTACACCTAGTATGACCCAAATTGCAAAAGTAGTTACATGTTTCAGTCGACTTATTCAGGATGAAGCACCAAAGGATTTTGTGATGGTAGTATGGCTTTGGACCTTCTTCCTTGTAGTTGCAATACCTACAAAATTTGTGGTACTCTACACCTTTCATGCATTTGTATTGCATTTGCAAAACACTCTATCTGTATATTTATGATTTTTTCCTAAGGTGACTTGCTCTATTATTTTGATCCTTTTTTCTGCTTTGACAGGTCTGTTTCTTTGGGCCTCATTACAGTGTGTGTTAGTTTAAATTATGTTGGCTGCCTGAACTCCCTGCCGGTAATCGGACACAGATTCTTATGTTACACTGCAAAATGGCTTCATGTTCCTGCTGAGCAATCATTTCTTGCTGATTTTGTGTTTCCACACAATCTTTTTGTGTATGTAGTTCTGTCTATGGCAGTATACACCAACTGCCCACTTACACTTTTATTAGGTAGTTATTGTCRCTGAATTAATTCTCTGTTGCACTCCTGCGTACATCACATTTACCAGAGAAGGAGCCGGGTCCCCAGCTTGTACAAATTTGTGTAACTCAAAGTCCTGGAGCCCTGATTCAGCTGGCAGCAGTCTCAGATCTAAAAGTGATCTCCTGACACAGCATTTCTCAGAGGTTTTGCATTGTTCCTTAGAGCTTTGCCATGCGAAGAATTGGAACCAGGTCAACAGAGTTAGAAACCATCACTGGCAGCAAGGTAACAGAGGTGACATACAAGTGCTCGCTGCCACATACAAAAAAGCAGCTTGATGAAACCCTTCCCATGCAGTGAAGGACAAAATAGAACAGTGGATGTGCTTTGACCACCTTACATGTGGTGTTTGAAAGAACCACCCAGAATAAAAAAATACTAGGATTAAGTATGTTAATTGGGGAAAGGAACAGGCAATGTATATTCCTTAAAAAAATGAACCTTTAATATTTTCATTCCTAAATAGGAAGCAGAGTATTCATATCATTAGGTCAGATTTCATGAGATGAACATTTTTATTTAATTTGCATACATAATTTTATAGCATTGTATGATAAGAAAAATTTCCCTTTTTTCAGGATACTAGCCCTCATTAAGTCTAGAGAAACAGAGAAAGAAGATGCAGGGTATTTTTAAAAAATTGGAATCTTTATAGGCATTCAGACATGTCATAGATTTTCAGACATATAGAAGTCAAATTTAACACTTTCCTCTTCCTTCCTTCTAAGCTAAATTTCTGACAAAGCTAAACTCCCTGAAAAACTTTAGCATTGCCAGTACTTACTTTTGGCCATTKAAATGAAAGAAAGAGAACATGAGATTCCCACTATAGTCCCAATTGTGAACAATATCAGAGTTGAACCTTTAAGCAGATATGGGCACTTAAACCTCAGTTTTGCAGGCAGGAATTAGAAACAAAGAAAAACCAACAAAAACCCCACAACTTTTTCCACTGTTTCTATGTAAACTTACATTCTAACATTCCTCAGTTTATTTCATGTYTACAGTGGGAATAACAATATAAATTGCATTTCTTAAAGCTCTCTGAGGTTCAAAAGTTAAACGTAAAAAAAAAAAGGTAAGGTTATTGTATGAATTTTACTCCAGTGAAGAACATTTTAACATAAAAATCAACAGATTTGTATAAATAAGTAAAAGAAACCCTATGTATGATTATATTTAAGGAAAACTAAGCATGACTTGTATGATTAAAAGTTGTTTTGAATTCTCTGAATGTCATGCATATCTTAATTTTTAAATAATTTTATTATGTGAAAGAAAGAAAACAGGTATCAAACTAAAAGAAAATAGGTTTTGTCATGCTCAGAAAACAAAAATAAAATAGAAATAGAAAACAAAAGAAAATATGTTTTTAGAGAAAATAGATATAAAACATTTTCCAGTTTCCTAAAAGGAATGCTTGGTCAGCTTCCTAAAATAATGCTGTCTTTTAAAGCATMAAATTATTTGTCAAGTTCACATATTTGAATTGCAGCAATAGCAATCTTCATGTCAGCTCTAAGAGCAGCTTTGAAGCTCCAATCTGATTGTGGGTTTTTTTTCCTTCTGGAACTTGCCAGTTTCTGCTCAAAGTAGCCACYGAATGTAGTCACATTGCAGCTGCAAAATTTCACATTGCAGAGAGAATAGAGTTAGACAGCTGGAGAAAAAMCCATAAACTTTTATTTTCGAAAGAATTTAACCTTAATTAGATTTACTATTGRTATCAATCAGAAGAACATGGGATTTTTTTAGTGGATAAAAAATGCTGCCCACAAGCTCTAAATTGAATCGGTACATTGTGATAAGCATTATATATCATCTTTGGATGCCTCTGCATGTAAGTTAATTGGATATAGGGTCAGGAGACTTAAAAAGGGCTGTATATTGACATGTACCTGAAAGTAATTTATTAGAACAAATATAAATGTGAATGCCTGCAATCATATAGCACATAGGAATAAAGATGGAWGAAATTCTGATCTCAGTTTAAATTATTATAAGTGGTCAGGACCCAAAATACTATTCCTGATTTTTGATGCCCTGGTCCTTTGCAGCATTTGGATTTGGACCTACATTTATCTTCAGGTTGTGTCTGATAAAGACCTSACTTATTTCAAAGCTTTCAAGTTCTATGTGTTTTCTATCTCAAGATTTTCAGAAAAGCTAGATTTACCTGTATCTTGCTTCAAGCAGTCTTTTTAGAAAGTCAGAGAAGGATTTTAGCAAAAAACATGTYTCAGATGCCACTTTAAGCTGCATCTCAATGGTAACAGCCTACTTTTTTTCTTAACTGCCTTTTTCTCCCTCGAGCCTTTAGTTTATATGGCATGTATCTCTGAAGTCCATTCAYATGCAACTCAGACTAAGTCTCCCACTGACTTTCCAGCAAGACAGCTGAATCAGGGGTAATGTACAACTCCCAATTCAACATTTATCTAAAATTAAATGAACGAAGAAGAAAATCCTCTTAATGCTGAGCCTAGGAGTGGTAGGGCTAAGCCTGGCTGAGAAGAAGGGGAAGGAAGATAAGAAAGGTAGGGAGAGACTGGCAAAAAAAATACACAGAAAGCCTGGAGAAGAATGATAAAGGGAATTTTACTGAGCATGACAATTTTTTTTTCTTTTTATATCTTACATTCTGATTGATCACAAGTTGCTGTATACAAAGCTTTCATTGATATATTGGTGATGTGGGTCATCCAACACAAAAGAGTGTAACCCAGGCAGTTATGCTGGTTTAGTGCTTAGTAATGAAAACTAATCAATTGTAATAGGAGATTTCCCACCTCAATTTTATACTACAGTGCCTCTGTATACTTTTTGCATCTGTATAGGCAAAAGTGAAGGTTTTATCAGCTGAATAAGTTATGCAGTCTGTGATGCTCAAATCTCTAATTATATTTTTTTATTGCTTTTCAAGATATGTAAAGAAACCCAGCAGAGTGGTACAAAAGTTTCTGTCTGAAATTGGTCAAATTTCTACTTCACTGCACTTCAATGTGTCTCAGCTTTTTTACCCATGTCACAGASAGAGAGTCAAGAGGCAAACAGCATAATCCTTACAGGAATACAGCAAAGTTACRTCACCTAATGTCTGTTGAACAGTTCACATCCCAAGATGAATGTTTTCAGCATTGTTATCACAGCCAAGCCTGTGAGAATTTAGTGAGGAGAATCACATCACTGTGGAACAACAGTAGGGGGCTTCTGGAGGTTGAAATCCCTTAATCCAAGCAAGTCTCAGTTAAGTGAGGTAGATGAGGGCTGTGCCTATTTGAGTATTCAAGAATGGAGGTTCCACAACCTCTCTGGGCAAACTGTTACTGTATTTCACCATTCGTACAACAGATTTTTTTTTTTTAATACAATCACTTCTTTTGGTGTGGGTGACTACTGGCTGCTAATTTTTGGTGAAAGGGCTGAAAATTACCATACAATCTGCTTTTTCTTGATTTTCTCTAACTTCATCCAGCATTTGGACTCACTCAAGGTTGTTTGCTTGACAACAGCTCGGTGACAACTCCAGGCTGATGTTCCTGAAAAACGAGGGATATGCCTGTGTTGAATGTGCAGACTTTGTTCTCAAAGGAGTGTGCACTTCATCATACAGAAAACTGTGCTGCATCAAAAAAATTATCTGTCTTTGTTCCTTTGACCCTGGTTTCTTCTCTGGTTTCTTCTCTTTCTGTAGCCAGCAACCATCTGCTGCTTGGATTTCMCTTCATAAGCAGCAGCTCTAAGCAGCACTACTTTCCATCTGAGGCAATCAAGGTGTTTTCATTCACTCCTTCAGAAGTTATGTACCAGGCAAGTTCAAAATGATGAAGGATGCAAAATTATTTTTTGTCTCCCTAGGGTGGTTTAGTTCTTCCCACTACCATCTTACGAGAATAACACTCCTGCATAGATTTGCATTTTAGTAGTTCTGGGTAAAAAAGTAACTGAGAAAGGGTTGTCCTGCCCCTGTGAGCCCTCCTTTGTTGCATCTGGTAGCTTTGGTCACAAAGGAAAATTTGGAGCTGAATGATAATACACAAAGGAGAACGTGCCAGTATTACTAATATTTTTTCTCTAATTTGACTGGTTAACATTGGGTTGGATTTTACAAAAATAAAATAAGCTTTCTATCTGCTTTTTTTATAACGAAAACCAAAAGTCTCATTATAATGTTGCATTGGGATATGAGCTTCTGTAGGGAGTGATGGATTACATGGTTGCTACTTCCTGAATGTCCCTGCAGGGCTGCAATTCTGTGGTATTTGCAAGATAGTACAGAAATTCAGTGAGAAGMCTCTGTTTTTGAAAATGAACTCGGTAATATATATGCTCTCTAACTCTGGAAGTAAACATAGACATATCTGCTATTGTCTGGGGGGTCTGTCTTGCAACTACAACTTGCATAATCAATCCTAAAAATGTACATAGTAAATTAGCAGTCAATAAGTTTATCTAAGAAACTGGATAATTAGCTTGAAAAGGATGTGCGTGGCATAAGAATATAAAAAGAGAAGCCAAGTCAGGGCATGATTCAAACTTTATTCTTTCCATTGATATTTTTTTTTCTTTTCTTAGACTTTTCCTATTTAAGTTTCTGTAAGGTCAAAGCACAGACATCCTTCCAAAGACTCTTTTCTATCATGGAATCCCAGAAAATTTTGAGTTGGAGGTGCCTTCAAAGATCRTTCCTGCCATGAACAGGGACATTTTTCTTAAAATTTTGTTGCTCAAAGCACCAAGCAACATGGTCCTGAATCCTTCCAGGATTTCCAGTTTCTCTGGACAGCCTGTTCCAATGTCTCACCATCCCCTAATTGTAACATATGCCTCATGTCCAATCTAAAGCTACCCTCTCTCATTTTAAAACCATTGCCCCCTGTCCTGTAAGCTTCAGTAAAAGTCTCTCTCCATCAAAAGAGAGTCCTTTTTAAGCATCAAAAGCCTGCAATAATGTTTTCATTTAGCTCTCCAAAAACTGGAGCTTATCTAACATTTAATTCTYCAAGTGGTGCAATGTTTTTTGAGAGTCTATTTTGATTGCTATCAGTCATGAGCCATGCTGGAGGGGATGCTTCCATATCTTCTCAATCAGGTGTCAGAAGAGAGCATATTTCTTTGTCCTACAAATCCTATTTATTTCATTTCTAGATGAAGTTATTTGAAATATATGCTCATCAATTACTTTTGTATGAATGAGGATTGAGCTATTGAGCAAATTTAACATCCTTAGAAGACCATGATTTATCTTGAGAAATAAATAGTTGTTGCAAATGTTTCTTGAGGTCATTTTGGAAGCTCCCTATCTTGTCAGTTATCAAAAGTTTTGGCCTTCAGGTGTGTCTCCCCCTTTCTGTCTGTTACACTACAGTAATGTAGTAATGCTATAGCTATTGCAAAAAGTTGAGTTTGGCATCCACTATGGAAAAAAATAATGTTGTTTATGGAAAAGAAGTTGCACTCAAGAGAAGTGTTCATGTATCTTTCTCTTGTAGAGTTTATTAAAGGCTTTTGTCTACTTGAACTGCCATCTGAACTTTAACTGTCATTCAACTTGTATGGTATAGCAGTGCAGTATTCAAAATTATTTCACACTGTCCTGTGAATTATRTGGAAAGATAAAGAAGAATTTGCTTGAAAGTACGGCAGTAATAGTATGTCTGATTACATGGTTAATCTGTGAGAGTCTTGGTGGAAGTGTGCCATCATTTTTTTCCTTTCTGGAAACAAATGAAGGAATATATGGCTGGTGTTGTAGCTAATAGCAAAAAGGTCCATCTGTCCATAGGCTTCTGCAGAAAACTGGGTTTTTATTCTCTTACTTTGTCACTTGGCTTACATTTTCCCACTTCCACCATAACCATTTTCCAGCTTTCAAAGAGCCTTGWCTACAATATTCAGTGTAAGGTGTGTGTACTGTCTAGAAGTCCAAAAATATCTCAATACAGYCTTGGCAGAACTCCCTGTTTACAATAAGGCTTTATCCTGGCWGACTGCTCTTATGTATTAAACCTGTTGGATGCTTGCTTCTTTCTAGCTTGCTGGGAAACAGCTGGGTGTTTATAATTCTGAAATGGTGTTTCTGACTGTGCAAACAATACAAAGGCCAGAAGGAACCCTCACTGGTTTTGTCCTTTTTCTTTCTCTCTTGGARTATTTCTATCCCTCTCTACCAAACAG
Source organism: Malurus melanocephalus (assembly GCF_030028575.1). Taxonomy (NCBI): domain Eukaryota; kingdom Metazoa; phylum Chordata; class Aves; order Passeriformes; family Maluridae; genus Malurus; species Malurus melanocephalus. The sequence continues at coordinate 80,524 of NW_026623283.1, forward strand.
CAAGTAATGGGCTTAGTTTAAGATATTTTTGTATTTCAGTTAGATATAATTCTTCATGTACTTGTTCAGTTGTTACACTTGAATACTGCAAAATTATGTTGGAGRAAAAGCCAGCATATGGATACTAATCCTTTTTAAACACATTTAAAGGGATTGCCTTCTACTCAGTTTCCTATCCATGAACCTGTTCACCCTATTTTCTACATGGAACAATGGTGATAAGTTGTTCTTTTGCACTGTTTGTGCATTTGTCTCACTGCCCAGAATGTCTTTCATTCACAAGTATTGGTTTGTTGATGAGTGYTAAGTGAAATAATTTATCACTGAGTGAATATGTCAAGTATACAACTTTTGTGGATCTTCTGTCTARGTTTATTTTTAGTTTCACATATTTGTTGCTTGCAAAAAATTGTACCACCACTTCCATCATCCCACGTCAGGGTTTGTACAGTGGACATTATCATGGCTGCCAAGTACTTTTGGGCCACTAAATCTACCTGTTGGCATACAAAATTGCTGCAGTAGTTGCCTGCTGTAGCAATCATTGTTTTAACTGCAGGATTTTTGCTTTAGTTAAGTCAGAAAATACTTCTTTGTTGCAGAAATTTGGCAGTGAGAATTGTCTAAATTGTTTAGGTTTATGAAAATAAGCTGTTTCAAAGGGCTGTCAGGCAGCTTTTTCACCTGATGGTGTCTCTAGTTTTGCAATAACGTGAAGTTTGTCTTGGTTTTTTTCTCTCCAGTGCATATAATTGCTCTTTTTTTTTCCCGTTGTAACAGTTGAGTTATTTTATATATCTCCAAGTGTCATCCACTGAATTCATCATGGTCTCAACAAAACATTTCACTAGTCCTTTTCTAGCTCTGCTTTGGAGACCCTAGCATGATTGCTCTGAACAAATTTGATCACTTTTGATTGTTTGTTTGTTAYATGGATCTTTCATTCAGACCAAGTGAGATAGGATCCTTTACTGCTGTGGGTGTATCCAATACGAACTGAAATCTCTGACTTTGTAGCTGCCTTTGAAGCTCCGTTATTCTAACTGCTGCTTATTTTGATCCTGTTCATACCATGACCATACYATTACAAAATGGCAATTTTGCTTTGCAAGATTACAATCCCATTTCCCTCACCTGCACATTCTCATGGCATCTTTAACCTTGTCTACGCTAGAGAGGTTCTGCTGTGCCATCAGCAAAGCCCCTTAGTGTAGGCATGGAGCATGCTGACACAAGCTCTTTGGCTGGCTTAATAACACCAGGTCCCTGAATAACAGCAAAAAGAATCTTCTGATTGCATTGCTGCATCTCCATTAAGGTTTTACTGGCACAGTGAAATCATCTGAGGGGGATGACTTTTCTCACACCATGGACCAACATGGGCAGGCCCAAGTCTATATTACAATGACCTTCACTGTTGTCCCATTGTCTCTCTGTGTTTTGTTTTCCCTCTGTGTTTGCATCTGGTAACAGGTTGAACATTAGTTCCCTTTTTTGTACTACATCACTGTCATACACAGACTCAAAAAATTACTGATTTCTTACCTCTAAAAAATTTCAAAATGCGGAAAAATCTTTTTGAGCGAGTAATATGTCAGCAGTAATCACCAGTTATCAAAAACCTGTTTTCTAAAACAAGGGTGGAGTTTTTTGCCAATTCTGGTTTTCAAATTCATTAATAGCTTCAAAACAGTGTAAATCTTTATAAAAATCTACCTGATTATAAAATATTACCATTAACACTGTCCTAGAAGTATGTCTTGATAGCTTCTTCATTTTTTTCAAGTGTGAAAAATAAAAACAAAGAAAAGAAACCTTTCTTAAGAAGGGGTTTTTGCAATTCCTTTCTCAAACTCCCAAACAGTTATGTGTAAAATCTGACCTGTGTGATATTCTCTTAATGAATACGTGTTTGTTTCTATTTGGCATGGGTTCGCAGAAGGCCTTTGATCACAACACCGTGTTTTTTCCATGCAGATCCTCTGTGTCTCTTCAGCCATGACTCTTCTTTACATTTGTGAATTTATTTTGCATGCATTTTGATGAATTTCTCCTTTATTTTCACATTTTATTTTGCAAATTATCTTAGCTGTGATCTTGCTTTAGAAGTGAGATTRTTCAGTAAATTTGCTCAAAGAATTATTGTGGATTCTCTAATTACCCACCTTTGAACTTCCCTCTAATTAAAAAAAAATTGCTTTATTAGAAAATTTAATTTTATTCAGGTTTGGTAGTTCCAGGAGTTGGAAAGCTTGCTAAGTTTAACAGTTCAGGGTTGCATTTTTTCTTCAAATTTTCAGCTATTTTTGTGAAGACACCATTCTTAGATGACACTTTCTGTACGTTCCAAATGGTCTTGGCTCATGCAGAAGATTTGACAGAGAGCATTCAATATACAGCTCATGTATTCAGATGCCATGCAAGCATGTCTGTATCAGCATCAGTCTCTGTGTCACCTGCTTTGCTGTCCTTTAAAGACAGCTTTCTTGCAGTTTTGTGGTCTCCCTGTTGTCACCTATAGACTCTCTAATTGTTAAATACATCCTGCCCTGGCACCTCCCTGGGGACAGAAAGCTGGGAAATTGCCATGATCTTTACCGAAGTTACTTCAAGGTTTTTCTGCAGTTCAGGCAAGAAAGGAGGGCCAAGAGCAGGCTGCTCCTGCCACAGGTAGGGGTGAGTGAAAGAGRAAGAACAAAACTGGGGTGGAGGGCTGGGGGGAAAGCCCTGCAAAGCCAGCCTTTTACCTTTTTCTATCAGTGGGAGGGGAAAAGCAGATCTGAAAGCTGCTGGTTTTGCTGGGAGGGACCGCTCTGCTTAGATCCCCTACAGCAGAAACCAAAAAATCTGTTTGCTCAGAACTTTGKCAGCACAAGTGTAAAGCAGGCACARTAGTCTGCCAGGGGTGACYTGTTTTCTGTAGGMAGAGAAATGACCCAATCACARYCTTTGTTCTGTTTTTCCCTGCTGTTCATCACTAGTGTTGCTCACTTCCTTCTACATGTTTGGGAAACTGTAAAACAAGGCAGTATTTCCATCTTTCTCAATAACTGAAGACATCCTTATCCTCAAAACATCCCTGAAAATTGAAAATATTTCCTGTTAGAGAAGGATGCAGAGACAGAAAGAACACAGGTTTCCAAAAAGTCCAAATGTCTTGGCTGCCACAGACTCATGAAAGGTTAGCAAGATAAACCCAAAAAGAGGGCATGCATCATGTTAGAAGCAGAAGTTACATCTTATCTCCTAGGACTTAAGATTACAGTACACAATATCCAGCTGTGCCTTATTTAGGACTTTAGCACTTTAGCCTCTTTAATATTAGTTTCAGTGAGTGTATCTGATGAATTTTTATTCCTTCATAAAAATTAAGGAATTTGACAGAATCCTAAAGTACAGAATGAATTAATGGTTATTACATATRGAAGATAAAAATGTGACTTTTCAGGCATATTTGCCCATACAGCATTAGCTGTAAAACTGTAGACTGTATTTTGAGTTCTGACCATTTTATAGCTCTGCAACAGAGTGCCTCTGGCAGTTCCTCGAGATAGGACTCAGATTTAAATTATTTAGTCTAGCTTGTGAGCCGTTCTAGATATCCACCCAGGGGCAAGATCTTACCTGCTCCACAACCAAGAATTACAATAGAATATGTAGCGATAAATACCTAAATTATCAAAAGTGGGGTTGTCTGAATTTGCACAGTGATGCTACATATTAATAGAAAATACAGATTTCAAGAATACACCTTGATCTAACCTTCAGTTCTACTGCTTCAAAAGACTTGAAGACTGTATAAAAAGAAAACTTTGAAAAACAATAATAATAATAAAATATACTGTAAACTAGCAGGAAAAATTACAAAGCCTGTAAATATTAGTATTATTTTTTTTTCTTAATCTGGACAGCTACAATCCTCCTACAAGCAAAACTGGAAAATGAAAAAAAAAATTATTTGACATAATTTTTAAAATTCAAATTATGTTTCCCCATGTCTTTTTTTCTGAGTGACAGAGTCTGTGTGCTGGAAACACTGTCACTCTAATGAGTTTCAAGACTTTCAAATGGCACTATTTAAAACTGAAATCAACATATGGGGGAGGCAGGTGGTCATTTTCCTCAATAATGGGATATGATATGAGTTCATTTAGAGTACTAAATTAAATAGCAATAGGTTCCAAAATACAGAAGCAAAACAAGCACAACATTTTCCATGTTYTAAATTACATTATTAGGGCTTTTCATGGATGGATCTGTCAGTGGAGAGATACTAGTTGCTTCAAGAGAATTAGAGCTGCAAAATCAGTGCATTTATTGCTACATTTCTGAAAAGATCCCATGACAGAAAAAAGGTGGGCCTCAAAAATACATTATAAGTTAAAAAGAAAAAGTAAATAAATTAATGATAACTTTCAGACACCATTCTGTATCTCATGGTTCATTATCTTATTTGGAAATGCACATCATCAACTAAAGAAATCTGTGACGCCTATCAAAAGAGTTAAGGTACCTTGGCTGAAATGCTTAGAAAGAAATAGGAAACACAAAGAGCTCCTTAAAGTCCTGCATGATTTATAGTCTTCTAAATTTTTCCATGTACCACATTATGTAGTTTGCAGTGAACACTGTAAGAAAAATCACATGGTTCTAAATTCCATTACAACTTTTCATCAAGTCATTCATAATTGTCTAGCTGGAAGACTGAAGGAGCTACCATTTCCATTAGAAGGCTATTTTGAGCTCTCACAGGATGCCCTGGCCAAAAATTTCCTTCTTTCAGAGAACTCAAACTGAGAGGGGGAACTATTTCACCCAAAGCACCCTATTCACACCTCTATTCATTTACAACATGCTACTGGACTCATTTCAGGGAAGTATSTCTTCCATAAACTTGCACTTAAATTTGCCTTAGCAAAGTATGTGTGAGAGGACTCTTTTGTATTTGTATTTTRTACATAATATTATGAGAAAACAGACTACAGAGGGGTCTTAACCCCTCTCACTGCCCCCCACAAAGACTCACAAGAAGAGTGGACCTTCTCTTGGCATCCTGTGCTACATGTTGGGGAAAAGAAACAGACCAAGAACCTCTAATAGTAGTAAGAGCTGTGAGAAATTGAAACTCAGGGGTTTATTTTTTGGTTTGGATGTTTATCATGTCATACCACTACACAGCCTTTCTTTCTCCCTTCTCTGTCTCAGCAGCTTAGCCCATCACTAGTGTGTCTCAGCTGCAGCATTCCACTCCAATTGAGGGTGAGTGAGCGAGGAGGATTGTAAGCTGCTGAATAGAAGCCACTACCACTTACTGCAAAATCCAGCAATGCTGCCAGTAGAACTGTCCAAAGCAAGCAGCTGCTCTCTTGTCCCTTATCATCTCTGTTCTATGTCAGCTCTCARAAAATGCACTCACTTTGGCATAAGCCCCTAAAAGGCTGTGTCTGTTATGAAGAACTGGAAAGCACAGATTTTGATCCCTCCCTTCCYAGCATGATGCATTTTCTGGGKTKTTTTGTTTGATTTCTTTTTTTCKGGAAGAGTTTTATGATCCAATTAATGAGAGATATCTCTGCCCAAATTAAGGTGCAAACRAGCCCATATGTTGATGWCAACAATATGGATTTTATTTATYAATACATGTTTGATAGAGAGCAGGGGTAAGAAACAGAACAAAAAGGGAWGGGGAGAGAAAGAGAGGTCAARCTGAGRACAGTCACCACCTGWGGATCCAGTRTTGTCCTGYTGGTCCTTCTTCACTCTGGGCTTCTTGATGGTGGGGTTCCCGTAGTCATTCTTCTTATCCAGTCCAAGTTCTGGGTACCTATGGGCTGGTCACAGATATTCCCATAACTTGGGGTGGTTTGTGTRTGGGCAGTTGCTTCCTTTCCTACAGTGTGCCATAGTAGATTTTTTTGTCTGGACGTATTAACCAGCATGTGTTTAACCAGATCTCATCTATGCCAGGACTGGAATAAGCATCTTCTTGTTTCAAATTCCTCCCTTCCTTGCTTCTCTCAAGTTCCGATCTAAAGCCCTTTTTTTCTGTGGCCTTGACAGTGTTTGAGACAGGCAGCCGCTCTTTAAGTCCTTACAGTGAGGATAGTTTGGCTGAGGGTCTCTGTTTTCTTCCTCAATTTTTGCTTATATTGAAGCCAAGTATCCTCAAAGACAAAGAAAAAAAAAAGGATCATGATAAGCCTTTCACCAGGAAAGTCTTTGCAAAACTACCTGCATAGAAGAGGAAGAGGAGAACTTCAATCTGTTTAAAGTATTGTTCTTAGGCATGCYGAGTACTTCCCCCATATTTCCAAGTGTCCGGAGCCTACAAGAGAATTGTATGACTAGAGAAAGAAATGTAGCAGCTAGAAAGGAACAGATTGCTGAATGTTATTGATGTAAATTTTATGGGAAAATGAAAGTAACTCCCCTCTGCCAATGAATGCAACCATAAACCCCATGTATTTTGATTAAATAGAGCTGCCTTAACCATTATRCCTACTTCTATCAACATTCATTAACTTATTTTGTGTTTTACTAGCATTCTGTGAGGCATGTCAGACTTTTCATAYATCACTTGTCAGATTTCCTAAAAGGTAAATGTACTCTTCTGTGTGAAAAATAATACCTTGAGTTCTGTAAAAGCAGAGTGATTTTTTTGGTTATTGTAGTTTCTGTCATTGATATTAACCATTGGCMTGCTCTCTCAGTCTGGTAATGAGGTACTGAAATTTTTGTTTAAAAATATCAAGTAAAGAATGACGGAAAAATACAAGGAATTAGTATGTGTGCCATTCCCATGGTTTTTAAAATTCTTAGTATGGGTTTTGCTGTTTTTCTATTGCACTATAAWTTTTTTGTTCACAAACCTTAATAGTAGAGCTAAATACCAAGGCAGAAAATGACATGTTTTGTTAAAGTTTATACCTTTACATGTTTTTAATTTTTCGGCTGTTCCCTCTTCCTTGAAGACCTACCACACAACCGGCTTTCATAACTAATGACAAAACAAAAAGAAGTGGCATAGGACCTAAAGAATCAATTTTTTCAGAGAAAAGTAGTGACATTTTCAAATATTTGAATTACAAAATTTAGCACTAGTCTTTCAAGGCCYGAAATAGTTCTAGTGTTATATGTTGTAGGGATTTGTTATGCAAAATGTGCACAGTTTAAACAAGAATGGTTTTCCAGAAAGCTGAATTTCAATGCCAGGTCAGGAAGGTCATGTTTACACGACTGTGTTTCAATTGACTTTTCAATGCAGAATTCTCTGCTGTGTCCCAAGGAGCAAAACTTAAGGCATGAGCCTCAGTGTTGCATTCCATACATGAAACAACAGCAAAATTCCAGTGGGGTTAGGTACACCAACTGCATCTCAGATCAGGCATATACATTCAAAACAGACAGATGCAAGAGGAAATTGRTTCTGTAAAATATGATCAATTCAATCCAGTCCAGAAACACTTAAATACATTAATAGAACATCACAAAGATAGTTCTCAGCACCTTTCAGGAACAAYCCTCCAGGAGACAGGAAAATCACAGCAAGTGTTAAAAGAGCATTCAGATCCTGATTTTGCACTTGAAAATACATGAGTTAAAGACTGTCATTATTTTATCTCATTCCTGTCCTCCAAAGCAATACCACTGCTTTCTGGATCATTTAGTCATCTAGAGTTGGAATAACAAGTTCCTCACTTATATGTTTTCTCTGGTTCAGACATAAGAGTCATGATAAGAAAACCCAGGATTATGTTACCTCTATTCTGTTCTTGGCTGATATTTCAGTCATTCTGAGATTGCTGGCARCCATTCCTTTTAAATCTTAGCAAGGACGATGCTTCCTGAACTGTTCTAGGAATTGTGAAAGGAGAAACAAAATGTTGGGTTATTTAATTTCATCTGCTTTTCTATGAAGTGGAGCAAGTATTTCTTATTTGAGGACATAATATGACAAGTAGAAAATATGACCAGCCAATTAAGCAAATGGAGCAAAAAGGCAAAGATTTTAGCATATTTGAAAAAGCTTTAAAGCCATGTAACTTTTTGTAAGTGTGCACATCATTAGCTGTAAACTCATTATATAGTAGGACTATCCAAGCACTTAGGGGTAAGCATGTGCTTAAAAATCTGTAGAATCTACTGAGATTAAAATTCACCTATTTTTACAAGTACTTATAGTCAAGTGACACTTACGCTCTTTTTATCCCAGTATGCATCCCATCCCACGTTGTACATGTCAGGATGCTACAAGTCCCTATAAAAGTCACCTTTAGGTGCAGCAGCTTTAAATGTTTATTTTTTAATTTAACTTATATTAAATAAGTACATAAAAAAATGAGTCAACACCATCATACATTTCTTAGCAAGCTTTCCAGTAACAGGAGGAAACTAATGGCTGCTGCCAAGCCAGCGCTGGCCATCTCAGATAGATTTCAAGGGCCATGGCAAGGCAAGAGGGGTGAGGACCCCAAGTGGTTATACCCGATTATCTTACCATGACACACATGAATTGTGCCTTGTGCAGAGAACTGCGTGCAGAGCACTGAAAACAGCAAAAGATTAAACTGATTAATCAAGCAAAAGATTAAACAGTGTGGTAACACTGCGCTAGGAAAAGGTTTTTTCTTTTGTGTCAGGAAAATCTGCTGGAGGCAGCTTTGCCAATGAAGTTACACAGATTCAGAGAGAAGACAAAAAGACAACAATCTAAAAAGTGAAGATATTGCAAATATGGCAGGTGAGTTTATCCAGAATAGAATCTCTTTCTCACAAGTTCACAGCAGTAGCTGGTAGGCAGGTCGGCACTGATACCACACACCATCTTGCAGTGAGGCACTGAAAACAAAAGCAGTCCTGGTTTTCTGTGTAGATTTGGAGTTTTGCATTTTGTTCATGTAAAATATTACTAAGAATTTATGACAATATTTATGTTATTAACATTACCATAATTGCTACATTTCCTATATTTAAATTATGTATTTGTACAGCATATTGTTCATTTTACCTCAGGAAATTGAAGATTTTCTTAAAAACATCAGGAATAATTTCTAAAATTAATCTCTTTTTTGTGAATAGAAAGTAAATGCTTTAATTGCCATTGGCACATATTTGTAGTTGTGATCCAAGGGCAAGAATGCAGAATTGGAAGCTAAAGTCCATTATGTTTTCTTGAGGTGAGAAGGAGGAAAATCYACTGGTGTGAATACCCATAGCAGGGGACATCAGAGAAATTGAGAACTGGTCTAGAAAGAGGAGAAATACCTTTTCTGTTCTATTACTTTGTTGTATAAGTTTTGCATATGTGGCATTTTGTTTGAAAAAGGAAAAAWAAAAGGGCCTCTTGCCTGAAATTTCTTGTTGTTCTAGGAAACAAGCAAGTAATCAGCAAATTCCATTTTATGTGGTTATTTTCAGCAGTGATATGTGTTTAATTCTAAGGTCATATCAAACTATTTTTAAAATAATTTTTGTGTTATCTGGAGAAAAAATAGCTCTTCCAGTGGTTTTTTTTTTTTTCATTTTGAGTGTTTATTTTTTTACAAGAGGCTTGCTTTACTTCAAAAGAGTAATACCTTTTTTGAATAGTGTATCTTGCATTATGTGACTACTGAACTTAATCATCTAAGGAACAAATCTATTCCAGATAAATAAATTAAATTTTAGGAAATATAAAGTTTCACTAATTGCATTCATTTCGTAATTTAGTAAAATAGTAACCATATATTTAAAAATTGATTTTATCTCCATATTGCTTCTATGAAGTTAATAAATTGTGTACYTGCTGACACAAAGGCACATGGGTGAAACCCATTACATTTGTGCATTACTAAGGAAAATTACATTTTGATTGATGTATAAAATGATCTTCATCTCCTAAAATGAAATATTTACAGTGAGTCTACTAAATATCTTGCTAGTTTGTTTATAATGACAACCTTTTTAAAATAATTAATAAGACATGAAACTGATTTTATTGATTTAGTTTGAGACTTCCCAGAAAATATAAAGAAAATTACCTTTGTAAAGTTACAATACCGACAGTTCTCAATTCCAAGCATGATATGAGAAAAGAAGGCTGAAAAATGCTAAATATTTTAAGATATGCTAAATGCTAAATATTTTAGGTATGCACAGACTATCAGGATTTAATTCTCCATTAAAGTTCTTTAATATTTTTCTGATTATTTTTTTCTATTGTATTTCTCTAGTTCTGTGTTTGTGAGTACAAAATATCATCTTCGTGAAGCATAATTRAGGGGTTTTTAATTCTCATTTTTCTGTATAAARAAAAGCAAGTTCAGTTCWGATGTTTGGTGGGTTTTTTAAACAAATTGTGATTTGGCTTTCTGTATGAATGATTGAACCTGTTCACAGTTTTATAGTCAGTGTTCTGAATTTCCTGGTTTTCTAATAGCAAAAATCTTTCTGTTCAGATCAAAAGTTTGTGATCACATTTACTTCCTCCTACTGACAAAGAAAAAAAAAAGGGGAAGGGGAAGGAAGGGAAGGGAAGGGAAGGGAAGGGAAGGAATAGCAGAATTATAAAATGGCCATTTAATGTGTTTCTTCATAAGTATCTTTAAATAAGCAGGAAAAACTGAGAAAATCATGAACTTGCTCTGATAAGCAAAATTTCTCTAAGAAAATATCTTTTTATTATTATTATTGTAGCCTGTTCCACAGTCTTTTCTATATTTTTTCGGCATGACTCCTTTAAATGTTGTGTCGCCACTGTGTTTCTCTTCAGTTCCTTCAGCTTCCTTATTGCTGAGATCAGCTGCTGCTACTCCCTGATAATATCCTAGAATGTATTGAGAGCTGCTCAGAAGAATACCTGCTCTATTTTTAATTTATATTTTTTGTGTTTGCTTCCTTGCACTGCACCTCAACAAGAGAGGCCTAGAAAGGAAGATGTCTGTTCAGGTCCAGGATTTGGGAGGGAAGGTGCACAGAATTGCTCTGCTTTGTGTCACTATAGGGAAAATGGACTCACAAGTAGAAGGACAGAGCAGAATATTTCATCTTCCCACCACACCCCCATTATTCCCAAAATACACTGTTTCAACCAGAAGCTTAGCTGAAGAAAAGGGCCTCTCAGCAGTCCCCAATTTCTCTGAGATGGGACTGAAGTACTCCTTTGATATCATAAGGAAATCTCACTTCAGCAATTAATATTTTAGAACTACTTATTATCTGAAAATTGTGATGAAAGAGCAAAACCTGAGAGAGCTTAATGGGAATTCAAGGCAAGAACTGTATCATAGGAACAGGTTGTACAAATAACACCCTTACTCTCTGCTTGTAAAAGCTGTTGGTGATTGCTTCAGCCTTGCAAAACATTAAACAAATACAGCCTTGAGGCCCTCATAATTTAGGCCAACTTTCTTTTCTGAAAGAGGTCAGTGACACAGATTTTAACTGTCTTTTGTAATGTCTTTTGTTTATAAAGTGTTGACAGCTCTATTTTGAACAGCGCAGGYCAAGGCAATACCAAAGTAGCTCCAGAAAAAAAACTCACCTTACCTGCTACTAATGCTTCAGGTTTTGTAGGTGATGGATTACCTTTTTTAACTCAGTCCCTTTTCTTTATTTTTGTGATATACTTCTAAGATGCAAAAGTATCTGTGATGGAAGTCATTGGTCATAACTAATTTCCATAGATTAATCAATCTCAGTCAGAGTGATTTTTTTAATAGAATTTGAAATTTTAATTACAAACTGAAAAAAAACAAATTAATGTAACAGTCATATGATGAGATCTTTTAATTCTGCTAAAACTCCTTCTGTGTTRTAATATGTTTCAACTCTGATAATACACACATTTTTACAGATCTATTTATTGTCACATATATTCTYTTTTGAAATCTGTTTGCCCACTCCTGCTAATTATTGTTGGCTCTCAATAGACTCCTTCACATGGGGACAGGTATTTAACCCATCCTTTTACAATATTATTCCAGAAAATTCTTGTGGCCCATCTAGTAACTCATCTGCTATAACCMTCTTAATGCTCGTCTGGATAAATGACAATTTCTAAACCCAAGTAATTATACTGACATGAAATGAGAATCAACACTGTACATGGAATGATTCTGTRAAAAGACAGACTATCATGCTGAATGCTACTACCAGTACTTTATCACAACTGTCTCATTATATCTACACATAATGGGGTTATTTTTAAGATTTGGTCTTGGGATATTTTTTTAGTCCAACAGAACAGGCATAATCCCTAGCACCTAACAAATGCTTTATATTCAGATCACAACTTTTCGTCTTGATAAGATAATAAGGTTCTCTTGGTAGATTCTGAAATGATTATATTTTTTTTAACMCAGTAGAGCTCATTATGATCATCTCTCTCAACCTCCTACACTTGGATCACGACAACCCCAGAGAGTGCTACAGGCTGGGGGCAGAGTGGCTGGAAATCTGCCCGGCAGAAAAGGACCTGGGGGTGGTGGTCAAGAGCAGCTGAACATGAGCCAGCTGTGTCCAGGTGGCCAAGAAGGCCAATGGCATCCTGGCCTGGATCAAAAACAGTGTGGCCAGCAGGACCAGAGCAGTGATCTTCCCTCAGTACTCAGCACTGGTGAGGCTGCACTTTGAGTACTTCCATTTCTGGAGCCCTCAGTTTAGGAAGGATGTTTGAGATGCTGGAGCATGTTCYGAGAAGGGCAACAAGGCTGGGGAAGGGTTTGGAATAAAAAAAGCCTGTGAGGAGCAGCTGAGGGAGCTGTGGGTGTTTAACCTGGAGAAAAGGAGAGTCAGGAGAGACTTTTGCTGTCTACAACTGCCTGAAAGGAGGCTGTAGCCAGGTGGGGGTTGGTCTCTTCTCCCAGTCAGCCAGGAACAGGATAACTCATCCCTGTACTAGAAGAGGTTCAGGTTGGGCATCAAGAAGAATTTCTTCATGGAAAGATTGTCAAGAATGGACCAAACCAAGGAGGAGGTCAAGTCATCATCCATGGATGTGTTCAGGAAAGGACTGGAAGTGGCCCTTGGTGCTATGGTCTGGTTTATGGGGTTGTRATCAGTCAAAGAATGGACTTGATGATTTTAGAGWTCTTTTCCAACCTAAATGATTCTGTGGTAATATGGACCATATAATTCATTCCAAGTTTTCTGTCAGAATTCCAGCTTCCTAAGGCTGAGCTAGGTCCAAACTTTTAACTGAAAATGTAATTTGGTATAAAGACTCTCTGTCTAATCAAATGCTCTACTTCCCCCAGTCATGTGCTCAGTGTAAGCTGAAATGCTTTTGTATAATGTTCAAGTTTTCCTTAAAGCATCTTGGAAGAGTCTTAAGCACTTTCAAGTTTTTTGAGAATTTTGAGACAATGTTTCTTGCTCAGGCAATTGAAATRTATCTGCAAGGCAAGAGCAGTTCAAAGTTGCCAATATGAGGAGAGACAGGTGCCTTTTAAATTATTCATAGATCTCTGCTGGCTACCCATCTTTTTGCAGATGGGTTTTTTGGTGATGTTTTGTTGGGGCTTTTTCCTTTCTCTTTTTCTTTATCCCTGATGGATTTAATGTGTTTATTGCACTCTTAGSTCCATGAATAGATATGGGAAACGCAAAGGCAAAGCTTCAGCTAGTAAGAGAACAGAAAGTCTGTTCTGATTTAAGAGATTCTCTGTCTGTTTATCACTTATAGCGATCTYAGATTGCTAAGGTGCTTCACAGGAAAGCCTTTTTTTTTTTTCTTTCGTGACTTCTCACTGATGACTAGCTCTTTGTGACAACAACCCAGACARCAATCAGAGGTGGAAGATCAGTTACCCAAACCTGCAAAATGTTGTATTATATACATTTTTGATCAGTCCTGTAAAAAAAAATGCTTATTTTTGAGGAGAGAGGGCTAAAAGGGTAAATAACCTGGTAGTTATTAATTTTAGCTGTATTAATTTTAACCATGTAGCTTTAGAAATTACCTCACTTTTTTTTTTTTTTTTTTTTTTTTTTTTTTTTTTTAAAAAAAAAAAAAAAAAAAAAAGATTTGGCATTATAGCTGTGTCTTTTGCATACTTGTCTTACTTGAGGTAAAAATATCTCCCAAAATTCTTTCTCCTTTTTTGTCTCTCTCTTTGTTTATTCTTCACCTTTTTATCTGTTAAATATCATGCATCCAGTCAAAGAGATGGATTAACCTGCCATATAATGGCACATGATTCAAACTTCTGATGCCAAGTTTGAAAATAAAGTGCAAAGTCATTGTATATTCAAAAATAGAAGACCTTGGAAAAGAAAATCTCAGTCAAGAAAGATACCATCTCAAGGCAGGACTAAATGCAAATGCTGTGCAGGAATGTGCATGAGAGAATATGCACATGTGAGAAAGGTGATCTCATTTGGCAATGATCAATAAAATAATCTTAGCTGTTGTTAGCAGGTTTGCCAGGTCTGACCTTCAGATGTTAGGATTTAAGATGGCTCATATTTGCATAGACCTCAGAAAGACTTGAAGGCTGGAAACCAGTTCAGCCACGTGCTGAATTCCTCAGTATTAGGTTGTACAATCAAATAAGTTCACTCACCTCTGGAAAATTTGAAATGAATTCTCAAGAATCTTTCCATTGAAATATTATCCGTCCTAAGGTTGTAATGTCTTGAACTGTTCTTTTGTCACATGGTCCTTTCATATTAACTGGAATCACAGAGAACAGAGACATTCACACATACACATTTCAGCATTCTATTAATCAAACTTTAGTTTCTTCTCGAGTTCCTCTCAGACTGCTGTAGGTAGATACTGAGACTATGTTTTGTTCAGTTATTTGTTTTTCTAAAGGAATACAAAATAAAGGTCAGATGTGCCTTTATGTTTTGTTTTTGTTTTTTTTTTTCTTTGCACGGAGTCCAAGTGTTGTTGTACCTTGGATTGGTGTAGAGGCCAGTCAATACTCCCTATTCCATTAGAAGAATCTTGTTATGCTGTGATCCTGGACCTGGGGGCTGTAATACCATATTTTAGGGAGTAAGAACATAAGTAAAACATCAGCATATGCAGAAAAAAAATTCAAAATAAACCCATTATCTCTTCAACACCTTCACAACACCTTCACACTCTGTAAGTCTTCAGAATATATACTCTGCAAGACAGAGGCTTACCCTCTCAGTATACAATAAATTGGTTTTGCTGTCAAGATCTAGATTAGTGCTGTGATTGATATCCCAGCTTTTTACTTATTTATTAGTATTTCAACCTATAATAAAATAGAAATTTTTAGAGACCATGAACAATCTGAGTGACCTGAGATTCAGCTGAGAGAGTCATTCAGAGATTGAGTTCCAGCTATCCCAGGGCTGTCTAGCCCTCCAGCATTTTCTGGGGTGGTCTCATCCACCACAACACTCCTGTGTTTCTTGTCATCTACAGCATAAGCATCGTTGGAGGTGCAGGTAGTTAAGTAATTTAAACTATTTTATAATTATCTAGTATTCTAATGAGCAGCGATTTATCGTAAGTAAATGGGAAAATTCAGATGTTGTTTGTACCTGACCTTGAGTGCAATTATCAGTTTACTCAGAGAGCAAAATTGTGTTGTGGGGCTTTTTTAACATAATATCAAATGTACTATGTATGTTAGATCTAGATAAGTGTTTCTTGCATAAGCATTAAATGTTCTTCTTTGATTTTATTTTCTTGCAAATATTTTGATCTGAGAGGTATAATACTTATGGAGAAGAAGTGTCTTTAAACCTTCTCTTGACCTTAAATAATTTAAATGACAATCAAAATACCTAGCTCTTCAATATGAAATAGTCATAGCTTTAGATGCAGACTTTWTCAAAGAATATTGCTAAATATGTTATATAATCACTCACATCTATATTTAAAGCAACAGGCACAAGACAGCTCAGGTGGTCCAGRCCAATTCCATGATCTTGCACCAGATTATGTGGCCAAAAGCAAACAGGATGGCTGAGCCTGGCTGGGTGCCAGGTGCCCACCAAAGCAGCTCTACCCYTTCCCTGGTCAGCTGTACAGGAGAGAAAAAACAACAAAAGGCACATGGCTTGAGATAAGAGCCAGGGAGAGATCATTCGCCATCATGAACAAAACATACTAATTTTGGGGAAATTACTTACAGTTATTACCAAACAATCAGAGAAGGATCATGAGAAATAAATGCAACTTCCCCAGGCT
The DNA here is from genome assembly GCF_030028575.1 of Malurus melanocephalus. Classification (NCBI taxonomy): domain Eukaryota; kingdom Metazoa; phylum Chordata; class Aves; order Passeriformes; family Maluridae; genus Malurus; species Malurus melanocephalus. The sequence goes on from NW_026623283.1 coordinate 96,680, forward strand.
TAATTTTTTTTTTCCAATTCTCCACTTCCTGTTCTGCAGCAATGTGGGCAGATGAAGAATGGGGGTGTGGTCAGATGCTCACMTGTGAACTGSTCCASTGTGGGTCCCACATGGGGTCACAGCCTCCTTTGGGCATATTCACCTGCTCCASTGTGGGTTCYACAKGYTGCARGTGGACCTCTCCTACACCATGGACTCCATGGGCTGCAGGGGCATAGCAGCTTCACCATGGACTGCAGGGGGATCTCTGCCCTGGTGCCTGAAGCACCTCCTTCCTTCTCCTTCACTGACCTTGGTGTCTGCAGAGCTGTTCCTCTCACATGYTCTCACTCCTCTCTTCTCTGCCTGCAATTGCTACTGTGAAGTAACATTTTACCCATCTTAAATATGTTATCCTGAGGCACTCTCACTATTGCTGATGGGTTTGGAGATGACCAGCAGCAGGTCTAACTTGGAGCTGGCTGGCACTGTCTCCATCTGAGAGAGGGAAAACTTCTGGCACCTTCTTACAGAAGAGTCCTGCTACCAAAACCTTGGTACTAAACCAAATACAACAAATAATTTAATCCTCCAATGTCTGTGTTTCTTCATCTAATAATTGGATATAACTGCTGCCTTTCGCCCATTTATTTAGTTATTGGTTACTTAGGCTGTTATTCTAATAACCATGAACTGTCTGTTGGTAAGTTGTAGTGTTGATCACATTTGGCCACAGATCTCAAGAAGAAATTTCAGCATAAAACAGAATTTTCATTAGAGCGGTAGCATGATCAAAAATCACCTGATATTGCAATTTTTCACTTGTGTCTCACAGTGTTTTCACTCCATCAGGGACCAGTAGTTTCAAGTACAACAGATGCAGTCACCTGTACCACCTGCCTGTAAGTTAGAATTGAGATACGAAAGCAAATATTCTGTCTATCCCTATGTAAGTTTATGCAGTTATCCACAGTTTTCTAACAGATTTGCATGTGCTAAATGTAGGACTCTACATGAGGTTTGSTGTACCCAGATGAAAATATAGTTTGATAGCCCAAGATCTCATGAGTAAGCATAAGCAATGTTTGATTGTTTTCTTTAATTGGATGTTTAATGCACAGCCTCTAAGGTAGAGAGTACTTTGATTTGCATGTTAAAGGTTTGTGTGCATTCAATGCATGAAGGTATGCATGTTTTTTAGTTAGGCCATGATCGATAATCAGAAACATTGTCAGAAAACCAAAAGCACTGTCATTCCCACTCAAATTAAATGAATTTTAAAATTAATTGATAGAGACAATGTTTTTCATTACATTTGTACTCAGTCATTTWAAAAACCCCACACTTTAATCAATGATGAAATGAAATCTTTCCCAAAATACCGAGAAACTAAAATTGCTTCTTTTCTTGGCTTAGACAAACCTAGCTCCTTCTGTCAGGCATGTCAGCAACCATGTGTTTTTCTTACACATTGCCAGGTATTATGACAACATGTAATCTAACTTCCAAACATTTTGAGAATGAACAGTAATCACTAGGTATATTATATATGACTGAAATTTATCTAAGAATGCACGACATACGAGGCCCCTCTACATTGCAATAGCTTTCTGCCACTTGAAGATTATTTTACACTGGGCAGATCATTTTCCATGAAGTTCATCTAAAGCAAGGTAGAGTCTAACCATTACTCTRCAAGACTCTAAAGTGCCTCATATTTGAATGTTCATTCAGTTGTGCAGATTGATGCTGGTGAAGCTCTGCTGTGGTCAGCAGAGTGAGTGTTTCAGCCAAGCAATCTGGGATCCTATACAAAAATTCTGCCAATGAATACTGGCAATTACTTTCCTAATGGATTCTAATTGAAACAGAAAATTGAATTAATTAAACTCAACTTAAAGCCCATTATTATGTTTGGTTTTCTGGAAGTTTCATATAACCTATTAATTCATTAATTATTTTTTAATTGGCAAAGTTTCCTTTAGCATAAAACTTTTCTTTCAAATGGATGTTGGTGTAAGTCTGATTTTACATGACTATCAATTTTTCTCGAAGAATCATCTTTATTCATACTTGAATGTAAGCTGTGAAGTTAATCAGCGGGGTATCAACATTTCAGATTTTGCTCTTTTTTGGTGCCCCTATCAGCAGTCAAAAATGTTAGCAATTCTGGGGTAAAAAAACACGTTAAGTCACATAGCTTTTCAGTGCAGCTGCCTTGAACCCCTGAATTGCTAAAATGGGGGAGGATGAAAATGAGCAGTGGCTAAACAGAGAGGACTTCTTCATTCTCTTCRCCATACTATTGATCAGGCAAGTGTGGTTTGTTGTCTTACAGGCCTGATGCTTGAACATTTGTACTGATCTATTCTCCATTCCAGCTCTATGGAATCATGTTTATTTTTGTGCAATTTACACAAAGTTTTCTTGTATTTCACTGAATTACAAAATCATTATCTGCGATTGAAGGGTTGTATTTTGCTTTCTGAGTAAAAGACTTGTAGGTTTTGATTGAACTTGCAGAAAGGAAGGTTAATGCCCTGTTTTTTGGCTCTCTGAAAAAAATCACAGCAGATGGTGGTCAATGCAGGGAATGAGAAGATCCCAGAGAATTGGACYGCTCACATTTTCTTCTTCCAGCTGTATGTCCAGYCTCAGGGACATTCAAAAGACAAYTATTATCAGTCATATCTAGCTATARYCCTGATGTATTACTGCTAAATGGTAAAGGAATTCCTGCTCTGGGCCCCAAACAGAGAGAAAGAAGGYAAGCTGAATCAGTAAGAATATTGATGAGGGTTGAAGAAAGAACCCATTTACACCTGGCAAAGAGACAAAAAATCATAAGCAAAATATGGGTTAGACATATGAGGAAGATTTCTCACATTATACAAAACTTTTTTGAGCCACCTAGCTGCAGGAGAAATTCTGTCAACAAGCAAGATAAATAACAACATCACATATCTTAGCTACAAAAAAGTTATGTGTCTAATTATAAATTTTTCAGGCAACATAAAGAACTATTCCTGTTCTGCAATATCACATGCAAAAAGCTCTGTGAGAAAGAGAATGCAGTCACAGCGCAGGGATAAAGCCTGAGCTGTGACCTTCACATGAAAACTAAGGAAGAWAGGACTTTGCACTCTAAAAATGAAAATCACTGAGGACATTCACAGCCACCATCACTTTTGAATGCTGCCTAACAAATACAGGAAGAAGCCCAATCTGTTCTGAACTCAGCTGAGCATTCCCTTGCCCCCTAGGAATGGGCTTTACTCTGCAGTGTGCAACAGAAAATGGTGAAAAGACTGTTTTCATTAATATGATGATACAAGTCTACCCCTTAGTGAAATAGCACTGGCCCCTGTCAGTCTTTGACAGAGCTTTAAACAGAATGGTACAAAGGGAAATCCTGGATCAARCGAGGGTGTCTATCTCAGCAGTGATTTTTTGACTGCAGGTAGGTAGGTACCTATCTGAAAAAATTAAGTGATTCCATTAAATACCTATTGTTTCTGTTCRTTCAGGTGGGAGAACATAAAYRRTTCTMAGAAGCTGTAGCTGATGTGGTCTRTATTTTTGTGCTACAAAAAAGAAARAACCAAAGGTACCCAAAAGGTAACTTCTATGACTACATTATGGAAGGACTCTTTTAACAGACATGTGCATGCATGGGAAATGGGCCACTAGAGTCTAATGACAACAGATGTTAGTTCTTTGCTTTCCTGCCACTGAAATGCAAATTATACTTTCCCTTCAGCTTTATACAGTCAAAGCTGGCTGTAGCCCACAGGTCCTATTTAACTTGATGCCATCCTCTGCAATTTTTGCAAGCGAGTAAAATATTTTGCTTTCAAACCTCTCCCCAGTCAGCAGGCAAGAAATCATTCAGTGGATATTCAGTTTTGTGGTACTGTGTTCATCTGCTGTGATCAAGTTCTATTCTTTCTCCTTACTTTAAGCAAAATTGTTTCAATTCTTATGATAGACAAGGTATTTTTTTATTCTGCTCTTGTACAAAGCACTCCAGAAGACAATGCAAAGTGTAATCAAGTTGTGTAGGACTACATTAACAACTTTAATGTAAAAGGAGGCACAAAATGTGCAATAAATCACCTGGTTAAAGCCTGAAAAACCCTTTTTTGTTTATACATTTATTGATTTTTTTTTCTCTAATCATGTCTAGCTCCTTTAATCATCAGTTGYTTGCCTGCCCTCTGTTATCCAAAATCAAAGTAATAGACCTCAGCTAAACAATAGTTGCAATTTACAGAGTGACAAGGAATGCCTTTTATCCTCCAGAGAGACTCCTTCCAACTTCAGGAAAGGACAAACTCTGCAGATGTTTTTCAATCTTCATGAAAAAAATTGCCAAGCAGAAAGGAAACATTTTTCTATAAACCATTGCTKAAACAGCTGGAGGGTAGAGCAGTGATTTTTTTGGGCTGATTTTTGYTGGTTTTGCCAAAGTAATTACATGAAGGGCAGGGTGGGTGGGATGTAAGGCAAGAGGTTATGATACTGTCATGGCCCRGAGTTAATGCATTCTCCTGAACTCCCCCAGTTATTCTGCAGCCTTCTCTRTTTTATAAAGTGGAAAAGAAGGTTGTGCATAAATTTTCTGTTTCAGAGAGACCTGGTTAATGACAGGTGAGATAGTTGCTGATTTCCAGTGAGAAATGTTGATGAGTGGGTAAGCATGGTTGTTAGTACTGAATGCCAGTGTGTTTCTTCATGTCTGACTCAGCACCAAAGGTTAGTGTAGACYTGAGTATTTTCTGCTTGTGCATTCCTTCCATGTACCCAGTCATACTGCATGGTATTTTAGACAATTAGACACTAACATGCTCACATTCCCCTTTATTCCTTTCCTCTTCTTGCAAACAAATGTTAGTTTTATAAAATGTTAAAGGTTTCATGTGTGACTTTTAATGTACATTTCTTGATTTGTTGGGTTAGGTTTGGGTTTTTTTGATAAATCAGATGCAAAACCAAAGAGAAAACATACTCTGTATTTTCTTCCTTAACGTCCTAACGTGAGTTGACTGACAAGCTGAAAGTGTAGGTGGACAGAGAAAATTTTCACTAAAATATTTCTCCCTTAAGTGCTTAAGTACAATTTTGAAAACAGCCTTAAACAAAAGTTACTCCCAACAGTGCTCCAGGGTTATTTGAATATCCTGCTGATTATCATTCCCCAATATYTATTGTTTCATCATTACAACATCARGGASAAATTAAATAGACCTTACCATGGATCTCATTCTGTTATTTCCTTCATTTTATTTCACAGGTCATTTACAATCTCTTCAATGTAAAAGGTAAAAATCTTTATTGTGTAAGGAGAAACATGGAAATAAGATGTGAAAATGGATGGSGCCCTTGAATGACAACACTTTTTCCTTCTGATTGTTTTGGTAATTGTCATTTAGGGCTTTTCCTAACTAATGCTGGCTTSCTTATGATAACAGTTTTGGGTAGTAGCTCTTATTATCCTCATCTTTCAACTCCCACTGCACTCAGTGTACTGCCAGCAGAGAACTATAAAATGGTTTCTGCCCCAGAGAGCTTACACTGATGTAAATGATGATGAACAGAGGTATCAGAATGCTACCAACCCAAGTGCCTTCAGCTTTTTTGGGGCTTTTATAAGAACCCCAGACAGGAAAGAATAGGAAAGAAACAATATTTTATTTAGAAATTTTAAAATGCAGCCAAAGGTTTTGGTATAATGGAGACTGGAACAAACCAGCTTGTGGTCTTCAGCTTAYTCTTTGGCTATTGATTTAGAAAAGGAGTAATTTGATAGCTGTTTTTCTGAGTTAACTGTATTTTGAARTAACCACAATCCTTGTGTTTTTGTGTTTGTGTAGTCAGCCTGCAAACAGTGGCTGATTTTATCAGGATCTGAGGTGTGGATTTTGTCCAATAGCAGTGGAGAAGTGATTCGAAGTTTACAMCACTGTTAGTCCATTGATTTAAGTGGATTCCTGGAGGYACCAAAATTAATTAATAGGCAGCARCTGRCTCTGATATCAGAATGGGCAAAGCAGAGCCTGTAGCCCCTTTTTAATAGACTGAGMAATACTATATGTTGTCATTAAGACTTACAGTTTCTTRTTAAAMCACTATAGAGAAAGAGAATAAATTATATATTGTAAATTGATATAACTAGCAGAATAGTCAACATGAAGAAACTGTAATTAAATAACCACCTTTAAAAAATACACAGGATGTGGGAAATAGGATAATCCAGGTTAAACAATGTGTGAACATAATTTCCCAGAAAGTTATATATGCAAAATCAAACACTACAAAGTATATTTATATTACTTAATAAGAAAAGAGAAAAATGTGCATTGAAAATTGAAAGAGGAGCCCAATATGAAGTCTCATGAGTTTGAAGAAAAGCTACAAATCATCAAACCAACAAAATATCAAAATATGTTCTTGAGCAGGGATGAAGAGAACAGTTTTCTTTCAGCTAGAGATTTTCACCCACTTCACACACATTCAAATTGCAGTCCAGATAGGCTGCCCATCAAATCATCATACTTGTCTCTCAACATTATAATTCCATACAGAATTTAACGGAACAAAAATTTCATGAGAAACAAAAATCTGTTGACAGTCTTCATGGAGAACTTGAGAAGCTACCCGAATAGAAAGAGAAAGGCTCAGATCTGGATTCCCAGAGGCATTTAGGAGCCTAAAGAAGATWGATTTCAACAAGGCTCTAATTCATAAATGTATTTATGTGTGCATAAACAAATCAAAGCTACCTGCCAGCCAGGAACCCTGTGTATGGACAAATATCTGAATAGCCCAAGGCATCAGAAAGTTCCAGTTCAATTCTCTACACAGAAGCAGGTGCAGCTATTGTGTCTCTGTCTACTAGACTGGCTCAATGGCAGGTGAAATATCTCTCTCCAGGCCTTTGGGCTATTGGGTACAGAATATTATTTGATTAGCCAGAATTTTTGTGTATTTGTACACTGAATTAGTGACCCAGCAGACATTTTCCCCCTACTTTCTGAATTACAGTCCTGCAACCAGAACTCTATAAAGTAGTGCACTGGTTTCAGATGTCTCCGTATACCCTTTTCCAAAGAGGACTATAAAATATAAATCCAAATTTGATACWGGTTAATATGTCAGTCAGAAACAGGAAAAGTCAAGAGCCTCTTGGCCAGAGGCAAAGTCCCATTCTCATACTGTTGCTGGTATGGTCTCTGCAGACTTTGCAGCGTGAGGAGAGAACTGATACCTGCACCATGGTTGGCTGAATACATCAAAGTGCAGCACAGCCTCGTGGAGCTCAGATTGCCTCTGTCCCTGACTCTCCTCTCCCTCACACTGTTCCAGGGTTACTGCAACCTCACTCTTCTCACACAATTTCCAGATTTAGCACCATAATTGTYTCATTTCCCCACACCAGCCTCCACWGAGGATAAAGGCTCCACAGTCTCCACCTCCTCACATCCGCTGGGCAGTTTCATTTCAGAGATGACTACCCAGGAACTGTTAGTGATTATAAGAACCATCCGTGTTATGCCTTCTGTCAGGTTCCCTCCTGGGCCAGAGTATTGAAAAGACATATTGTACGCTCAGCAAGAAATTGCAGTTAGCTTAGGATATACTTAGACCATCGTTTTGAGAGAGAATATTAAGAACTCAGGGCCCTGGAAAAACAAAGGTCTTTTTCCACCCCAGGAGGTAGAAAAGTAGCAGAAGGTGGATATGAAGCTTTTGTAAGCTTTGAGATTGTGAATTCTGCTGTCTTACTCAAGGTTCTAGCTCTATAGTATGCAATTTAAAGTCTCCTCTAGGTGCTTATAATTTAATTGTAAGGTGTTTCACAAATATCTTAGCAGGTGCAAAGAGAACGTGAAGTGATCCTTTTTTTCCTCTCTCCTCAGCTGGAACATGAAGAAGGCACTTTATGATCCAATTAGTGCCTCCAGGAGCTCTCTAATTGCATTATAAAGCATCTTAAAAAAAATAGAAAATTAGAAACTGGTTTTAAAGCCTAAAAAAAAAAAAAAAAAGTAAGTGATGTTTAACTATTTGCCCTCCTGGTAACTCAGCAGTGAGAGGACCCAGCATCCTTATACACCTGATTTTGTCTGTAAATTCCACATATATGAAATGCATTCCGTCACCCAGAGAGAGAGTGGAGCATCCTTTACTGGATTGCAATCAGAGCTTGAAGTGTGCTGGGAAGCTTTACACCCAAAGTAGCTCAGGTGTTAATACATGTTGCTCCTTCAAGGAAGCTGCAACTGTGCTGCTCTGTCTGTGGCCATTTTAGCCTGCTAAATATCTGTTCTATTGAGTTTTTACACCCAGCCCTTTGGCATAGTGTCTGAGAGGTATTATGTATAATGACCTATAACATGCTTTCAACTTCAAAGCTCAGCCTCTATGTAATAATTATCACATCTCTTTCCATAACTCTCACATATTTTATTTACTGAGTGGGTGGGAAGAAGGTACTGAAATAATATTTAGACTTATACAGTGCTTTTCAGCTGTAGATTMCAAAATATTTTCTGTTGGCAGCTAAGCATTATCATCTCCACTGTGAAGATGGAAAAGACTAAAAGGCAAATAACACAGAGCTGTGAATAGAACCCCAGYTTTTGATCTTTGGTGTATGGCCCTTCCTATTTATTCAATTTGTGCAGCTCCCAAGTACTTTTCTTCATTAGCTGACAAAAGTTATAGGACTTTTATCTCCTTTCYAATAATGGAATGAAATGTGCAAAAGCAAAACACTTGAATATGTTTATGATATCTCATATGTGGCAGTAGCACTTGCTTTTCCTTACACCCACATAGAGCTGAGCAGAACACCAGGCCTGAATTTTCTGTTTCCATCTATTCCTTTTTTTTTTTTTTTTTTTTTTTGTTGCTTGGATTTAACTCATCCCATAGCAGCAAAAAGGCACAGTAGACTGAGATGAGGTGACACTGTGAGCAGAGTCCTCTAGCCATCCCCTCAGGAAAAGGTTAACAATACCAAGGCCATCCTTAAGCACCTGTGTATCCCTGAAATTACTCAAAAAAGTCATCAATCTAATTTAAATATGACAGGGTGTTTGTCAAAATTCAGGTATTATGTTACCTGAACCCGTCCTCCTCTTCCTGGTAAATTTGCAGTTTTATTAGGAAGAAACTTCTCTTGTCTGGTGCTGTGTGCTGGGAACCTTCTCTCCTTCTGGATAGCAGGCACTGACTGTCTTTCTGCACTGCAATAATACGAGAAAAGGGCTGCACCTCTGGGAAGAAAGATTCATTGTCAGGTGCCATTTCAGGAAAAGGGTAAGGGACAGCTGACAGCTTTCAGCTTCTGTTCTGGCTCAGTCTATCACACTGTATATGCTACTGATAACGCACAATAAGTCGTCAAGAGATTTTACCAGGACACCCTTCTTTTTTTTTTTTTTTGCTTCTTTTCTGCAAAAGCTCAACCCTGCTTCCTCTCATCTGAATTTGAGTTTCACTCAGAGCTCGAAAACAAGATTAGTTTACAAAACCAAGAATACTGTTCACATTAAAGCTCCTTTGATCCAACAAACAATACATCATCTTGTTCCAGATTCTTTCATGGCAGGATCCCAATTTCTGGTATAAAATTCATAGGCCTTGATAAATCTTCCACAGTAATGGTTTGAATTTTAGGAGTTTAACAAACACGCTAAGTTTTAGGTTTTATTACAAACATTTCATATAATTAGCATGAACAGATGGCGTATGATTCTACCATTAATCATTTGTGTACAACCAAAATACAGTAATGTCAGTATCTCCCAGAATGCTTCTTTGAAAAAAATACCTGGCTGCAATTCTGATCTCCCTTGCACCCACCAGACACCATGACTGTAGTAAAATTACTTCTGATTTAYCACAGTATTGAACAATGGTAGAATGAAGCTTTTTTCATTATGCAAACTACCSTCAGTGGTTTCAAGACTTACACTGGGTTTTATGCAATATATAATCAGCTGAAAAAACAACTTCCCCGTGTAGGACAAAAAGGAGGAATACTAATRGAGAAAATCTTTCAAAGCATTTCTGGAAACAATACCCTTATGTATAAAAGGAGTCTTTTTTTGGCATCTCTATGTGCTAGTGTTTTCAATTCCAATAGCTATAATAAGAAAAAAAATCTGCCCTATTTGTCAATCTGTCAGGAAATATATTTCAGCTTCAAGCATCATACTCCTGGGGTTTATGGAAATCACAAAACATCTCATTCAGATGAAGAGGCTGAAGCTATAAGCAGTGCAATTAATATTTTCAATTTCTGCCTTCAGCATGAAAAGAAGCTCAAAAGCTTTTTTGAATCTGAATCCCAAATGCTGTCTAATAGTTCACATCTGGCTTACTCTATTTAGGAGAAACAACAGTTGTTGATGTCAGCAGTGCTTTCAGTGACCCACTAACCTTGCTTTTCCAGGGGAGCTCAGGGCTGGCCAGAGGTCAYGGAAAGGTGGTTTGGCAGGGTCAGCTGGGTGGAAGGGGAGCAGCTCGACTGCTGCAATTGTGTAACTTGGTGGTGGAAAAGCCTGCACCTCCCTGAGAGTACACAATAGTGGATTACCTTTTGTTTCCACACACTGCGCACACAGAGTACACCAAGAGTCATGTTGTTTACTGGCAGCAGTCTCTGCACAGTGACAAGCTTAACTTTTTTATTTGCTGTTCGTATTTCAGTCGCACTCAATCTCAGACACTGCCGTGTTTGGTCCTATATAAGCACCTAGACAGGGCAAATTCATTGCTAAAAGAAAGCTTCCAGTCTAAGCCTCTTTGGCACATCTGGAAGAGTCACCCTGTCTCTTGTGTTATRTTTGTGAGACTCTTGTCTCAGATCACAAGTAGGCCAGAGAAAAGCTCAGRAAAGACAATGGCAATTGTTGTTTCATTACTGGAGTTGGGGACTTGATCAGCCATTCCAAGCATATAGTCTCTCATATAATCACTTTACTTGTGGTTTCATTGTTTCAGAAGGACTCATWCTGTAAAACAACCATCCTGCTATAACAGAAGGTTGTTGAACACAGAGGGGAAGGAGGTCACTCTGAAAATTCCACAGCAGAAGTTTTGGTAGRCTCCTTTGCTTGAAAGACTTACTTCTAATTTGTCTCTTCACAACCAAAAAGACCATCCTTTCTTCCCACAGTGCCTATCTCCACAAAAAGGACTGCTTTTTAGCAGAGAAATTGAGAAAAACATAGATTTGTATAAACATTAGTTTGTTCCAGTGAGGTAGCTGAGGTGACAAAGGAATTTGGGTCMCATTTAAGGCAGGGATTTGTGCTAGGAAAATGAGTGGCGCCAGCAGTGGCTTTCAGGAGTCTACTGGATAAAATTCTTATCAGACATGGTTTATTGAAGTGTAGCTTCACTTTGAGCAGGAGGTTGAACTGGATCAACTCCCAAGGTCCCTTTCAACCTGAATTATTCTGTGTTTCTAAGAAGTCATGCCAATGCTCAGGTGCCTGAAATATGACAAGCAATCATGAGGTAATGAATTGTTTGGCACAACCCAAGCAGAATTCTTTACCTCTCATGGCTTTCTTTCCCTTCTGACAGAGCTTTTAACCAGCTATTTATGTTTTACTTATTCTGTTGCAACCACGACTGAAAAAAATTGAAAGGAGAAAGGGAGGCAAAAGAAAACAGCTTAGATGCTCTTGCTGRTAATGAAGAAAACAGATGCTGTATTACAGTGCTGTGAAATGTTCTCCACCAGAATGGCACATGACAGTAAGCCAAGCATGATTAAGAAAGCTGCTAACAGGCTCAGGCTTCTTAATATTCCTGCAGTCTACACAAGACAAATGTTTTCCCAATTCATCTCTATTTAAATATAATAAAGCAAAAGAGAGCGAGGGAGAGGAAATGCGTGTCATCTTGGGATAAATGCCTTTCCCTGAACACCAGAAAAACCCACTGCCAAAGTTTGCTGGCCAAAAGTCAGGCAGGAGGTGATTTCTTCATTGTGATTCATGCTTATAGAAAATACTCTTTTAGACAGCATTAAACGTCTCTCACACTGCTACAAAGCACCTGTGCAGCCAATTTTGATCAGAGGTGTGTCTTGTCTGAGCAGTCACAGGACAGMAATACATGAAGGGCTACAGAACAGTAAAGTGCTCATCTTTCTGAGGTAGGACGTGCAGTTACAAAGCACATAAAAAGGCTACCTAGGGAGAGCCTAACTAACTCCTGCATATGRCTATGAATAACAATGAGAGCTGGCTTCAAGGGTACAGTGAGGGTTTATTTTTTTTTCCTTTTGTGAATTTTTACGTTTAAACGGAACCATTTTATTTATTTATTTCATACTTATGACTGAATCCCACCTGAAGGTAATCACTGWAAGCTTTATGCCTCCTGCTTGTTTTTCTGAAAACACTCAGGAGAAGTGGAGAAGTGAGACTGGATCTCTATTGCTTTGTCACTGGTGCAAGGTGGGTGTGAAACAAGGCCTCAAGGACTTGATAACTTTCAGGCACAGGCAATCACATAATATATGCACACATATCACATGCATAATCCCAGATACTCGATATTGACACCCCGAGTGTTACTGTTTAGCCAGTCTATCAAAGGCTGGTATCATAACACAGAAGCAGAGAATAGTTTGAGTTGAAAGGAATCTTAAGGATCATCTAGTTCCAAGCTTTTCCATGGCTACAGCAATCTTTCACTAGACCAGGTAGCTCAGTTCCCCATCCATCTTGCTCTTGAACACTTCCAGGGGTGGGACATCCACAACTTCTCAGGGTTACCTGTTTCAGAGTCTCACCACCCTCATAGTAAAGAATTTTTTCCCTCTATCTAATCTAAACCTATTCTCTTCCATTTGGATCTATTACTACTTATTCTGCTACTACATGCCCTTCTAAAATGTCTCTCTCTGTCTTTCRTGTAGGTAGCAGAAGGCAGAAATTAGGTCACGCCTAAGACATCTCTTCTCCAGGCTGAACAAATCCAATTTTCTCAGGCTTTTCTCACAGGAGAGGTTCTTCATCCTTCTGACTATCTTGGTGGCCTCGTGGACTCACTCCAGCAGGTCACCGTCCTTCCTGTGCTGGAGACCCCAGAGCTGGATGCAGCAGACCAGGAGGGATCTCAGCAGTGCAGAGCAGAGCAGAGGGGCAGAATTCGCTCCCTCACCTGGTTTTGGATGCAGCCCAGGACATGTTTGGCTCTCTAGGCGGTGAGGGCACATTGCTGGGTCATGTCCAAACTCTGATCCACCTGCACCCTCAAGTTCTTCTCCCTGGGGCTGCTCTCCATCTGTTCATCCCCCAGCCTATATGTTATCCTGTAGTTTTTTGTACACAGCAGATCAACTCATTATTAAATAATAACTTTGATGGGTTTTCTCCAGAGCATGTTAAGGACCAAAATTTGCATACATTCTGWATGAATGGGAGTAGAACAGGCAGCCTATTCACAGTTTAAAAAAAGAGTGGGCTAAATTTCAGTTTTTACTCTTCACAGATGTCTGCACTGTCCTATTTCTCKGTGGAATATTTAGGCCAGGGAGTGTATGCTGGAAGGAATATGGCATCCAGTAGCATAGAAATGGAATCTGGGGTGCTGGAATACTAAATTTAAATTTACTGGAGTGCTGGAAATATTCTGCCTTCCTGGACTCTTCACAGCTTTAGTTGGCTTTACAGGACCTTGTAACACACCATGGAAAACTGGCAGACATTAGCTCAGATTTTTGAGGGGGAAGCAGTCACACATCATTGTAACACATAGTTTTTCTTTCTTTGGGGTTTTTTGTTTTTTGGTTGGTTTTTTTTTT
>NW_026623283.1:110532-131216 GCF_030028575.1 Malurus melanocephalus
TTTTTTTTTTTTCCCCCAAGTGAAAAGCTGCTGTGTTATCTACAAAGGGCTACAGTTGGAGGTGTTTTTTACCACAAAGGCCTTTCTTTCCTCCTGCTGAAAAATGATTGCTCCCTGCTTGTAGCAAAATTAACTAATACATGAATAAAACACTGCAGAAGTTTAGAGACAAGATCAGGAGATGTCTTGATTTTCACAGAATCAGAGCAAACACCTATGATGTCTGAAGGCAGGAAAAAGGCAAGATCTTCTTGACATTTAAATGTTTCCATGAAGATCTGGGCTTGAGACAATAAAGTTTTGTTTTGGTGGATAACAGTGATTCTTACATGGAACCAAATTTACATGGAAATGTTTTTCCAAATTTTAATTACTATTAGGAAGTACCACAACATAAGAAAATGCCAGTTAATAACTTGATTGGCAAGAATTCTAGCCACAAATAAATCAGGCAAATTGTCTTTTCTTGAGATGGTTTGCTCTCTTGGTTAACAGATTAATAAGAAAGTGATTTATGCGGGAAAGAGCATGGAGGGGGAGGAAGTGGCTGACATTCCATCCACACAACATTGGCTCCTCAGCCTTTCTTACCAGGTGCTTGAGGCTGAGTCAGCTGCATATGACATTCAGAGAAAGGTTTGAATTTATACCTTAGATCTGCACTGGGTTTTCTCACACTCTTTCACATTCACTTTGATAAAAAATAGAAAATACACACTCTTTAGACATATAACTTCACTCCTTCAAGAGCTATTCCTTAAAACACTGTTTTCTTCAGACTACAAACAAGAATTTACCAATCTCTATTTGAATCACATCATCTGTCTCCCTGTTGATGCCTTTCAAATAGATCTCTAGAAAACATTCTTTTTTAAAATTCCCTTTTTCATTTTTTGTGCACAAATGCAATACTGATGTTTTAACAAATGTTTACAGATTTATTACGTGGTGTCCTGCATGAAAAGTTTKATAAGAAATGAAGATATGTCAGTTTCCATGTTTTGTATTCAAGGCAATGCACTAGGATTGGTGATGAGAAGGCTGCAAAATGGGTCTTAAAGAAGAAAGTGAAAGTCCTTTTCAGTGAAAGGTCAGAGAAAGCAAGTAAAGACCTTATCAAGGATTCCTTTTTGAAAATCAGGGCTTAAGCATCACTTGAAGACACGCTTCCCAGAAATACCTGCATTTCTGTTCTTTTTGGAGGTCTGTGGGAAAAGAATAGAGAACAGAAGGSAACAAAATAGAAATTAGCAACTATTACTATGTTTCTTACCCCTTGTTGATGCACACTTTTATACCTTTATTCTGCRGATTTCAAAGACGTCATTAAATCTGATTTGATTAACCTAAGGAAATCCAGGAGTTAATTTACAGCTACTTGCCAATTTGCAACCCATTGAAGTGCAATGAAGCTGAACATTCTTCTTTCTGCACTTTCATAATTAAGCATTTGACTAATTTAAATATTAAAGCTGTTTTCTCATAATTGCATAATAGCAGTTAAATATAAGCAAGACAAATTAATGCCTGCTTAAAAGATCTGAGATCTCTTTTAAAATAAAGYCTGCTGAACTCAGTGGAAAGATTCTGGGGCTTCTGCCAGCAAGGTCAGAATCTCCAAGCGAAGACTGGCACCAGTGTTACACTGTGTAAGAGCAGACTTTTATTGAATACAATAAAGGAAGCCAACAAAATGGATTGGTTTTCAAATGCTACTAACAACATCTGAAATTATTTTAAAACAGAAGAACTTTTAAAATATAGTTATATAGAGGCTAATTATTTTTATCCCATTTTTCTCAGATCAGACATTGGAATGGAAGAGTAATTTTCATTTTCTGTTTCTATTTCTGTTCTTTTTCAGGCTAACATTCACAAACACAACTCAAATGCTGGCAAAGACTTGTTAGAGAGTTTGTGGTAACATGCTTGTCTTTGGAGATATTTAAAACCCAACTAGACAGAGTCCTGAGCAGCCTACTCTAGTTGGCCGTGCTTTGAGCAAGGGGAGGATTGGACTAGATATCCTCCAAAAATCACTTCCAACTTCAGCTATTCAATGACTCCTTGAAAATATTGTAATATGGATTACAAAAAAAAAAAATCACAATGTAGAAAATGTATACTTGAAAATTTAAATACATTATCTTATAAACCCTAAATTCCCAGTCTACTGATATGTCCTACTCCTATTAGGAACAAATTTTATTCCTATGCCTTGACATATTTTCAATTGCATCTTACAATTCTAATAATTTTACTCCTTAGTTTTTTTATCTTTTTTGCACCAAAGCACCACCAAAAGCAGATGCTTTCAAAAAAWTCAGTCAATTTTCATGGATTTTATACATTTCTTACACTTTTCCAAGTAAGAGCAGACAAGTTCATGCTCTGTCCCTTTTTTGGGAGGGCTATCTTCAAGAGTGGTATATATATCTCTTCCAATTCACACTCAGAAACAGAGGAAAATGCAGACAAATAATTTCCAAAAGAAATGGTGAGGTGCAGGGGTGTTATTCTTTATGACATAAAACCAAGATTTCTTTTATTTCCTTTGCATCTCTAAATCTAAAGGACAGGAGTACAACAGGATCAGAGTTCCTTTACATGGCTTTTGCAGGAGCCCTGTCCTTGGAGGAGCCCTGTCCTTGGCTCGTGGGTAAATAACACACCTGACTTTCTCCACTGCTCTACAAACAGTCAAAGTAAACTATGCATCACTTGAGATCTGCTTCAATTATCAAAACAATGTTTTATCAGGACAGAGTTCGTACAAAAACTCTGTTCTGGATCTGYGCATGGGATTTATTTCATCTGGAGATCTGGACTATTTCAAACAGCTTGCCTCCTCTTCCCTTGGCGCCTCCAAACAGAAGTTCTGCTGTCTCCCAGTTAGGAATTATGCTGATGCTTCAAGAGCCACCCACACAGCAGCTTTTTTTTTTTTTTTTTTCAGCAAGCATTGCGATTGCTGATAAGTGTGGGTAAATAATATGACATATAAAGGAACATTATGGAGTGCACTGTATTATTACCCATCTGGAAGATTTATTTGACCAATATATCAACAGTCAAGGAACTTGAAGCACTGTCACRTGGTTTCAAGAACAGAATAAACTTCTAGCACGATATATGTGTGTGCTTCATTAGTGCTGAGGATGTGTCACTTTTGCAAAGTACAGGAAAAATCAAAGTCTRTTAGGAGGAAGCAAAACTAATTATTTAAGAGACAAATCTATGGTTTTTTTCAGACAAGTTATGGGACTTTCCTGTACTAGGGAGACAGTTTATACTGTAAGATCAATACACAGGAGTTTGATGTAAGCTTGGAGCAAAAGTTCAAGTTCTACTAAAGACGTTCATATACCTCCCTTTCTTTACAAGTGTAGGTRCTACTGATCACACCAGTGAAAGGCCTCTGTTCACAGAAATAAAAGAAAGGAATATAAGGCCAGCAAGTACTGATGGTGTTCTATTTCTTTTTCTTACACTTTTCTTTGAGATGTTTAAGTTTGCTAATGTTCAGGATGTTCAGCAAAGTCAATTTTCTTGTGACAAATTGACCAATAGCAGTGCTTGCAGACACTCTGTGTGACAAATTCAATTACATAACCTTGTYATTAAGCAATTTTTTTTGCTTGCCTAAAGTAAAATCTAACAATGAAAAAATATTTCAAGAACCTTAATTTCTATTTTGCTTGGAAGTTCAGAAAAGTAGTCATTAGTAGGTTTAAATCAGATTTTGACTGGTGTATACCTTTTTTGAAAATCAAACCTTCTCTTTTCAGTCACTTACATACATTAAAAAATCATATCCGAAACATAAATATATCAAACTGACTGTCAAAATTGCACAGGCATTAGAGATTATTAATGTAGTATTCAGTTAATGTGTGTTTCACAAATTAAAATAAACTGAAAATCTGGGACAAATGTCACTAGCTGTCTATCAAAGTAGGATACTTTTGGTCCATCATACGCATGTGGTTTGGAGAAAAGTTGGTGAAATATAATAATGCTAATCACTGGTAATATTCATTTGACAATAGAGGGTATATGTAATTACAAATTTAATTTCAAAAAGGCTGTTGTAAACTTCTGTTTTCTCCAAAAATTAAATAGTACTTTTGAACGAGGGAACAAGATGCACACGAGATTTTTGTACTACTTGCTGCTCTAGGGAACTAATTTAAATACACAATATGGACTTTGAGGGGTCTGTTTATGTGTTTTGGGCTTCCTTTTTTTCCCTTTGGCTCAGCTCCTAGTTTCAGAAACAGTTGCTATTTTTTGTAAACACAGGAATAACACAGTCACAATTCCACCAGAGACGCAKGCAGGTTATTAACAGCTGGGGAGTAAATTCCAAGTAAAACAGTACCATATTGTTTCTGTTTCTCAAATGCTATTTTCATGCATATTAGCAAAATAATTACTTTCTTTTCACAAGGAAAAGTATTTATAACAAGAATTATGACAAGGAAACTAGAGTCATTGCAGCTAAACCTGACTTGTGTGCTGACTATTCTTCACTGGAAAAGGCTAGACAAAAAGTTTACCAAAAGTTGTCCTCTAAAAAAAATATCATCACGAAGAAATAATAAAGTTATGGAGGCTTCATCTCATTCCTTCTCTTTTTCTATTATCTGTTTCCAATGATGGTAACTGCAGGAAAGAAACTGCGTTAGAGGCAGGTAGTCCTGTAGAGAGTTCACTAATGCTCTGAAAGAAAAAAAGTTTAATTTCCTTCTTTTATTATTAGTTCTTAAAAGATACATACCTAGTCATGCAGGATCTAAGGTAATGCATCTCCAACTGACATTGGAGTTATATCCATGGATTTAAGCTTGGCACAAGCTTCTTTTCATGAGTAGAGACTTCTCCATCTGTCAATATATTCCTTTGAAGGCCTGGGCCTGAGCCACTCTGAGTGAGATTTGCATGGGTGTTTTAGCAGCTGCAAATTACAAGTAAATAATCAACCCACTGAGACGCATCTACATGGGACACAAACTCATCTAAAAAATGCCTGTCTGAAAAATGGAAACAAACTTCCACTAAAAACCTGCAACAGGAGCCATTCAATTCGTTCAAGTTTTTTTCTCAAGTCATTACAAGGAMAAATGAAGAGAAAAGCCCATTAGTATGACCCCAGTGGTCCCTCTCTGTATATTCAGGGGTTGTGATATGCAGTGGACATATGGTCTACACTACCCCAGCATGAATTCATTCACATTCTAATGTCAGGTGAAGGGGGAGAACATCTTAAAACAGTGACACTGTTTAAAAACTATTTTTTCCCATGAAAAACTTGGTTGGTCTGAATTTTTAACCAGTGTAATTTCAATAACACTTTTCTTGTGGTGCTGCCGCACTGCTGGTCTGGGCTGAAATGCAGAAGTCAAGGACCAGACTTAATCTCTGTCCTTGCCTTTTACACTACAAGTGTTGTTAATGRCTGGAAGAACACTAAAAGAAGTTGATTTCTGGAAAGTTTTTTTAATGCAAATGCAACAATGTCCATTCAACAGTGCTCATTACAGCAACCACCCTATGCTGCCTTTTACCACTTGCTATCAGAAGGTTCATCCTCCAATCTCTCAGTACTTGAAGAAAGAGATCAGAAAAAAATAAGACCCTTCCAGTTAGACTGCAGATTTTATATTCCACTTGCTCTATATCATTCACAGACCTGGGCGGGTGGAGAAGATCCTCAGATATCCTCCCAAGTGTCACTGGTTTAAATTGCCTTAATTCATCCTATGCTTTATCTTCTCCTGTATTGTCATGATGTGCTCATTTGGAGTCATAGTTTTTTGCCAGTCTCTTCTACATAAATTCAGGTGAGGTGTGAGGATATCAAAGTCAGCTAGCATAGCATGCTCTGCCTGTGTCATGTTGTTTTAAGGTTCACCAAGCTGTTTTACTGTTCAAAAGTCTTGTTAAAGTTTGAACCAAGATGTCTTTATTGAAAATACATCAGTTTATCTTCCTAATGCTAAAGTCCTAAAACACTAGAAATTTTGAGATATCAGAGAGGTTGAGGTAGACCTGGTCTTGATGTCTCAAAAACTGTTAGAATTTATTGCAATAAAAAGGAGGTAATCTGTTTCAATAACAAAGACTACCCTACTCAGTATGAGGGTTATAACAAATGTTTCATAAAATCACCARTTCTGCAGGGTTGTCTGAGCAGACTTTAACCTTCTAGTTAAGCATATATATAAATGCTCATATGGATGAAGACATTTGTCTCTGAGCATTTGGTTGAAGGATGATGTAAATGGACTGAGAAGACTGAGGATCAGCTTTCTTCCTTGCAGATGAAGCCATGTGTGCAAGCCTCACCACGCCTGTAACATGGGATGCACATACCATATCTCTCTTTCTAGCATGGAGGGGTCTCCTGTTGRCAAGTGCTATATTCAATCAATAACATCCTCTGTAAATTTTTCAGATTAACTAGGTGGTGCTATGTCTTCCTGTGAGTTGGACCCATTTAACTGCCCCCCCCCCCCCCCCCCCAAAAAAAAAAAGGTTGAAATGCCTTTGTGACACAAAGATAATGAAGGTAGTAGGATTTCTAAAGAGAAAGCTGTATAAAATTTTAAGTCAGAAAATCTGAACTAGTAGGTAAGGGTCTTGTTTTGGACTTTTTTAAGCAGGAAGAGAGGTGAGGAGAGGAGGAATTGCTGTATTTTAGAAGYTCTGCCTTAACATCAGAGAGTCAGCTCAAATTCTGAAACTGCAGACTTTCCTCAAAGAAGCATAAGGACTAAAACTTTTCACAACATCCTAAATCTGCTGAAGATTAGGAGMGGGTTTTCATAAGAAACTACTAAAACAATCACCTTGCACTCATCTTTGGGGATCATGTGTGAGTATTCTTTTTCCAGAGAGGTTACTTGCCTTTCTTCTTGGATCCTACTTTCCCATAGATCTCTTCTCCTGAATTCCTGTCTGACAAGTCTGTAAAATGCTTCATTGCCTCATAACCTGAAAAAGCCTTTTCCACCAAAAAAAGTAAGTCAATAGGATCGACTCAAACCCTACCATATTTTTTAAACATCTTAAGGACAGAAATTATGAACAGAAAAACATATTTTGAAAAAAAATCTACAAATACTCTGTTAATTCTCTCAAGTGGACACAAGGCACTGTACACTTTGCTCTCAGTAAATGGATGTTTAGCTTTAAGTACTTGAACAGTSTCACTGAGTTAAATAGAACCACTCAGCCACTTAAAGTTAAGCACTTAAAGGAATGTTCTTTCCTGGTATATTGCTAGTACAATGGCAAGATTATCAGCCATTTGCAAGCACAAGTCCAAACTCTTCAACTTTTTTTTTTTTAGTGTTCTGTTCTTGGTCATTTTTCATAAGGAAAGAACAGTGCAGAAATTTCARAGGTAAAATATTATGTTTGGAAACTGAAATATTTCAATTTGAACAAAACTATTATAATTCAACTGTATTTTGGTTGCTTCATACTTCTGYATTCTGTACTGCCTTGATTATTTTTCCATCAGGAATTTTCATGGAGAGGAAAAGTAATGTATGAGAAGAGATAGCTCTCCCTAAAGCATCTGACCTGTGGACTGTGGTGGAAGTCTAAGTTAGGCAAATACACCTACTGTAAGTGATTATCACAGCCTTCCCAAATGAAAATATTTTACCTTTAGAGCATAGACTCATCAGCTTTCAAGAGTTCTGTGAAGAAACAGGGTTTATTTTAAGAAGAGGAAGAGTATGCTGATCAGCCATACTTGCAAAATGCATATACAAGAGGTACAGCATGAGACATAGTAATCTATTGATTTTTTTTCTTGGCTTTCTGCAAAGTGTTGAATGACCTCATTTCAAAATATTCTATGATCATTGCAACAAAAACTGCCAGAACTGCCATCAGTTTCAAAATGCCTGCACTAAAGTATAATTTTACCTGGTTTTAGAACAGGTGTTTTTTGGGCAGGCATAAATAAAAAGAGACATGCCCTGAAATCCTTTATTTAATGGATTTGGACTAGCTGCTGCTGCAGACAMCCAGCATTTAATAAAGAGTTTATGCTATTGCTGCAGCTTGAACACATACTTGGAAGAAAAAGTTTTTGCCTTTTTAGTTGCTTCATAGGCCAATGACCTTTATAAATAACAGCAAATCTCTGCTGAATGAAGGATGAGGGAAAAGGGAAAAACATTAAGATATTTTGTCCTATTTTTCGTGGCATGTTGAAAACAATCACAGTGCCTATTTTTCATGTTCCAGCTTTGTCTCCCTTYTGCAGTAGTCTCTGACAGGCTGAATGGAGAAAGTCTAAGTGAAGATGAATTGGCAAAGGTATCACTTCTGCTCTGTCTAATTCTGAAGCAGATGAAAAATATATATAATACCAGGATGTTAAAGTGAAGGAAACATTATCATCAAGGGACAGCAGGGATAAAATAGAAATCCTTTGGGCAATTTTGGCAACAAATGAATAATCTAAATGTGTTTCTCATAATTCAAGATCTTCAGTCTTTGTGCTATTTGTAACATTACAATAACAAGCAGGCTGTTCACAATGGAAAGAGGTGAGCAAGATGAACAAACACGGGAATAATAGTTCTAAAATTAGAATAAAATATGAAAAAAATCCCTAATATCAATGTTCCTTTGTGCTAAAAAATTGTTTTTGTGGGGACTATGTGTTTCTGCTTTGACTCGTGAAAACAGATAGGGGAATACTCAGAAGCAGACTGCACAGAAAAATCCTGCTGCAGTGGTGAGATTGATGGGATGAATATCACCCCTCATTCATGCAGGGGCTGTTATCTGAAAGTTTAAAAATGTCTGGTGATGCTGGGGAGCATGACAGGGTGTGTAGGAAGCTGTCCTGGTGCAATCCCCGCACTGCCAGGTGTGTGGTATCCAGCCAAACTCCAGTGCCTGCAGGATACACCCTGGTGAGCCCTGCTTGTAGCTTYCCTCTTCCCTTCACTACCTAAAGCAAATATTCAAGGTCTCATAATGGGGCTCTCCAGGAATCAGGGGCTAAGGATCATGTCCTGACCACATTCCCTTATTCAGAAGCAAAAGAGATCTCCAGGCCTCAGTCCTGTGCAAGTAAACTGTCCAATATGTTACAGTTTTCACCACATACAATCACGGAGCTATTAATCCTGCTTGCTTTTTGCAGTTCAGTGGCAATAAAGTTCCCAGCAACACCTGTGCATGCACACAAAATCTTGCTCTCTCCCTCTCTCTGTAGATTCAGGCTGGAGACGTGTTTTTTTGTTTGTTTGTTTTTTGGTTTTTTTTTGTTTGTTTGTTTGTTTGTTTGTTTTTTCTCATAAATAACAATACAATCAAATATAGACTTTTGGCAATTTACTAGAGGCAGATTGTGAGCAAGACAAGTTCATGGAGATGAACTGAAAGACTTTAATGCAAAAAAGGTCTTGATTGTTGTCCCTGAGTGCTGAGGAAAATGTCACTTGTGACTTCAGTCTAAGAAGGAGTAAATCTTAGTTAACATATCAAGTAAAGGAAATTAAAATTCTAATTTTATTCAAAACTTGTTTATAATAGCCGTTCCCCATTCAGCTGAGTGCAACAATTCTCAACTAACAATTCCTTCAAACTCAATTCAATACTTTATCTTCCATAGCTCAAAAGATAAATATCACACCTGAAACTAAATATAGACCATTAGAAGTACTTGAAAGTTTTCAGTAAGCATTCTGGCTCCAAAATTGTCCTTCGCACAAAACAAACAAACAAACAAACAAACAAACAAACAAACAAACATTTAGAAAAAAATCTTCATATTGTTAAATCTTGGTATTGCTGCTGCTTTTTAAAAAATTTTATTGTTTGTGTTCAGGATTTTCTAATGTTTATTGGAAATATTATGGACTTGTTTTTTTCTTTGTTGACCTCATTTTAGCAAAGAGAAACATCTGGATATCCACAGGGATATTTCCAATTCAGCATTTTGAAAGAAAAAAAATGCAGATGCTTGTATTTTACACATAAATTGCAAACCCCCCAAAATGGATCTGTTTCAACAACTTCAAATATAAATTACATAAAGTAGTTCAAAATGTGTTGCAAAACTTCATATTCTCTTTCAGCCACCTGTACAGACTAATTGATATTTCCTCACCTCTGGCTTTTTTACAGACTGAATTTCTGCCACAGTCACTGTTATTATGTTTGCTGCCTGTTCACGAGGAGCAGTCACAAAGGGAATTYAGCAAACAGAGGAATGACAGTGTCTCATTGCAATTGCTCTCCCACAAAATTGGTATGAGGCAGAGAGCGTGGGAGGTACACAGAGGATTATCTTCAGGTTGCAGATTGATAGACACCACATGGCCTGATCCTACAGGGTGATGTCTGTGACAGTCACTTCATACAGACAGACCTTAATTCACTCCCTGCAATGATTTCTCCAGGCCTGTGACACCAGGGAATGATTCACACAATGCTCCGACACAWGCTTTGTTGAAAGAACTCTGATTACCTTTCTGTGGATGCTGATTGAAGTTTTTGCTAGTGGCTTAAATGGAAATAATAAAAWCTCCTAAGTTAACAAATCATACAGAGTCATTGAAGTTTTTACTTTCTTTCTAACTGCTTTATATGTACTGGTGTGTCCCCAGTGACTCCAGGGAACTATTCTTGATTAATGGTCCAAGAAAATTATCATGGGTGGCAAGCACAGTGTGAAAGTCAGCATTCTGATAGTTACCCTAGTGGGAACAAAATTTCAACAATGTGATGTAGTTGTGCTTATTTGGCTTTTCACCTATTACAAATGCAAGTAAAAGTCCCTACTGCACTCCTCTTATCTGATTTCAGGAGCCACCAAGGCACTGAATGAAAGACAGCAACTGAGTTTCATTTTTCACACCTCTCCTCCACAGACACTAATAGTTCATGTATCCTGAGATGAAATCCCAGCTTGTGTGGGCAAAAGGATTTTCCAGTGACTAGATCATTCCCAGCCCAGGACACGACCTTCAGTTTCAGCTTCATGTTCTTGACTTTTTCTGGTGGTAGGTCACTTGTTGTTGTATTCTGCTGGATGCCTTYTTCTCCTCCTGTAGACCTGTGTGGGCTCCTGAGAATCCCTTCTTTAGTCCCCTTCTCTTCTTCTGTCCTGTTTCCCTTCAGGCACTCATCCATGAGTAAAATTTCACCTYTTGCCTCTGCACTGCTGCTTCCTGCACCTTGCCTTCTCTTCCAGACCAGGTTTTGGTTTAGGGCAAAATATYAGCTTGTCTCTGTGGCCGTTCCCTAGCAATCTCAAGGGCAAAAATAAAAATTCCTGGTTTTTGCCGCCAAACCTTCATCAACACCACCACCATTATTGTTGCCACTGCTCAGGCTAGCATCAAACATCACCTTCAGCACAGCTCATTCCTTGGATTCACACGTTTAGGGAACAGCAATGTCTCAGAAGTTGTCATTATTAAGAGAATGCCTTTCCTGTCCATGTAAGCAACTAAAATTTGTCATTCTGTCATCCTTGGGGCATCAACTGCTGCAGGTTACTTTTCTCTGGCTTTGAGAAATGTCTGTTTGCCCTGAGGACCAGCACGCAGATTGCAGCTGCAGACTGTATTTCTTGTTCTGTGACATTGTCTGCACTGCTGTGACAGACGCTCGGCTCCCAATTCTCTGCCATGAAAAGCATTCACTGCATCTCCTCAATTGTAAAGAGGTTTCCAATGCTCTGTCTTGCAGACATAATTTCATATTGAAATAAAGCTCCCAGTAGTGGYTCAGTGAGCTGAGCTCAGCTATGGTGAGGTTGCAGACACGATTTTCCTTTCTGCAGCCTTGTTAAGGCCCAGGAAGTCATTCTGATCTCTCCATTGTCTATCCTGAGTGCTGATGAAAATTTCACTAGTGGTGTCAGTCTAAAAAAGAGTAAATCTTACTTAACATATCAAGCAAAGAAAATTAAAATTYGGATTTTATTCAAGACAATCTTGTCCTTTGCCTACTTCTTTAAGCCCTATGAGAGCAGGAAATTTTGCTCTGATGTAGGGTCCTTGACTGTGTACTCAAGTACTACTAGTAACAAKCTGGAAAAAAGAATTGGAAAACTTGTTATGTCAGCACAGAAATATTCCTTCTTAATAGCCCTACCTAGATGGGGAGTTGAGGATCACTGTCCAATAACTGCTTAACACATGGCAACAATTACAGCTTGAAAAATAAGACAAATGTGAAAAGCTACTTTTTCATCCATCTTAAATTCTTCCACACATRATGAGACAGGTGAAAAATGTTTTACTTGGAGGTAGATGTCGCTTCTGAAAGCTTTTAGTCACTAATTACAGAGAGACTTTGCTTTGTAGCAAACTTAATGTCAATTCTTCAGCAAATTCTGTTTTCAAAAAAATAGTTGTTAAATTAATTGATATATGATTAAGTCGCCATTTTTTTCTAGGTTCTGTGTTAAAGTACTTTTCTTGACAGTGTAAATCTATTCATGTTCAAAAAGAATTATCTGTAATGGGGGTTGTTTTAAGAAGTTCAGTATATTWTAACTAGTTCAAAATTGATAAATTAAAATATGCTTAAACAAATATATATACATCACATCAGGCTGGACACTTCTCCATAACAGGAAAACCATCTAACAATTTTGTCTTGCCTCACAATTGCAGAGCTGAGCTAACACCTGGGCTATGCTACAGCATAGATTTTGTGGGTTTTGACATGTTATATACACTAAGGTATGTCTGCAGTAAATGAAGAGAGATAAAGGCTCCACCAGAATGCAGCTGAATTTGAGTTGCTGCCATTCTGTCCTCACTTATTTTAGGGTGTAGAGCTGTAGCAGTCAAGCTAGTCCTGAATTTTTTGCCTCAGTTTTTGACTACCTAACAGAAGTGATATTGCCTTTCACTATGTTTTCTATTTAGGCTGCCAGTTATTTGGAGCCATAATTATTTTAACTATGCATATGTGTCATACCTATGGTAATGGTGCTCATCTTGCAGGTTTTTCCCAATGCTAGTAGTACATATTGACAAAAATTAAGAATTCTTTAAAAGGAAATTATKTTGTGATAACTTAGAAGTCATGTTTAATTTTAAATAATTTCCTTGAAATTATTGCTCTCATTGCCCTGTTAGTTCTTCTACATTTTCTTTGCCTGCAAATAAAATTGAGAGCATTGTTGCTTTTCCCTCTGGAAAACCTGGTCTATATGTCCTACATGGCAGAGTTTAATTCAACCCCAGTTTCAGTATTTGCCCTAGTTTCTCCTTGGTAGCAACAGGGAAAGACTAAGCACTTCAGACAGATTCTGCCAARGAGATAATGGAGACTTCTGATGAGATTATAGTTTTAAGAACAGTTTTTTTTCTTCTTTTTGGGAATGCCAGAATGAATGAATGAAAACATAAGCCTCCTTTCCTCACAGGAATGAATTCCTCTTAATGCAGAAAGCCCATGTTGGTCTGGGGTGTTTCTTGAATCTYCCTGTCCTCTTTGAAGCAGGTCTGAACTGAGCATATAGCTTTGGCAAAACCATTTTTCAAGGAAGATATTTTAGGAATCATTCAAAGGCAACAGATTAAGTTCTGTTCTGAGCACTCATTTTGTTCCACGGAAAGCCCCAGGGTGATTGGGATGCATGAATTTACAACAGAGACTGCTTAAAACTCCTCATCCTGAGGTTACCCAGATTTGAAAATGGTTTATAACCAGCAAGAAAAGTTACTCCATTGTGAGTAGGAAAGGAGGCTAACCCAGCAGACAGAGTGGGTCAGAAAATGCCGTTTCTCTGATGGAGCTCAAATTTCATAACTGGCAAGTGCTTGATGAGATCATTCCCCTCCCAAAAGAAATCATTATCTAGTACAGGATTTTAGACAAGGCAGGGAAATAATCTAATTAAAAATGGGTAATTCCTTTGGAAGTGAGATTGGAAAATCTCAAAATGGATATGACTATTTTCTGGATAATGTTGTGAAATATACACAAAATACTAGTTTGAATGTCTGATTTCTTTTACATCTTTTTTTTTCCTGCTGCAGACCAGCCAAAGCCTTGTTTGATACATTTGGTACTGTTAAAATTCCTTAGACCTCTCCTTAGAGGGAGACCTTCCTTAGACCAGGAAACATTTCTCTTGTTCTAGAAATGAATTTTGCAAAACTCTCTGGTGGGTCTTGCACCAGTCCATATCTTTGCATGACCTAATAAAAATGGAGAGGGAAAAAAATAGCAAGTTTGTATTTTATATGCCTCTATTCACAGCCCACAAGCTGTGATTTCTTCATTCTGCTCTAGAGGGCTTTGCAGTGAAGCCATTCTTGAAGGTCACAATACTTAGTTTGCTGTTCCTAGGTCACAGCTTCAGAGGTGTTTTGGTGGTCAGGTGAAACTGCAGAATCAGGCTGTTCTGCTGTGCTGCCTTTATCACTATAAAGCTGCTCTCTAAAGGTACTTAAMAATCTGAGGTATTGATTTAAGCTTCCTGATTAGCAGTCTGATATAAAACAGGGRTTATAAATCTTGTGCAATATTTGAACAGGGAGATAAATGCTGAAGCTTCCCAATAAAAAATGCTTGCCTTTCTGGAGGAAATGGTGCTGTGGTAGAGTAAGCTTCATGCATTTAAGAGCATATTTCCAAAACATTTATTGCAAACCTAACTATATTGTGGTTAATTTTGATCTCTGGAATAAAATTATGAAAATTAATTTATCATTCTGAGGTATTAAGTGAAAACCTGCCCTTTTTTTTTAATAGTAAGCAGCTCTTTGGGCCAATATATGTCATTTTGGTATAAGTGATTGTCATTAAAAAGTGATAATTTACCAGTAGATATAAAATGCAGATATATCTACAATGCTTTCCTTAACATTTTGAGAATAAAAAGCAACTGCAATAATTCTGATGCTGAGAGACAGCAACTACTGGTGAAACTTTTCTTTTTTAAATTTGACTCACCGCAAGTTTTAAATGTCCTCTGTTCTTTGCACAAGTTCATTGAAAGTAAAATAAAAAAACTAAAACACAAAATCAAACCAAAAGAAAACCTAACCACCAGTGAAATTTCTAAAGCTATTAATTTCTATTTGATGTTTACTGAGGCATATTCCACTGCTTGGGAGTGTATGCACTCTAACAGCACACACTGCTTCAGCAGAATTACAAATAATTCAGAGAAAGACAATAATTTTGCTGAGAACGTGCCTGTATGAGTCCACTTCTTAGGGCATCTTTTGACAAATTTAACTCTTCAGGGTTAAGTTTAGCCTAAAAGTACCACATCAGAAAATTACTTGGATAGCTGTTGASAGCACATTTTAGAAGGCTTCCCCTCCTGCTATATTTCCTAGTGCCAGGTGATCCTGGGTGAATGAAATTCCTTGTCTGARTTTATCTATGTCCAGGTCATTAACATTTGCTCTTTCACAAACATTATCATTTGGCTTCAATGGCTCTTTCCCCTTCCCTTCAGGCAGAAAGGTCTGTCTGACTTTTCTTCTATTCCCTTTCAGAAAGGAAAGCTGTGAAYTGATGATTCCAAAAACCAGAAAGAAACTTTTCTCATATTAATTACGGGGCAGTTACAGACAGTACAAACTAATACAATTAGTAAGTCCCGTTGGAAGACAAGATAGATGTTCTTCTGCAGTATGTATCATCCACAAAAAAACAAACACCCCCCTCTTCAAAAACCCCAAAGCCACTTTACCAGTTTAATTGCAATTTCTACATTATGACTGCTGTTAGTGACATGTAGATGGAGAGATATCGCAGATAGATTTTTTTTTTAATGTCAAGATGATGTTTTGACACCTGGGAAATCAAGTTATGACTTGCAAACTGGGCAAATRTAATGTGTATGTCATGGGAAGGGAACAAACACAGATGACTGAAATGTCATTTTCTTGAATAATTTTTATGGCCGGGACCACATTTAAATGCAAAGTAAAGGTTCAGTCCAATGATTAACCCAAGAACAAGATGCTGTTGGTTTATTAATTGACCTAATAAAGTATTCTACCTTAGGCAGTCTTGGTCTACATCCATTACATTACAGAGCAGCCAGTCACTCAGAGTAGTTATAATTCACACACACACAAAAACTGTGTTAAAATAATGGATGTAATGTGCCAGCCTATATAAACTGCCAAAATGGAGCCAAAAAATCCACCCCTGAGTCAATAATACTTTGAAATGAAGGTGGAAGATTTAATCACCCCATTCTCAATTCATTTTGGTTTACCTGCATCATGATAATGAATGTTGCACAAGCAAATGRTGCTTCCTCTGTTGTTCCAGAATGATAATTAAAGCCCAATAATTTCCCTTTCTAAGAGGTTCTTTTCTATTTGATAAGTTTTTCTATTGCTATTATTTTAAATACTATTTTCACAAATCATCTGTCAGACATGTTGCTCAGGACAGGTGGCCAGAAAAATACTTGATAAGGTCTTATGATTATTTTAGGGTCAGTGCAAASCTACAACTAGTTAAGCAAAAGCTAAGCAAAATTCCAGATCACTTATATTAGGAGTCCTGGAAAACCYTGGTCTCTTCACATGGAATTCATTGGTAAGTAACTGGTGGCATACGTGCTTTTTATTAAACTTAAAGTTTTTTGATTTGATTGGACTGCTGGTATCCCTGAAAGGTATCTGATATCTCCTTAAGAGCACAGCAAATTCCATCTCCCTATCTGTTCTTAAACTTCAGGGAGGTGAAATTTGCCATCTTGGAGTGGGGAAAATATAACAAAGCCTGCAATGTTTAAGTGCACTCAGGAATCCCAAGGGAAACCGGCCAAAGAGAACATGGAAAGCTTTAGGAGAATACAACCTAGGAGGGTAGCTAGGGTAAAAATTTTAGCTTTCCTTCTTCAGCATATAAAATGGTGACATTTTTTCCTAAGTTTTAGAATTATCATCCAGCAGCCAGGCCTAATAAATATAAGATAGGTCTCTATTCCCTTCCACTTTTTCATGGATATGGGGGTAGTCTGGTAGGAAAGCATGAGACCTCACTAAAGCAAAAACACTTTTATTTAACTGTGCAACTTAATCTTTGTAGCCAGACCTAGAAAGAGTGTCTGACTTCCCTCAATGATGAAGATGCAAAGAAGCAGTTTTCTTATTTGCATTAGCACACAGTTTTTGCTTTCTGRTTTGAAGTCTCACAAATATCTTTGTGACTGACCTGAACTGTCAAGAGGTCCTCATGGGAAAATCTGTCTCTCTCAAATACATTTCTAAAATACAATATCTGGTTTAGATTTGGTCCTTAAAACCTCATAACACCCATGGGTTTAGTCTAAATGTGATTCTCAACTTCAGAGTCCCAACTAGAGGGTTTACTCCAAATATTTTAGACTAGCCACAAATTTTCAGCATCTCCCTGTGCTGGGATCTGAAAATGTAAATATCTAACTTGYTTTTAATGCAGCACGATAACTAGCATGTGAAGGATGTATTGTTTCTCTGTTTCACAATTAGACTTTTAAATCTTGTTCTGATTGGAAGCTAATGCTTATGAACTAAGGATTCATCTATTTCTAGTTWCACCTGCTCCCTCATCTCATGACAAAAAGCTTAAGGTTTTATTGTGATCTTTTCCTTCTCATCTGAGAAACATAATAACCTCCAGTCTCTTGCTTCCAACATGGTTATAAATTTCCTGATTTGTAGTCCGCATTGCCAGGGACATTCATTAAATCTGCATGTTAAACATCAAGTGAGGCTGAACAGCTCTGAGAGCTTATCTCTACTTTGGAGCTCGATTCATATTTTATATTGAAGGAAAAATTTTATTGCAGAGATCTTTCAGATCAAAAGCAGTGTGGCCAGCAGGTGAAGGGAGATGATTCTGCCCCTCTACTCTGCTTTTTGAGACCCCACTCCAATGCTGTGTCCAACTCTGGGGACCTCAAGCATGAGAAGGACATGGAGGCAGTTGGTGTGAATCTAGAGGAGTCCACAAAGATGATCAGAGGGATGAAACAGCCCTCCTATGAAGACAGGCTGAGTTGGAGTTGTTTGGCATGGAGAAAAGAAGGCCCTAGGGAAGACCTTACAGCAGCCTTCCAGAACCTAAAGAGAGCTCCTGGAAAGCCTAAGAGGGGCTTTTCACAAGGGCATGTGTTGTGGGAGCATGAGGAAAGGGCTTTAAACTGAAAGAGATTAAGTTTAGATTAGATATCAGGAAGAAACATTTTACTGTGAAGGTGGTGAGGCACAGGTTGCCCAGAGAAGCTGTGGATGCCCTGCCCCTGGCAGTGTTCAAGGCCAGGCTGGATGGGGCTTTGAGCATCCTGATCTACTGGGTGACATCCTTGCACATGGGCAAGGGATGGAACTAGATGATCTTTAGGGTCTCTCCAACTCAAATCATTCCTTGTTTCTGTGATCTTCATGGCACTTCCTCTTCTGAAGTTTCTAAAGGTCATCACTCAGAAAACTTCTGACATGTAAGTGTCACATTTCAGTGCAACAGTAATACASAGAAACTTACTGCCAGTTCAGATCAGTTTTTGTTCCAAAGCTGAGGAGAGGAGCAAGGCTGTTTAACTTTTCTCTCCCCCCAGAAGATGACCATAGTAGTGAAAGCAGCTCAGTGAGATGTGGTGTCAAAATATCCAGTGAGTTACCAGTTCAGTCATCCCATTATGGTTATCACATAACCACAGCTACGATAGAACCGTTCTTTTATATTACAGTGTTTACAAATGATAATCAGTGATGCACGCATTCCATTATTTCAGGGATAATCACTTACCCTGTAGTTAATGTCACTCTCCAGAGCTGAAAAAACTTGTTCAGTTATTAAACAACCTGACCTGAATTCTGTGGTTTCAAACTGGGCACCTTGATTAAATTAAATAATTTTAAAAACATGAATTTATTTTTTGGAATTTGAATGGTGTCTAGAAAATAATCTCCAATGACAAAGTTTATCTTCTGTGTTAAATAATAGCTTTTGGGGTTTGTAACAATTGTTTGCTAAAATAATCAAGGAAACAATATACCAAGCAATTGCATTTGGAATTTTTTTGTGTTTTCTTTATTTGCAAGTCTGTAAAATGGCACTTACCTTTTAATCCAAAAATCTAATGCATACTCAAATTACCTTTTGGATGTAATAGAAAGTTTTGGTCTTTTTTTTTTTTTTAAATTAAAAACATAGATTGACTTATATTCATATTTCCCATGGCAAAAACAAACAAAAAATCTGAACCAAAACTTGCCCAACAATGTTTTTATTCTTTTATTTTGCCCAGGAAYTTGGGTACTAGGGAATGAGGCACTAAAAGGTTGAGAGCCAAGCTGAGTTCATTACTTCTCCAGTATACTGGGTCAGTCATAATTACATTTACAAACCATGAATGTTCATGAGATTTCATCAGGAGGAAAGTCAGAGAGATGGAAGGAAAGGAAGAGCAACCATCTTCCTAACAGGGCATCACACTCCCTGGTCYTGGGAAGAGGTCCAGCCTTCTGCATTTTGTTACCTCCCTCCTTCTGAGGTCTCCTGATCCTTTTATTTAATATTTGAATTGCACTACCCTCAGAGGCCTTGCCTGTGTTCTCTCTATAAACACAAGTTGGCCTTAGATCTGTGTGACCATGTTTTTGTTTGGATTTTGTGGATGAATTTTGCTGTTTGTTTTTATGGYGAAGCTTATTAAAGAAAATTTTTCCACAAGGTACTTGATAGAATTATAGCACTTCGCCATGGCTGTGCYTCTGCCATCATATATCATACTGTGGATCTCTAAACTTCACAGAGAAAAACAGAGACCATTTATTTAGCCATCCCATAAGRCAATTCTGCTTCCGTCGACAGTTGCACCAATCTTAAATTTGTTAAMACCAAACCATGGTTGATATTTTCCTCACCCTTTCCTTCCTTTACCAACGCCCCTATCATTCTCTTTCCCTGTTTTCCCAACTCTGTGCCCTCCACTTTACACCTCTAGAGCTCATTAGATCTTCTCCACAGAAGACTCACTGTTGTAACAGAAAATGTTCAGCTATCTTTTTTCCCCCTGGAGAGAGTGARTTAAAGAGGCTGTTAAAGAGGACAAATTGAGCACCAGTATGGAGACCATGTAGGGGTGGGAAAGGGGTAAAGGGCATCCCCTTTTGGCAGGGGTTATCTGTTCATTCTCACCATCTTTCAGGACACCAAGCCCCAGAAGATGGTCAGGAAACTCTAGTATCACTTTTGATGTTTGAAAATTACTAAATAACTCTTCTGGATTATTGAAATCTTCTTCCATGCCACGGTTTCCCTGGCAGCAAAATCTTCTCTTGCCTTCAGCACTCATTCCCATGGCATTGCCTGCCGTAATATACTATGCCTTTCGCTGCTGCTATTTCTCTTATTTGTACACTGGAATTGCAGATTAACCAGGGGAAAAGTGTAGGATAAAAAAACAGGGGTTTTATCAGTTCTTTTTTTAAAAAAATTCTGATCAATCCTTAGCAAGAAAATCCTTTGTTAAACTTCTGGAAATGTCGTTTCTTTCCAAAAAGCCAGAGGCTGGCAAGAATGCGCTAACAAGAAAGAAAATGCAAATGTTCATTTAGGGAAGCTCACAAGTATGTTGGAAGGGAAAATGAAATATAATGCCAGAAAGCAAGAGATATAAATTTATCTTAATTTCTTTGTCTAGTTCCCATTAAAAAAAA
>NW_026623283.1:131286-150946 GCF_030028575.1 Malurus melanocephalus
AGGGAGAAGTCATATTATCATGCTATTTCATTGCAAAATTTAAAAAAAAAAAAAAAAAAGGAAAAAAAAAGAAAAAACCCAAACAGGGAGAAGTCATATTATCATGCTATTTCATTGCAAAATTTGTTATAAATCCTTAAGTGAGRTTAATTTCATTTTACAAGAAGGAAACAGGAGATGAAACTTAAGAAAAGACAAATTGGGAGATTAGGTATACTTTATATTTCAGCAGAGGATTGGAGATTAAATAATAATAAAAGCAGATTGGAGTGATGGTTCTGAAGAAACTGCAAGATATTTCAATTATAAAAAATGAGCAATTTGAGTCAACGCTGTTTGCCAACTAACCTGCAGAAAGGAAATCTAGATTGCTCTAAAAGTCTGTAACAGCTAAAATTCTACTTTGTTCATAATTCACATATCTAAGTGTACACTGCAAATGCCTGCTCTGTACTGATGCAGTATGTTCCTAGATGATTTTGCACTGGAAGTTGCTTGGTCAAGGAAGTGGACTTCATAGCACACAAAATCCTTCATTCAACAAACTTGTGGCTTAAAAAAATAATTAAAATATAAGTGAGATTTTTCTTTACTCAACTCTCCCCAAATCGTCTTAGTCCTGGAGTCATAACAAGCAAATTTACTATGCCATATATCACTGCCAGCTTAATTCAGAATGAGCTGTAATTCAGTATTGGCAGYAGTGGTAAATTGGCTACAGTCTACTGAAGCTTTCTATTTCTTCCCATATAACTTCTAGCTGTCTTAGGGCACAACTTTGTTGAAACCACAGGTACTGCTCAACATTTATATTCAGCTTCTTCAGATTCTAGGTTATTTCATATTCAATCATTCTGAATGCATTCTAAACACTGATATGCCTGAACCAAATTTAAATGTGATGTGATTATGTACTATATGTAACAGTATGCTGTTACAGATCAGTTGTTGATCTACACTTTGAGCTCTTCAGAACAGCAAATTTCTGTGCTTCTTGAACTGTCCACACCTCCTCTAGTTTGTCTTTAAATAACATAGTTCACCCTTGGCTCCAGTTCTATCCCTAAAACGTAATCTCTTTCAATTCTTCTACATGATTCCACATGAAAGAGTAGCTTCAACCACACAATCACTGAAGGAGAACAYGTCCCTTGGGATGCCCATATCCAATTACAGTGTCTTCACTCCATTATTTCAGTCACAACAGTTGCTGGTTTTTTTGGGTGTTTTTAATTTTTTACTTTTAAAAAATGGATAAATGCTCACAAATCTCCAACTCTTATTCTTTGGTCACTTGTTGGTTGGTTTGTGAGCTTTAGCCTTGGTTAAACTTATTTTCCTAACTCACAGTTACTGGCTGACCAGCAAACAATCTACTGTAGCAAACACATTGGCACTCAAAGAGAGAAATAAACTCACCAGTCACAGGAAAAGGTTTCATTTTTTTTATAAAACATGAGCAAATTCTAACTCCACCTTCTCTATCATATTTGCTGACCCTCCTGTACATCAGCTGTCTGCCCATGGGTTTCACTGTGCTGCAGTCACTGAGCTATCCTTACAATAATCACAAGTCACTTCTGCCCAATGGCGACAAGATTGTTTCTGCTTCCTCTGTGAAACAGAACACATCCTCACCCTGCTTCTGTGGATACTGATGCTCAACCTATTTCTGGATTTGAGGAATGCTACTGTGTGAATCAAAATGACTTTCAAGAGCATTCTGGTTTGGTGCCTACTGAAAAAAAATGAGATTATTTCTTTGGCATTCAATGGGCATTAAATTAGACMTTTACTGAATGGTGGAACATTTCTTGCAATTCAAAACAACTTAACTAAATGAGAAACACTGTTTTTCAAATGTAAACTCTCAACATTTTTCCCTGGAGGAGAATCTAGGGTATATGAGGGCATTTGTTTGTTGTTGTTATTTCCCTTAGTCAACACTGATAAATTCATAAAGAATTCTAGACTCCTCTAGGGAGAAAATATTCAAATTGAAAAWGAAAAGTTACATGGACTTGTGTGCATTCAAAGCTTGTACTAATTTTAAGTAGGTAATAGGTACTCTTAAAATTCAGAATACTTGGGGGGAAAAAATGACAACTAGTATGTATTTGAGAAAAATTGATTAAAACTAGCTGCAATTACAGGGACCCATCCACCCATGTAAAGGATGGAGGATASAGCAAGAAGCAGCCTTATATCATTGTCATTCCTTCAACTACTTACAGCTTAATAGCATGGAAAAAAGTAAATGAGACTGAAGAAAAAATGGAGATGAGAAGAAGAGGAGTGTGGGAAGAAAATGAAGGAGAACAGAGTATGTTTTCTACCTATTCTGTGTGCCAGAGGGGTCATTTATGGCTTTAAAGGAAAGGTTCAAAACATTAAGGCACAAATTAATCTCTGCTTTTAACTATCCAGAGACAAATGGAGTTGAAGCAGGGATAAAATTTTCCTCTAGACTCCTGGGATTTAAAATCYAGATCCCAGGCTATGGAAGCTAAGGCGTCCATAAATTTGGAGGAGATAAACAAACTTCTTTGCAGTTTACTGCTCTTAATCCTTTCAGTTTCTGGCCTTAATTGACTTCAGGGCACCACAACATTCAGAACCCAGCAGAGGAACCACCTGATAGAAATTTGGRAGAGAGGATGACAACCACTAAAGGTAATAAACTCAGTGAGTTCACTTCATTCCCAGGAAAACCCAAGTGGCACCTTTGAGAGACAAGGRCTTGGTTAGGGCAGTTGCACTGATTAGGGGTGTTTTCTCCTGAGGGGTYGTTGCCAAAGCCTAAAGCCCTTAGGGCTTACACACCGTAATTAGTGTTGTAGAAAAATGTATTTCCCTGGTGTTCTTGTGGGAATATGACCCCTGCCCACAATAAGGACCTAAATCGTACCGACAGTTTTAGAAATTGAGTCCTACAAGCTCTGACAGAGAAGTAACATTCTTTTGCCATCTTTAGCAGAAGTTCCTGTCATCCTCCACTGCTATCAATCCCTCTTCCCCCATTGCTAGTGCAGCATTGAAGGCGTGTCTTGGAGGTTATTCTCCRTTGGTTTGGACTGGCAGTTGCCTCAGGCAGGTGAATTCAAAGRTGGAAAAGCAGAATTCTGTTCTGGAAGAAGAGTGGGCAGAAATGAAGGTACAGAAGCAGAGGGACAAAGCAGAGAGCAGCTGTAACAAAACCCCATGTTAAATCAAGTCTGCTACCAGAAGTGCTCCAGAGAAAACGTGTGACACTGCCTATGAAACAGAAATTGAAAAGGAGTAAGAGGTGAAATATTGTGATTATCCTGCATCCTAGGATGACTGGATAGGGCTTTGAATGTCTTGTGGTACTTCCATTGCAACATACCACCTCAGTTTTTGTATCTCTGAGCTCCACAGAGAAGCTGACAAGGAAGTTGGCTGTGGCTGATCATTAGGAGTCAGATGAAAAGGCACACAGAATGTTTTAAATCCATTTCTACTGTCATGTGCATGGGAGATATTCTTTCATAGTGGAGCAGATGAACTTACCTTTCCTCCCCAGCACAGCTTTGGCAGCTCTCCTGCAGCAGGAATTCATCACTTAAATCTCAGTCTTTATAATTCTCTTCTTCTTGCTGCTCTCATAAATGAAACTGGGATAGAAGTACTGGTAGATAACAGGAAAGAAATGTGGTATCAGCCTTCAAAAAGAGAAAGATCGTAGTAATTACTGTCAAAAAAGTCTAGCTCAATCCCTTTTAAAATACTGGAATGAAAACAGTTTCTAGCCATTTGGAAGATAGCAGAGGCATCAGGAATAAGCACAGCTTACAAAAACAAAAAGGTAGCTGTTACTTTTTGACAGAATTACCAAATGAGAAGACTATGACAGATCTAGCATTGGAATTTTCTGCCTGCAATAGTTTTATGAGAAAAGTWATATTTACAATTAATTCTCAAAATGAAGTGTAATACCATAGAGTAAAGATGGAGATGACACAAGTGATAAATGTCTAGTGGGACTGGTGTGGACACCTGAGACATATTTATTGTGTTTGTTGACAAACAGAGCTTCAGTGTTTGAGAATGGCTTTGTGCTTGGGAAAGCTCTACTCAGCTTGAGCATGGGGCCCTGGAGTAATTTTTTGTTTAACCTGCTCAAAACACACGTCTGAGGTTCTTCTTTCCGACTTTCACTACCAATTAAATACTGGTACAAAGTGAAGGTGTTAATTATCATTGCCTGCTTCCTCCTAGGAAGCCTGTCATTCTCATCCAGGGACTCATATCATATCAATAAGACAAACAGAAAAATATATGATATTTATCATCCATTGCCTGCCTTAGCAGTATTCTTCACAGGGGAAAAAAACACATAGAAATTATGTTTCTTTCAGATAATGTTTATTTGGAAGGAGTAGCAATGCAGATGATTGCAGAAAGATGGTGAAAGAAACATTCTTAGAGGTATAAGGATAAAAAAAAACCTCATGACAGGTGATCAAACAACGCCACCTAATAATTCATCTGGAGAGGAATGACAGCTGTTCAGAAGAGTTATATGGAGGCACTCAAGGGTTTAGAAATAGAAAAGATTAAATTAAGGAAGGGCATAATTTGAGCTGAATATCAGGAGAATTTTCCTTCTAGTGAGATTTAGAAGATACTGTGAAGGAATGGTCTAAATTCACCATTTTTAAGGTAAATGCAGATCAAAGTGTTCTTTAGAGAATATAAGCAGATGGGGAGATTAGGTTTCATGTCTGCAATTTTTGAGCTCTGATGCCCAAAAGGATTATCTGAAGAAATCTGAAGTTCACAACAACCTTCCCTTTCTCTCTACAGCATGATGGAATAAGTACCTCGACACCTTTTTTGTTGTAACACAGTTGAAGTGGTTTTGGAGAAGAAAGTTAACAGGTCTCCTTTACCCGCACAATTATTTATACTTCGTATTACAGCAGCATYTTGCAGTTCTGCTCCACATTAGATCCCACTGAACTAAGTGCTGTCAGGAAATGCAGTAAGTTATTCCTTTATGCCAGAGCCCTAAGAATTCAAATGTAATAGATAATTCAATTASAAAGTTTTACAAATGGTTGGGTATGGAAGTGAGGACAGAGTTGGCAACACCACCATGATGACAAAGCAACCGTTTTTAAGTTACTKATTTTGTTTGTGCTATRAGTTCTTTAAAAATCATATGCCTWCTCCTATGGTGAAAAAAATATTTAGATATGCATCTGTCACTAGAAGGAGATATTACAGCAAGAATGTAACYGAGAGCAAGTCAGATATATCTCATGTAAAGGATATGTACAAGGAACTGTATCTGTGAGCTGTATCAAAGAATGTTTGAGCCTCCTYATGCAGTGAGGTGTGAATACACAAATACAGGTGCCCTAAACAATCCTCTTCCTTTACTGTTGAAATGCAGGGCAGTGCGTAAAGAGTGTGACTGTTTTCCCTTCTGCACCCACAAATTCCTGAAGAATATTCATTTCTTTATGACCACACCTGTCTGGAGGGCAGGCTTGTGCTGCACACCTGTGGGGCTGTACAACTCACCTTGAATATATGACTTCTAAAACAGGTCTTCCTCCTTTGTGTTTTTGCAGATGTTGCTTTCTTACAAGGTCTTTTCAGATTCAAAATAAGAAGGAGTAACAGTGATTTTTCACTACTTTACTACTCATGTTCGGACTCATATATGCTGAGATCTGAGCAAAGAAGTAAACATAATTCTAGGGGATTTCCATATAATTGATCTAAATTAACTCTTTTGTTAATTCAGTTCAGACCTTGCCCCATGAATTTGCATGTAGTTTTAAAGATCCTAAAGCTATCAATTAACTCACTTTTTCTGTCTTCAAATTCTATGTTCTGCACTTTTTTTAACAGCAATGATAGTGTATTTACATAAAGTTTCTCTTTTTCCCAATACTCACCAATAACGTAACCTTCAGCATGAAGGGCTGTGAGTGGTAAGGTTTATTCCTTTCCCTGAGAAGAAACAGAAACCCTCTATTTCTACATGCAAGAGGTAACACATGGAATATGTGATAATATAGCATGAAGGTATTCCTTCAGGTTATTTTGCTTGATGCAGTTTGACACCATCCTGTAAGTGATATTCTCTTTGTTCATATTGTTCTCAGAATTCACTGGAAACAAAAAAGAGCATTTTTCAAGCTTGACAGAAAGGGACCTTAGGTCTGCACTCCTCTTGCTCTTTTTCAGGACAATGTCATTTGATATTTCCTCCAGACTGCTAAAAAACACCAGACTCAGCCTAAGGTTAAAAAGAAAATAGTGTTTACTTCTTATTTTCAAAATCATGCAGAGAGAATTGCAGCTCTTTGCTGTGTGTCAGCCTGTTGCATCACAAGATTTCAGATACAATGCTTGTTTWCTTTCTGTTAACAATGTAATGACACACGGTCAGGAGCTCCTACACTGAAGTTTCAGGAGCCTGAGCACATCTAACTGTGAATGGGAACTGAGGAGATGTAGCCAGTGGCTATTCGGATGAATGTCAATGGGAGAAAAGAACCCTGAGGATGCACAGCTACATGTACTCCCATCTGGATACTTCCTCCACTTCAAAGCATAGACAAAGCTGGAATCTCTAGCTGCAGGGTTTCACTCTATCTTATCCCAAAGAAATTCATACAGCCTGCAGTCTTTTAAGCACATTGCTTTTAACCTAAGTGAAATTCTGAGAAAATAAAATTAATGGTGATCTACTTTAAAATGTGGTTCTGTAAGGACCTACAAGAACAAAGGCAGCACATTTCTATTGATGTCAGTCACAAATTTCCACTCCACACTGTTGGTAAATGCAGTGACTGTTGCAGGTTAGGGTGGCTTGCTGGGGAGCAGCACGAGCAGCCTGCTTTGCCAGGCAAGCAGGAATCTGAGGATCACACCAAGGGAGGCAGATGCAGTTCCTCACTAGCGAGGGTCACAGGCCCACAGCATTCCTACAGGAAACACAGGGCAGGCAATGGACTCACGCAGCCAGCAGGCACTGATTGCCAGGTACGTCTGCAGTGATGAGGGAGAGCTGRAATCAAGCCACAGGTGAAGGCAGCGAGGCAAGGCTGGGATTGGCAGCTACAAGCACAGAACATCCACAAAATARCTTGAGCAAGGGTTGGAGTTTCGGGGATACTCTCGGGCTACAGCCCAGAGGACACAGGAGTKGACACTACCAATGAGGGCTACTCACAGCTCCTTTTCACAGCTTTGCTATTGTCATACCAGACTGGTCTGAGGTCATACAGCTTGTCCTATGTGGGAAGGGAAAAAAGCACTACAGAGAAAGATGGAACAGGCTCATAGAGGCTCATAAAAGATGGATGATGCAGTCAGGGCCCTGTAATGGAGTATAGAACATGTCCRGTTTATTTTTAGCAGGTGATTTTTAAGCAATCTGACTAATGAGAGATGAAATATGTCCACATAACCCTGAAAGATAATTTCATGGTTTTGCAGACATAAGATGGAAAATACAAATTCATACTCTGTATGAATTTGTTTACAATCTGCATGTTTGAAGGGTCCCTTGACTTGTGCTCATTGTCCATGTACACATGTGCATCTAGCATTTCACATCATAATCCCTCTTACAAATCCTCCAGAACCTTTAGCATGGAAACTTGCCAGAAGCTTTTTGAAAACTCGGATGTACACTGATATGGATCACTTCTACCTACGTGCTGTTGATACTTCCACAAAATTCTGGCACATCAGTAAGCCCAGACTCCCCTTGTCACAAGCCCTGCTGCCTCTCTCTCATATTATTCTCTGAATAAGAGAATTCACTCTTCATCTCACCAGGAGTGGTCAGCCTGGCCAGCCTGCAGTTTCCAGGGTACCCTCTAGAATCTTTGTGGCTACAGGAGTGATGCTGGCAGTTAGCCAGGCCTCCATCACAGAGGGTGCTTGAAGCAGTAGTTTGCATGCTTTGGTCAGCAGTTCTGCAATTTCACATATGAGTTCCCTAAGAGCTCCCAGGCGAACACGATCAGTCTGGGTGACTTATGAACACAGCTTCTCTGCTTGGTCTGATGCTTCCTGTGTATTTACTTTAAAATCATCTAGCTCATCTGACTTATTTACTACAAAGAAAGTGTAGACATATTTATGTCATGATTTACACTGAAATCACAAAGCCTAGATGTTTTCTTCAGGCACAACTGTAGAACCTCTCAGTGCCATCCTAAGAAAAGATACTGGCATTTTAAGTCTGAAAATATAAATGAGCCATAGCATGGATAAACCTTAAACCTGGTATCTTTGAATGAATTTAGAATGGGGTTTCCATGCCAGCTGGACTCTAGAGGGCTCTGAAAGCTAAGTAAGTTTTAAATGACTACAACACTATTGACACCAGAATATACCAGGTATCTCCCCTGGCACAGATGGGATCAGAATCTGGCCCTTGTGTATAATTCAAAATTTTCTTATCTGGCAAAGAATGAAAGAGCTAGAAATAGTGAGATCCCCAGGTTTTTCTTATCTAAAATGATGGCCAAATATGTCTGTAAGGTTGTAAATGATCTCAAAGGAAAAATTGTCCTGTAAGAAAATTACAAATATTGATTACTACACGATAACAAATCCAGGAGACAGATGGTCTGCTAATCTAAATCACAGTGACTGCTACAAAGACTACAATAGAGACTTAGCAGCACTTGATATCTAGTGCTATGCCTGTTATTTGGCCTTTCTGAAGTCAGTAAATATGTTTTCCATAAAAAGAATACATGAGAAGTTGTTTTGCATTCTATTTCCTCCAAAATTTAACAAAACAGTGATTTCCACCACTGTCAGATCCTCATTCAAGTGTAGGTTCTGAAACTTGGAAATGAGATCCAACACCCATTTTGATACAGATGTGAGAATGTACACTTGTCTCTCTTGCATAATCTATTCACCTATCATGGAAAAAATCTTCCAGAAAAGATTTATTCTCACAGGGCTATGCAAGTTCAGTGAAAGAAAAGATCTGACATTTTGCAATTAATTATTTCAGAAATGTCTTCTTGTTTGGCTATGTCAGTTATTGTTTCAAAATAAAATAAAATAAAATAAAATAAAAAAAAAAAAAAAAGAGAGAGAGAAATCCAGTTAAATTACACCAAGACTTCCTCACAGGGAATAGGCTTGAATTACTGTTTACAGGGCAGCTTGCCTCAAAACTTGAAGTTACTATCATCATAAATAAAAGCAAAATGTCAATAGCTATTTGAAGTTCTACTGCTATGCCAACCTTTAATGGTTTTTTTCCAAAACAAAAAGCTTGAGGGCTAATATAGTCCTCCTCTGGATGATGTACAGAGCAGGAAGGAATAGATTGGCTGTGCCCCTTTTATGTGGGCCTAGAGCTACTCTACCCCAAAATGGATGGTGACTGACTGCAGGAACTTAGTCCTCAGAGGTAACAAATTGTCCGGGTTTTACTCAGTCCTTTTTTTTTTTTTTTTTTTTGGTGGTGGGGGGATGTCGCCAAGAAACCACAAAGATGGCTCCTGTGACAAAGTTCTAGAAATTTCTCCTTTTTCCCCAGCAAAAGGAGCCCTACCCCCTTTGTTTCAGAACCAATCCATTATGGCTCTGAGGTTGATGGACAGGCTGCTGGTCAGGCCTGGGCCAATTGCACAGGTTGGTTACACCTTTGTGATGATGTATGGTCTTGTACTTAAGAAGAATTCAAAACAAGATAGAACACRGCCGCCATYAAGTTTTTAGGTTTTTATCATCGTGCACAGGGGGAGGACAGAGCAGGAGGGTGAGGAGATGTAAGAAAAAATGAAGACCCAAGAATTGGTGCTCAAACATGGAGAAAACAAACTGTTCTCGAAGGGACTGTTTCTTCAGCAGGAGACCTGT
Source organism: Malurus melanocephalus (assembly GCF_030028575.1). Classification (NCBI taxonomy): domain Eukaryota; kingdom Metazoa; phylum Chordata; class Aves; order Passeriformes; family Maluridae; genus Malurus; species Malurus melanocephalus. The sequence goes on from NW_026623283.1 coordinate 141,166, forward strand.
ATAGAAAAGAAAGCGACCTTGCTCTGAGAAAAACCTGGCCTTGGAGGACTGGACTGATTAGAAGCCACAAAGGGGGAAGAGGTGGCTCCCCCTTCATGTCTGAAGCAAGTGAATGCTTAGAAGAAGCTGTGTTCTGCCAGGAGATATGAGACAGTGACCTTACACCGTTGAAAATAATGCAGTCAGCGTTGAAGGATTGTTTTCCTTTCTCCCACAAGGTAAAGAAAAGAATCCCATGCCATCAGCAGTTACACACTGACTGTTTCTTGGGAAAAGARCTTCCACAGCTTGAAGCTGTGAGGACTCTTCTCCTGTGGTGCTGGACGATAACCGTAATGAGTAGTTTGATCTATGTTAACTTCCATCCCTGCCCCTCTTGCACGCGGGGAGGCATGGAGGGGTGGAGAGGGACGAACTGAGAGAAAGACAGGTTCCCAGAAAGAATAACAGGTGTCTTAAAGTGTCCGTTTTTACTTCTTCTCCTTGTAATTTTTTCCCTGTGTCTGTTCCCCTCCTGGTGGGGTAGTATTCTTAGTAGTTTTTAGTAATAAATCTATTTTTCAACTTAAGTTATTCAGCCTGTCTGACCATTTTCTGGAGCATATACGTATCTTTCTCTCAATTAGGATATCTTATCTAAAAGCCATAAATTTTAGTGTTAATTGGCTTTTGCTCTCCCTTCTGCCTCTCCGTTGGGGGCGGGAGGGAACATCGTGCATGCTTTTTTGGCTTTCAGTCAAGTTCAAACCACAACACAAATTGATGAAAATCTATCCCTATCCATAGCCTAGAAAAATTATGCCAGTTTAGTTTAGCAAAGGTCCCAAGCTTAAAATCATATATAATACAAAATAAAATTGAGAGTCTCAAGAAATATTCAGGGTTGGTTTGTTTTATATAAGCAAAATAAAGCTTTTCTTGTTCAACTTTGAAGCATGAGGAAAATTGATATGTCTAGATGACCAGAATGTCTAAAATGCATATTTAGGAGGACATTATGAAGGACCTGATAACTTTCCTTTTTGTGTCAAAAAGTACATGATTAAGCTTTCCTTGATGCTTTTGATGCATCCAGAATCAAGGTTCATATCTTTTTCAATTTAAAAGGCATTTATTGCCATTCATCATAGGGAAAAGAGACTTCAATTGCTAGACCTGAAAGCCTGTCAGTCTGATTTTTCCTAAAAATCATGGCTTTTCAGAGTTACTCTTCTGAAACGAGCAAACTTTTAAGGCATGTTATTTCATAGAACTGACACAAAAAGGATAGATGCTTTTCACAACCTATTTCTAAAATCTGTAGCTCAAGAAAAGTTCACCTAATTCACCTACAATTTTAACAAAAGGAAGTGTCTGTGCAAATCTCTACATCCAAAATGTGAAGTATCTGTGACCTAGGAACAAGGAGTGTGGAAGAGGGAAGGCAAAGACAGATATATTGTGTTATTACAAAATTAGTGTTCGATCACTAAAACTGCAACTGTCGGAAATGGGGTTTAAATTATACTTTTTCCAAGTATTTAGGGACAGTTACTTTTTAGAAGGTAGACTTTCTATTTGTACTCTCTGTCAAATTTAACAGTGGCCATTCACAGTTCRCACACTCATCTGAAACACAGGAGTCCCTGTCTTGGATTCCTGATGACTTCTACCAGTTGACATGACCAGCAAGCTCAAATATAGCTTCATGTGTTGACAGCAGAGCAAACAGCTGCCTGCAGCACAATCATATTACTTTCCAGACGTTGGAAATAAATATTCCAGAGGGTTTAGACTAATGGATTCCAGTCTGCCAATATACCTCACGTGTAGCCCCATCTATTAAAGCCACTTTATAAGCTGACACAACAGAAGGGAGCAAAACTTTTTTTGAATGAATATTCCCCTTCCGTTTATGCCACTGTCATTTTGGTCATTTTGCCAGACTGACAAAGCCCAGGCTGTAAATTGGAGAGGTTACAGCATGTAGCATATGAACWAGCCCACAACTTTAACACACTGAGGTATGACAGACTCGGATAATTCTCAGGAGCTGGTTTAGACAACCTACCCACATACCAGTGTTATTYGGCATCCCTGTGCCATACAAGTTTTTCATGTCTTTTGCAGTCAAACATCTGGAAAACAGAAGGAAATTTCCTCCTTTCCTTCCTTATGTGAAGAATATCCAGAACCTAACAGCCATTAACTGGAATATATTTATGTCTTCCCACAGTAGAGTGTGCTGATGTATGTTTTGGAAACTCCTGTAGCAACCTGAGGTTGGAAATTTTACAAGTGWGTAAAGTCAAACATCTCATGACCCTGCAAACAACAATGCTAAGCAAAGCCCTTTGAGTTCTCCTGGAACACGGAGAGATGTTCCAGCACTTCCATCTCAGTTAGACCCCTCTCAGAGCCCATGACTGTCAAGTTTATGATACTCAAAGGACCATCACTAAATCTGACAAGGCCTGGGTTGATACACCTACTCCTCCCGGCTGACCCATTGAGAATACCAAGGCATTCCACATGAGCGTTTCACAGACACCTGAGGGGAATTTTTCCCAACTCCAACTTTGCCCATACTTCTTTTCATCTGTATGCCTGTGTATCTGAATTTATTTGAATGCCCTATAGTAAATATAGTGTAAATATTGCCATGTCAGACCTATAATTGCCACCATTTTAGTTGTAGTAAATTCCATTGAATGACTTTGAAAATGTTAAATTAATTGATTGATTAAAAGCTGCTAAATCCTTRAGACACAAATTGTCGAGTCTGAGCCTGTTTGGCAAAGCAGTCGCTGCACTCTGTGAACCAACAGAAGGATGCCTCTTATCCCTTTCCACCCTCACCCTTTTCCATCCTTACAGTTTTCAATCCAACCTCCTGTAAATCATTCTAAAATTATTCTATTTTGATTTTCCTTTATATGTTTGTGGTGGGCTAATCCTTGCTGGAGGCCAGGCTCTCACCAAAGCCACTCTATCACTCCTGTCCACAGCTGGACAGGAGAGAAAAAAATATGATGAAGGCTTCATGAGCTAAGATAAAGTCTGGGAGRGATCAGTCACCAAATACTGTCATGGGAAAACAGGCTCAAATTGGGGATATTAATTGAATTTATAACTAACAAAATCAAACCAGGATAATGAGAAATAAATCTTAAAAACACCTTCCTTCCTTTGATAGACTGGAAGGATTGTGGGCTGAAAATATTTTTGGGCACGTGAAAGGAAAGGGGGCAGTTTGGGCCTTTCTCTGATGAGGCAATGCCCTTTCCCATCCCTCTGGGCTGGTATCCCAGCCCTGCAGAGGCCACCAACCCCTGACATACTGGAGGCTAGGGTTCACACCCCTCCTGGAGCCCCAGTCTAGCCCCAGAGTGAACGAGCAGAAGCCCCACCTGGGGAAATGACCCAGGAAAGCCAAAGGGTACTTTATCCAGGASACAAGGCAAGCAGGTGTTACCCTACATCTTCCTGGACTTTCTATCAGCTAAAGAGCACTGGCACCAGGAATGGTAGCTGTACTTGTTCTCCTCTATCTTCTCTGTTTCTTTCTCTTTCTTCCTCTAATTGCCTCTTCTTGGTTTTTGAGTAATCTAAAATTGAACAGGCTTGTAGTTTGTGAGGTTGAATGGTCTAAATTAATGTTTTGTGAAGCATTTTATTTTTATTAAATGCTACTCTARGCTTTTGGCAAAATTCTCTGATTTTCTGAAGTTACCAGTAAAGTTGTTTGTTTTGACCTCTTGAAAATATCYCAYAAGTATTTCTCCCGTGCATCTCACTCAGAGAACATTAAAAAAAAACCCCTTGGGCAGGTATTGGCTCTGTCAGTAATGGGGGAAGCTTCTGGCAGACTCTCACAGAGGTCACCCCTATGGCATYCTCACTTTCCAAAATCTGACCATGCAAACCCAATACAATGCTTCATTCATGTAGTAAGTAGTAGAGTGAACTTTACCATCAAAATTTATCATGCTTTTTTAAAATTTYATTAAACCTGCTTACACTACCATTTTCATGGTGATTCTTGAAGTGACATAAATCACTCACCACGTGTTGTCAAAAAAACACATGTAAATTTTTTTTCTCCCTTTCCTCAAAATTTAATGCTTCAGAAGGGCATAAGGCATATCAATGTATTTCAAAAACTCACATTCTTAGGGAGGCTTCATTAACATTTATGAGGAATAACTTCAACTCTTAATGAGAAAAAACCTGAAAACCGCAGATCAGGCAAAGCATGATTAGATCAAGTCTTCCTATAGTTTTAAAAAAGACATAACAATCTTCTCTATCTGTGCTTTAAGAAAAATGAAATCAAGTTTCCTCTTTCCCTAAAGACATGATTTAAACTGAATTAGAGGAACCACTGACGTTTTGTCTGATTTCTACTCCACAAGGCAGAAATGTGGCATGTGGGGTATTTCCACTTCATCTGCAGYAGTATATTTTTGACTGAAAATACATTAAGAGATATTGCAGGTCAAACTGTCACCTGGTTTAATTTACTGAGATGGGGAGGAAATGAGATTGGGCAATTAAAATTAAAACATAATAATCTGGCAGGTCATCTGGTGAAACACTGCAAGGAGAAGTATAAAGTTTTATTTCATAATCATAATGAAAGCAATGGGTCCTTTTCCTTATTTGTTTCATAATACTTCACTTTTCAAGGATTTCCATTAGATGCTTACTGACAACCGCATATGAACTTGAGTGGGAAATCAACCTAATGAAGATGCCAAGCAAAAAACATGACCCTTAAAAAGTGGCCCTATGCTAGATATTGGAAAAAGGATTTAACTATCATTTGTTCCTGTACCCACAGGTGATATTTCTTGCCAATTCTACAGTGAGGAGATTTGTATTGGAAACCTTGGGGGAACAATATTTCAATAAATATTAATTTATTCCCAGCTGAACCTCAGTTTTGCATGAACAAAATGCATAAGGCTTTGCATATTTGATATCCATGATTATTTGTGCATTAAACTTTTGCTAGATGCCATATTCTTTAAAAGTTAATTTTAAATGCAAATGTCAGTGAAAAATTATTATTTTTATGTTGGCATTTGCAGTTCAAAAGACATCTCCAGTAATCTGGTAACACTTATATGTGTTTCATAAACACTTGAGTAGTCCCATTGAAGTCTAAGAGATTGCTCATGTACTTCAAGTTAAGTGTTTCTAAGTCAGAAATCTTTGGAAACTTTTTTTAGGACTACTGTAAAAAGTCTAGAAGTAGGGAAACCAACAAAATTCACAAATGCATTATCTATTGTGAATTATTCCTTCCAGTAGCATTTTGTTAGTGACAAATGAGCATAATTGAAGCTCTGACTGAGAGCTGATAATAAAGACTAGCACTCCCAAAATGTAACTTGCTTCTTTGTTACTGCTACAAAAAGCAAATGCTARAGAATTTGTTTGTATTCATTCTTTTGTGTAGAGGATTGACATGGGGCATTCAGTTGCAAAATAGCATTATCTCACCCTGAAAATTGGAGAAATTAGTAATTCCTACATTATGACATCTCCTAACTGCTGACTGCAGTGTGTGGCATCAAACTGGCTTAAATCCTTTTGCTTTGGGACCCCCAACCATTAAGTTGAGATAACTGAAATAAAGCCTTCAGGGCATTATGAGTGTGAAACCTGCAAGTTTCTAGTCCACCTGTGGGTGGTTGGTGATGGTTAGCACAGTATATAATTCACAATATATCGCTTTCTTCCAGGGATGCCCACAGTGCCCTTCATCAAGACAACCTATAATATCGAAATAATATAATATAGTATTCTCTCTACAYAATACTTGTGAGGTGCAAATCAACCACTAAGCAAAATCTTTTCAACAGTAAGATATTAATCTTTTGTTACCTCTTTCATAAAGCCAGTGCAGAAAAAAAAAATGTTTACATTTCTAATGCAGGGTAAGTGAAAGGCATTAGAGATGTGAAAAAGAAACCAGAATTTCAGAGCAGTGACATATTACTGCCTTTTACTGAACAAATCAAAATCTCACTTTGGCTCTCACAGGAAATAAAAGCCTAAAGTCAGAACRCACATAAAATGAAGGCTGAGAAGAAAAAAAAGTCTCTTAAAAAAAGAGAAATGTCTTAATYATAGCCAGATGTTATTGCCATGATTTAATTTTATTTTCGTTAGATCTTATTTAATCTCTCTCTCAGTGGGCTGATCTGCACAGAAAAAGATGTCAGAAATATATTACATGAATTCCCAAAATCACAAATTTAGTGTGAGTTTGTTCAGAAAGGTCATAAGATGCTCGATGCCCTCCAACTCTGTGTCTGCTGAAAAATTTCATTGCTGTTATTTATCCTGTATTCAAACTTTTCAGGAAAAGTTGTCCATCCTCTGATGTTTTATTCACAAAGTGCTAATCCCTGTGGGTCCCTAGTCTTACATGGGTTTCTTTGCTTTCAGCTGTAATACAAATACAAATAAATTTTTATTGATGACAATGATATCTTCTGAGAATCACTGCATTCCCTATTACTTGGCTGAATGAATATAAATATGTTTTAAGAGAGGAAGATTTATTCCTAAATACAGCTATTGAACACATCACTGCATGTTTTAAGCTTGTATCTGTTCAGAATGCTGCTCGCAGGACACAGTTTGTTCATTTATGTTGACAAATACAATGTTGTGGTTTAATTATTTATGGATTTTTAATTATTGAAAGCATTACTTAGCAATCTACCAGGAAATGTATCGTGCTATATATTCTGAAGGTAACAAAAACTTAATGATCAGAGAGCCAATGGCAGCAGTTCCCTGAAATTAAATCTTTGATGAGAAGYGTCAGAGTGGTTGCAAGTTTTGGGACATGGAGGAACGAAAAGAGGTATTAGGTAACCAGGTRACAAGTGTTTTCAGTTATGTGAAAGGTTAATGAGCACATAGCATTTGCATAATGTGACCCTTGGGCTTGTCTAAACTGCCTTTTATTTCTCCTTAAAAGTACCCCATCAATGTGAAGTGTACTGTGACTCCATCAAGACAAGTACTCGGGAAACAGAGTGCTCAGGACTGKTTTTTAACTCTGCATTGACAGGTTGTAGACAATGACATAGAAAAAGTATTTGTAGATAAAAGACATGTTTCTCTACCTAGGCCTATTCCACAGAGGGAACAATATCAGCCCAATAGGGGGATGGGATAGATAGATGTATATGAGGCCTTTATTGTTATTTTGTTTTGGGTTTTTGTTTTTTTTTTTGGTGGGTTGTTTCTTTTTCCTGATAGTTTCCCTTTTAAATCCAAAGTAGAAGCTAAAGTTAATTTATTATTTTTTAGAGAAAAATATTTGAGCAACTGTCTGGTTATTCTCTTCACACTGTTGTTAGGAGTTATTTTTTTAAATAAAAGGCTGCAAGAAGGTGTCAAAGAAAAATGTTGCACTTCTTTTCTTCTCAATTACCACTGTATAAGATATGATAATAAAGCACACGAAATTTAGTAGAACAAGCTGGCCGGCACATATAGTAATGGGACGTAGTCTCTGGTTTTTCTTGCTCTCCTTTTAATAGAAACATTTCTATTAAACTCATATTTCTAAAATATTAAAGTTTCTTGGAAGCTCAACAGGCTGCATTGATCCAAAGTACATCACTGTTGCATTAARCTACATGCTGATTAGAGGTGTCCAGGAACTTGTTATACTTAACAGAGTCAAKCAGTCCTTTTTATTCTTTTTTTCTTTTTTATCTGCTTGTTTAAGTACTGGTAGAATTTATTTGAAACATGCGTAAAGTATTGAAGCAGACATAATGTATTAATTCAAGTTTAGTTCTGTAACAGGCTTTTTAATCAGGACTTAGCTGGTAGAAACAGGGGATGTTTCTAAACCACTGATTTTTTTCTAGCCCAAGAGTTGGGAAATTAAGTTAAATTTTGTGATGCTCCYCACAATAATTTTCCCCATTTACGAATGTGAATGTCTTGACTCAAGCAATATTTCTTAGAAGAAGAAAAACACACAAAAGGCAGGAAATCAGAGTAATATATACTACCTTAAATGTTGATTAACACTACTTCACAAATCTTTTCTCTGGTAAGRCCTTTGCCTAGCCTGCTGCATTCACACTTTGTGACTGTCAAACACATGACTCAGCACAAGCTGTTTCAGATCTTGTGCTCTAAGTTGGTTTTGTTGTTGCTGTAAACTCCTTCCAGCCAGCCCCTATTTCACCAGCTGTTCTAGCAATGGTTCCCAGTATTACAGCTCTTACAGTTCTCTGGAATGCAAGAAACATTTAAAMCATTTGCTTTTCAAACAAAACTTGTGTCTTTTGCCCTTCTTATTTTTTTTCCCCTATAGTTCCACACACACAGTTCTTTGCCTTACTCTAGGGTGAGCTTTTGCCTCAACTCCAGTGAGCATAATTATTCTACTCAGACTGTAGAATCTGCACTGTATTATAAACACAAATTTTCTCCACTGTTTGGTATTAACAGAAATGCTTTCCAAACAGAGCAAAACATACAGAAAACAGACATGGTTTAAGCATATTGATCTGTCCTTTGCATTTACCCTTTCCTTTTCTTCCTCAGCTATCAGTAGCATGCACCTCCCTTTCCTCTTGCCCCCAAAATCTCCTGGTGTTGCTTTGCCTTTGCTTCCAGCCCCAGCTGCCAGCGAAGCTCAGGCAGCTGGAGCTGCTSCCCTGGATGAGAAGTGGCTCCAGCTCTGCCAGCTCAGACAGCCCTCGGGAGTCAGCCTGCAAATTTCCAGTCCTTCCCYGCAGCTCCCTCTCTTCCGAGATTTCACACTAGATGTAATGGGTCTATTTATAGCCGGGTCTAATTATAGATCACAGAAGGTGTGGTCCCACTCAAGCTTCTTCCTTTTTCTTTTTTCATTGGCTCCAGTAATMATGCTGCTATTGGATAAATGAGGTCAGATAATTAATCCAACAGAGAATGAGCCTGCCATAAGTAATTACTCATTTGCTCAGGAGATCAATGAGCTTTTGAGTTCACCCTCCAACCATATGATCTCCAGATYCGTCTCAAGGGAGGAGGCAGGAGAATATGCCTGGGGGAAAAAAGAGAGATAAGAGAACTACTCCTTTTGGAATCAGCCTGCCTGAATGTAGGTTAGTTGCACTGTGAAACATCTCARATAAGCTTCCTTGGAGAATTAGTCTGCTAGCCCACCTCAATGACATAAAGGACAAAAAGAGATTTCATCTTCTTTTTTCCTCTTTTGCAACCTGCTGTGCAGAACATTTCACTGTCATTATGTCATTATGATGTAGTTTCCCCTCATATAAGACARAATCAAAAAGAAGTGTCAAAGCCTCCTTCATGTATGGGCACTCTTCTGAGTACCACCCACACAGGTGTTTGCAAAATTTGTATTTCCTTGGGTCTGTCTGTAATATGAATTCACCAAACTATGCCATTAGCATTAACCTAAATCTAAGAATCTGGGCGTCATTGAAGAAAAAAAAAATTCTCCATTGCAGAGAGGTTCTGGAATATGCTTCTACAAGAAACAGAAAGCGGGTAGTAAAGGTAGAAAGGTCCAGTTGATAGCAATGAAATCAATTTATATATTACACAAGCAATTTTTTTCCCCAATTTTTTTGCCATATTTGCCTAAAAAGCAAAAAGAGTTGTTTGTGAACTCAGGTTGTTGGCTTTGGCTTTCTCAAATAATGAAAAAAATCCTAGAAATCCTTCTTCACCTGATCAACAGAATTTCATTGCTCCTTGTTATTTTCTAAAACAAAACAAATAAAAAAGACTCAAAAAAAAA
>NW_026623283.1:150954-173037 GCF_030028575.1 Malurus melanocephalus
GTTCTGCTTCAAAAAGCATGTCAATTCATGAGACAATCCATGTATTCCAGTTAAATGATAAGAAGAACAAATATTCGATGCTGTTCAACTTCTAAAAGCTTAACCAAAGAGTAACATCATCTCAGCTGCAGTTCAGTCCTTGTTTTGCAGCCCTTGGATAAACTGGAAGGCTTCAACTCACACAAAAGGAAAGCTCAGAGCAGCTGAAGGAATGACTGAGTTGTTTCTTTCTATGGTGAGCCTCCAAGGAGCTGCCCAAATAAGCTGGGAGAAGATTTATGTGTCTGACAGAAGACATTTATAAGAAAAGCAAGGCAACAAACAGCAAAGGATTGGGAGAACCTCACTATAAACGTTTTATTTAAGTTTCTGGGCCAGGACCTGGAAGACTGGAAGAGATGGAGGTTTTTCCTTTAAGCTCCAGTGGAAAGTGTCTCTAATATTGGCAGAATCAAGGAAATGAGTGTCACACAGCCTAATACAGAGTTGATAGATTTCTGTCCTCTTAGCTCCCTACACACATTCTGAGCACAGATTTTGAGTGGGGAAGTAGTCTGCCAGTGTGCTGTCAGACACAAATACCTCCTAGTACTGGGGCAAAAGGGTGACTCACGGAGGAAAGGGGAAATTGCAGCAGCATTCCCCTTCTTAACCCTATTMATAAGTATCATTATTACAGGTYACAAACAGATAATCATCCCATGAGSTAYTGCTTAAATCTGCCATTTATATTTTTTTTAATTCACTTTTTAAAATTATGCAATTCACTAACTTCATGTGAGAATAGCTGCTGTAATACTAGATGGTGTTATCCCACCTGGTCACCTTCACACCCTAAAATTTTAAGTGCCGAATAAAGTGAGGTCTAGCATTTTACCAGATATGCAGAATTCACAGGACCCACATTCACTGATCTGGACARTCTTCTAACAAAAGAAATTAATTACAATGCATTCTTTGAAAAAATCCCAATAACTATAATGTCTTTCCTTTATTTTCATTTTTATTTTTTAGAGTTCTATTGATCTTTGCAAGTTTTTATTATATTTGACATCTACTTTCTATGGGTGGATGTGGCTCTCTGTAAACTGAAAGGCAGTGACAGCTTCTGAAGATTTTTAGACAGTTTTCAGTGCTGGGTCCATGCATGTTTAAAATACATGTAATGTGCTGGACTGTTCTGTACTAGGAGATAGATTCCAGGCTTTTATCATGCACATTTCTGAGTACCTTGCAGTGTCTTCTTTTCTGTTAGTGCAAGAAGCCTGTTTGTAGAAGAATTTATAAAGGTCTCAATTATGTGTGACGGTGTTATAAAACACAAGGAGGTAAAATATGCGTTGCAAATCCAGGCATGTCCACTGATGCAGCCCTTCCTTTAACTCTGTTCATGAATCAGCACAGCATAAAAACTGCTTCACGACAGAAGATTATCTCGTCTGGAAKGTGGTGGTATAAATTTGATATGCAGAGGAGTTGTGCTGTCCTGGCTTTTTTGCCCCTTAGAAACCACCAGAAGCTCTGAACAGAATACAAAGAAGGAAAAAATGGAAGAAAAAATATGTTTTTCATGCCTAAAACTGAGTGTAAAGTCCATATTCTGTTTCTTTATAGCTTCTTGCCTCATTTTGTTTGGGAGTTCTTTGAGGCATGAGTTTGTGTGGTCAAACTTAGTGGCAGGACAGCTCCACACCATCACAGTTCTCTGTCAGGGTATGATGCCTGCCTATTCCAACTCGTGTTGTTGTATTGCTTTAGATAGGTTTATATTGTCCCATTTTCAAAAAGGCAAGAATTTAATAATTTCTGATAGAAATGAGGAGTTGGAAATTATTTCTGGACAACTTAAAGCTTCTAGTAAGATCACACGGGATACAAGATTTAAGCAGTTGCTTCCTCAGTAACTTCAGCTAGAACAGGCATATTTTAGCAAAAATATATATTTTTGCTTTTAGTAACAAAAAAAAGCTTAGGTAAAAGATGGTGCTGAAAGAGTTGCATTCAGAAAAAAACTGTTCAATCAGTCGCATGTAAAAATTCAATAAGAAGCAGAGTACCAGCAGGTTTAGAAAGCAATGGCATTTGAAACATTTGACTTGCACATCACTGTTTCAACTGAGTAAATGCATTTAAGGCCCCAGATGACATTCTTCTGATCAAGCATGTTCTCCTTGTCCATACAAACAAATTCTTCTRCTACACTGCAAAATTTTCCTAGCTATTAGGTTAAAATATCTTCCTTTGGAATTATATTTCTAGCTGAATTACATCAGAGCAGTCAGGAAAAATAAAATTATGATCATGTAAAAGCAAGGCATTTGTTGTTATTAAAAATTTTAAGTGTGTCATCCTTAGCAATGTGTTGCAGRTCTTTAAAATCCTCCTACAGCACATAGGATGGGCTATGGGATCACTCTGTGAATCTGAGGGCAGAGACAGTCCTTTAGTACCTCTCTTCTTGCACAGCTCAGTTTTTAGTGTTTGCAGTGCATAAGCCACAAATACACAGCATTTTTAACAGACTGTCCCCTGACTTTCTTCTTGACTTGTAGTCCTAGATGAGTCAGGACATTAAAAAATCTGGGAAGGGAATGGGGGAAAATCAAAATCAGCATCACAATGAAAAGTAAACTGAACATGCAGGGGAAACAATGTATATAGACATACACAGACACCAATAGACACATGCATACATTRTGATTAAATTCACCCTGCGTCCTGCATAAGACCTTCATTCATTGTTATAATGAAGACATGGAACATCCTTCCTCAAACAAATCTAAAATTGTGTTTTGAAGCTGTCTTCTTGCTGGTGAGGATATTTTGCTCAGCTTCTGCCCTTTACTGTCTAGCATAATAGGACCCACTGTCAAGAAAAGGCAAGAGAAAGTTTTGTACCTTTGTTCTGGATTTGGGCAGAAGGCTGGGACCTGCTGTGCACTCCACAGTGTTCCTCTCTCAACATAACTATTTTGACAAAAACTGTTGGGAAGACAAACACGGTGACAGATGATGGGATTCTTGAGTTCACTGTCAAGCCTAACAGCTGCCCTTATTACCGGGATGAGGCACAAACAGCCACATTCATCTGTGGGAGCAAATCCATTGATGTCAGCAGATGAAACTGGCTCTGAGAAATGTGCCTGCTCTGCTGTRGGTTTGTTTCTGAGGGAAGGGAGGGTAAGCACTAAAAAAAAAAGGCAAGGCATTAAGTAAATATGCAAATTGCCATCTAATATGCAAAGTCTCTTGTTTGTTGCTCCAAACACTCCAATAAATAAAGAAAGCTCTCCATTTGGAAACATATTCGCACATAACACCATGTACTTTCCACATAACACCTTCCAAGTCAACTGGTTAATTATTATTATTATGATTTTCTCTTCYGCTCTTAGAAAAACACCTTCCACAAAAACAAGAGCCTTGTTTTGTTGATCTCTCTTTGAGGATTTATATATTGGATTAATTAGCAGTTGGAACAGGACTCACTCCCTCTCACAGYTTCCGTTCTCCCATTAACAGTCTGTGGCTTGGTGCTAAATCTCAGAAGASAGTCCTGCTATTTACTGTTCTGTTTAGTGTGGGATTACCAATTCTTATCTATTTAAACACAACCGATGATGTCAGCACAGTCAACAAGCACAGGCAGTTTGGAATGACTAGTCATAATGTCACTGCTTATCCTAACACTTTTGTGAACTGATCATCTTTCTTTTTATTTCATTTCTAAGCATTAAAGCACTATAAAAGAACAATTAGTATGAGAGTTTAGAGAGAATAACATCTTTTTTATTTGTATTGCTATTTTTGATAACTACAGTTTTAATTTGGAAATAATTTGCTGAAGGTCTTCTTTGCCCATTGTTGTCCCTCTGTGTGTGCTTAATTCCTGGAAAACGATTCTGCATTACAGAGGGACCATTTTAACGTTCCTAAGTGGTCACACCAGCCTTGCCCCCAGTTCATACTCAACCCAGACTGAAATATGKTTGTGATTTGACTGAATCATACTGCACTTTACCTTCAAGGCATCTGTATGAGGATAAGCCAGCACCCAGATGAAATTGCTTTAACTGCAGCAGGAGTGGACTAAAGCTGCTCAAACCTGAGAGAGTGCACATAAATCTGAGCAAGAGATGTCACATCCTGCCTGGTTTCTGAAGCATCAGTGTCTGATAGTGTCAGAGAGCTCAGTTGCCTGACAGGCTGCCAGAAGAGCTGTAAGCAATAGCTCAGCAAGGGCTGGTGCCCCCTCTGCACCCTGCAGCAGCTTCTTGTGGTGAGCTTTCCTCTGCAACAGGGGCAGGGCACTTGTGTTCAGGGCCAGCTGTTCCTGGGGCTGACCCCTTGGGATGTGTGCCTCAGGTGACATAGATGGTTTGTACCCAGCCTGCTCACAGGGCTTGTGGGGAAGCACTGCTCTGCCTCCTGCACCACTCTAAGGAATCCCATGCTGAAAGCTTTAAAAACTGCAGACTTTGCAGTCAGATGCTGGGTGAGTCACTTTCCTTCTTTYCCCATGTTTCCCCCATTAGAAATGATAATATTCTCCTCTGGCAAAACCACAGAGGGAGGATTCAGAAGACAATATCCCATTCCAAAATCCAGCCACAATAACAAGAAATTTAAACATCCCAGGAGCATTGAACTGAATGCTAGGGGATTTCCAGACRATTGCACTTCCAGCTTCAGCTCCATCCAAGGAGAACATTTGACACAGATAAAGAATAGGATTCATATTTGATTTTGCTTATACCAAGAAAACTAAGGTCCAAATCCTCTTCATTACAGTTGATTGCAGAAGTTGCATTGACTTCAAACTGGATGCCAAATKGAATGCCTAATGAAAGACTTAATAATCTGCATTTTAAACTGGGTACCTCTCTTGTGCAGAGATGCAGAAATTTTAATCTCAGAAGATATATTTGCACTTGGCTGCACAACACCTTTAATTAAATTTCACCCAAGAGTTGGGTTTTTTTTTCTGTACCTTTTTTTTTTTTTTTAATCTAAAGACAAAAGCAAAAGCCCTTTCAAGAACTGAAGATCTGAGCTCTTTTGACAGCTGTCTGCTTTGTGTGAATTATGCTCTTCCATAGATTTTGATTAACTTATGAATAACTCATAACAAATATGAGGCTAGTAGTCTTCACTCAAAACTTTAAACTGCTCCTATTTTTAGTAGTCTAAGACCTGTCTGTTAGCAAACAATTAGAAGCATACATAATGTTGGAAATACTCCTGTACCCTGTTTGACCACAAGCAGAGATTATGGGCCAAGTTTCAATAATTCTGTGGTCCCCACAAATTATCAAAATATATTGGTCTTCCAAAATCCAGTTTCCAGCAATAACTGATAATCAGGGATGAATGGTAATATATATACATATATAATATGTATTACACATCTGTAATATATATACATATACATCTAAGCGGACTTTGTACATATTTTGGAAGAGGGGACTACAAGGGACTTATTCAGGTACATTTTTATGCTGAACTGATTAACTATATAGCAGACCTAAATAGTTTAAAACTTYGTTGTACATCCACTTTTACCATTTTCTCAGCCTCTGTACAGCCACCCSAGTTCCTGCAGCCTTCCATTAGAAGCTGCAGAATTTTCCTGTTTCCCATTTTTTCCCATTCTGTGATTCTGWGGTTCTGTGAAGCATTCCATATCCTACTTATTTGATCTGATATTTTCTTCTTGTTTACTCTTCTAGACACTTTTCCAACCTTGTCACCACAACAGTAGTAATTTTCTATTAGTCTGACAGGTGAATAGCTAAACCCTTTACGGAGATTCCTTTAATTCACTAGAAGGTTGGACTTTTTTTAATCCTTCTGAGTTTTTCTAGAAAGAAAAATAACCCAAACATCATGAATAATCCAATTAATAATTAACTGGAATGTAGTTGGGAATTTTTAAAGAAATTTCTGGAATGTAGGTGGGAATTTTTAAGGAAATTTCAGAAGAATTTAAAAAGAAAGAAATCAGATTTGCAAAATGGGTCATTAAAGCTGTATATACCTCCTATGGCAGGAAAAAAAATATATTTGACTAAAATTTAACATTCATCTTTATCTGCTCCTGAAGCCACTACATCAGGGRCAATCTGCTATGTAATCTGCTTCCAGACTCTACACATAATTATTTCTTTTCAATTTCCAATTTAAAACAAAGCAATAATGGTTTTCCAATAATAATCACCTTATCTGCAGGTCAAATTTAGCATTTGCATTCCACTTTTATCATGCCCCAAGTAACTGCCCTTGCTACTGTTGGGGAATAACCTGCTTTACAGCAGTTCAAGTTCATTAATGACTGTGTTCTTTCATAGATACCCGTGAGAGCTCTGTGTCATGCAGATATTTGGATACAGAAAAAGCTGCAAGTAGATTTAAGGCTTCCTGAGAAATGGAGACAACATGAAAATTCAGAGAGATCTAGGAATAATATTTGACAAGGAGTCTSAAATACAGCAAGAGAACCCAAAAGCATCCCTTTCCAAGCAAAGTTCTCAGAGCAACTTTCACATTGTGCTGCACTGTAAATCTCTGAAGCCCCAATATTCTCCTTCTGCAGCGGGATTAAATGGGCATCAGCAATGTCAAGACCCCCATCACGAGCACACACCATTCGACCCTGGCTGGACAGCAGGCAGACAAGAACCGGGTTTCCTCCYGGGACATTTCGTGACATTTGTCTCAAGGATGCTGATGGCCTCTTCAACACTCAGGTGCATCAGGTAGCCCAGCCACCTGCCATACACACAGCCTAGCTAAGAAGGAGTACAGCACACAAAAATGGTAGCCCTTTTCTACTCCCTTGTCACATGCAGCCCAGTCACACACACCAGAATTTTTTATCGCAACATGTACAACCCTTTTACAGGACAAAAATAAAGTTCATTCTCAGGCATGCACTGAATTTYCCTCCCAGCTGCTCTGCCTGGTGCCAAATTGAATTTAACTCACAAAGATATGAACATCCTTCCCTCAAGAAAAATTGTCTTTCCCACTGAAGTTTCAAAGCACATAATTTCTTTGTCCACTGTAATCTCCCTGCATTACTGAGAGCAAATCACTTCCTGACATGCCTTGTAAGAGTTATTTCCTCATCCATAATGCTTACCAATGGTATTGAAATCTTGCTACACTATTTTCATGGCTTATAGACATTTTCCCGCTGAGTGAGAGACTCTTCCTTACAGAGAGATTAACTTGCTTGGCCAGAAATGAATGTCATCAAGTAGCATTAAGTGGTTGATCAGCTGTTGGTAGCTGTGTTGCTGTGATCTCATCAGTCACAACCCACTAGAGATAATTTGATTCACAAAGCCCAGCTAGTTCTGCTGGGAGTATAGTTCAAATTTTGAGGGACAAATCAGGTGGCACTAAAACAATTAAACTGAAATTTATTTTTGGAATATTTTTGTAATATGTGTGATTTTAAAAAAATTAAAAGCACTAATTTTGATACAGAGAAGAAGACCCAGAAGAAGGCAGAGGCTGTGTAAGCAAGTCCCAAAACAATCTAATTTCAATTCTTGTATCAYRASTCTTCAAATTCACAATGTTAAACAYCTTGATCAAGGTGAATTTACTATMATAGTGCCAAATCTCTTAYAATTATGTTGCYTTTGTMTCACTCMTAGGGRCCACAAATTTTTATTTTGCTAAATAATTGCTTCAGGAACCATACACTAAACTTAAAAAGATGCAGTCTGCTCTAGCTACCAACATCTGGCAGATCTTACCAGGGTGTTTTTCTTTTTCACTACTTACTGGAAAAAAATCAGAAGATAGGCAAAAGAGTACTTAATAAGTACTATAAAATAACGTCTCCACAGAGGAAGGATTCCAAAATGAAAAAGCATGCGAAAATCCTTAAATGTGGACACAACTGCATGCAACAGAAAAGCGGAGGATTGAAAAGGATGTGAAGACAAGGGAAAACTAGGTCAAAGAAATGGAGATRGGGAATAACAACAAAAACAATGTGACCCTAATTCTTGTTCTGACTTGCATGGCTCTATAGATTTCCATATTGAAGACCCTCTGTTTTTAAGGCTCTCCTGCCATAGCAAACAGCATTTCGAATTTTGAAGAATATTGTAAGTATTCATAAAGTAGAAGCAGTTTGTGATAAAAAAATCTTATTCTGAAACCTGATTCAAAAATATTAGGAAGTGTCCCATTTTGAGTTCTGAGTGTTCAGTTGTGCAAATTAATACATGTGTTTATTAAATTCACACATGTTTTCTAGTTATCTGTTTATGATCATTTAAAGATTTAGGGGTTTGTTCACAACTGAAGACATTTTCTTCAGGAAATAATTTATTCTCATTAAATGGAGAAACTTTTTCCATTCCCATTTAGATAGCCAAAGAGCCAACAGCTAGGAGTCTCTGGAGCAGTGATCTGGTGTTATCTACTATCAATTCCCACTACAGAGGTACCCAGACAGGCTGTGAAAGTTGAATCTTCTGTCACTGCCATTAGCACCAGCCATAAAGGTGTATGTGCTTGTGTTGCATTACAGTGGTGAAAATGCACCTTTTTCCCTAATTTCCTCTGTCCCCCCTCCCAAAGGTCTATGAGGGCTCTACTCATGTTTGTGTTTCTTACAAAGTTCCCAAACTACTTTTCAGAACTTCTTCATTAACCCTCCCTTCAGCTGTTTTATAGACATAATTAATGAAGCATTTTAACCAACAGAAAGCTCATTTGTGAATTTGTATTGATAAGCTTCACCTCAGGGTTCTGAGATGACTGAAAGGAGAGGTCAAGGAGTGTCTTGGGAGATTAAAGTGTTCTTTATTGCAACAATCTGCAACATAAAGGATTTTAAACCTCAAGATATTGCTATGCAAGAAGCATGAGAAGCAGCAATGCAGTCAAAATTAAATTTTTCTTTTTAATAGGAATGTACACTACTGTGCATTTGTCCCTAATATTTACCCTGCTTTAATTGTTTCAGTGAACTAAAAAGGAATGTGTTTCTAATTACATGGAGATAACTGCTGTTCACTCTACAGGGATCCTTTGTTTAAAAGCAATGCTTGCCATGCTCTGAATGATGTTGGAGAAATAATTCAGAAAGAACAAAGTCACAAACATTTGTTCAATCAAAGTAGTGARTAACTTTAAAAATAATGTAGCCGACTTTTTTTGTTTGGTTTAAAAATGGATTAAAAATTTTAGATTTATTTTAATATGTCTAATAAAATTGTCCTATCTTTAACTCATACCTATATTTATTTTAGAACATGAAATGCATTAATAACTTTAAAATTATGTAATGATTATGAAAGAATTAAAACAGATATATATGTACAATGAAGCAGTCTAAAAAATGTGCCTTTTTATAGCAGGCTCTAACAGGGCATGTTGGCCATGGTAATGGCAAGAAATTCCATATATGAGTAGATGTAAATACAGCAAATAGTTACTATTTCTCTTTATAGAAAAAAATTACATCAGCTYGAACTTCAAAGTTTTATTTCCTTTCTCTGTTCAGTTAAGGATGTCAAGCAGCCACATGCAGTTAATAGCAATAATGTAAATATTTGCTCCACTTCAAATGAAAACAGTCAGATATAGTTATCAAAGACATTAATATGTATTTAATTAATTCACAGAAAYATTTCCTGGTTTTCCAAGAGATGTGAAAGCTGTCATAGCACAAACATTCTCCAAACTATGATCTCCACAGAACAAACATCCCCCSATTCAGTGAAAAKTTCTCTGTCTAYAGCATTAATGTGAGARTGCTCACAAAACATAATCCCCTCASTACCTGTGTATTTATGAGAATATAGAGATAAAGTCAATTTTATGATTTTGAAAAATAACTGGCAGCCCTGAAGAATGAACCAATTATGCCCTGARGCAACCAGTGTGACTTTGAATAAAAATGAGGCATTGTAAGGTTATTTAACACAATATTTCAAAGAGAGTGGGACGATTTGCTCATCTTCTGCATGTAGCCAGTGTTTTCTTTGTACAGTGCAGGATCTTGGGCTTAAATAATTGCTGACATTTTATGCACACAGTGCATATATTCTGGAATACAACAATGATTGAAGGAGTTGCCTGGACTGCTGGAGATATTATGTGTCATTGATAGGATGCCAGAAAAGAGAAAGCACCAACAAACCAAACTCAAAGAAAGTGTTCTATAGCAAATAACAACTGTCTTCCTGTCACCTAGAGATGAGAGGAAGGTTAGAGTACAAAAAAATCCTGTCTACATTCTCGCTGAGGGACTCTAAGGAAGTGTATTCTTTATACTCTGGCCCCTTCTGCCAGCCTCAATTAGCGATCTCCAAGGATAAAATGACAACTCAGCAGATTTGCTGTCCATAGGTTGTGTTGCCAGTAATATTCTCACCTCCAAATATGTTGTTTTGCTAAAAAAACCATATTAATTTCCAATAAGAATATCCTACTTTTATAACAGATCTCATGTGTGGATGTCATCTATTGCAGTGACACCCTGAATTTTTGAATTTAAGAAGGAAAAGTCTGTTGTAAACAGGACTGTGGAACACACTGCTTAGATACCCTCTTTCCTGAAGAGTATCAATTCAGTCAAATGAATTTACATGTTTTTAAGGTCAGAAGGGAACATTAGGATAAACTTATCTGAAATTCTATGTTTAAAAAAACCATTTCTGCATGTAGCGCAAATAAAAATGAGCTGATAATGCTAGAAATATTCACCACCCATCTAGAATTTTCGCTGACTAATATCAAATAACACAGCACCAGCTTGGTGAGACAGAGAAATCTTCATATTTTATTGAAGGGAAATAGACACATGGATCCATAAATGTGGAGCTTGGATACAGCACAGCACATGGATTTATGCTGCCATCTAACCAGAAGTAAGCAATACCTAGTTGCCCACTCCACAGAATCTCATTGCCASTCAAAACAATGGACATGGATATGGGTATGGATATGGACCAACCATCTCTTTGAAAGATGATGGTATAAATATCTGAGCACCTGATATAACTGCTGTTTCCTATATTTCTTTAAATTCCAGTACTCAAGAACAGGAAGGACTTTTTAACCCATTTCCCCACTACTGTTCCTGAACTGAAGTGAGTGGGTCATCTTTATGTAGAACACAGTACCATTGCRTAACCTGTTCTTCAGGTTCCTCCAGCTTCCCAGTTGCCAGGGCTTGGAAATTTCCTTCCAGAAAGGAAAAATCATAATTTCCTACTAAGTGGATTAGAAAAATAGTTTTAGTTTAAAATTGTGGTATTATCCTGTTTCTGAAAGTAGAAAGCAACCTGGGAGTGAGAAATGTACAATACAATTGTCCAAATACAAAACCTTGGAAACCACAGTGGAGAATCAGGGAAATTCAAAGAGCCACMGGAATGCCCTTGCTGAGGGCTACATCTCCTTCCTTCTATTCAAAAAGAGCTGTTCCAAAACCTGGCAGAATAACTGGGATTCMGAGAAGTCTTTCATGACACTTTTACCTTGTTAGTTAAATAGATCTAAGAATTCATACTGGGATCACTACCCTTGAGCTGTGGCAGCCCTGGGATTTCTAGTAAAGGTAGTAAAGCCCAAAGATGCAGTGTATAACTTTTACCTAAATTTCTCAGGACTGGAGGGAAGAGCACATCTTCTGCAATGAATTTTMTTTTCTTTTATGTGGGAGGCCAGAAGTGAGAGTGATAAGGGATCTAGTTGTGGGGCTTGGCAGTGAAGCAGAAATAAAGACAGCAGTTTTGGTGGTAATTCTAGTTCACTTAGCCAGATAATGTTTCCATGATTCTTTACAACTACTTCCCTTTCCACACCATTGAGCTTTTTTAGTCTCGGATGTCTACTTTTCTCTCAAAGTAAAGATGTAACAAGTGCCTTCTAGATTGTCCCATAAGCAAAGGAGACAGGGCTACAGAATGAGCTATTTTCCCACTAAATGGAGAAGGACAAGGATTTATGCCCAGGTTTCCCTGGGTGTTAACTGGAGAGGGTAGATTCAGTCTGTGGTGGATTCTGTATTAATATGCCCTAAGATCGTCTTTTTAGACTTCTTTTGTTTATCCTTTCTTGTCCCCTCCTCTTATATCAATACCTGAAAGTAAGACTTATTTTGAAAAGGATTTTCTGTTCTATTCTATTTCTTCATTCAGTCTGCATAATCTTAGTAATATTAGAAATTGAACTTAATCCTCCATTAGTCCTAAACTCAGTGCATCACAGGTTTCTTGGGCTGGGATGGATGCATTACTCATCACTCAGCTGATGTCTTAGTAACTACATTTTTCRTCTTCTGCATCAAGGATTTCTCCTCTATTTGTCATTTTTGTTTTTCATGAGTCTAAAGTTAAAATTAAAAAAAAAATATATAATCAAAGAATCACAGAATCAATTAGGTTGGAAAAGGCCTCTGAGATCATTGAGTCCAATCTCTGAACACATCTTTGTCAACGAGACAACAGCATGACATGAACACCACCAAGGATGGGGACTTCACCCCATGCCTGGACAATCCATTCCAATGTTCAAACCTTTCCATGAAGAAGCTTTTCCAGAAGTTCAGCCTAAACCTTCCCTGGCACAACTTGAGGCTATGTCCTCTTATCCCTAGAGGTATTAAGTATCTCAGCCTTTTTTCTTATCCTTGGTGGTTTTGTTTCCTTCTGTGTCCAATAAAGGAGATTTTCCTTGKCCCTCCTTTTGATGTCAAAACATTTATGAGAGCACTTATTATCTTTCACAGCAGTGGCCAGAATGAGTTTTAGTTTAWCTTTCACCTTTCTAATTTTCTTTCTRCGTGGCCTAATGACATCCTTATACTCTTCCTGAGTTGCCTGCCCCTTCTTCCAAAAGTTATAAACCTTCTTCTTTTTGCCCCTGAGTTCGTATGAGATCTCCTTGTTCAGCCAGCCCAATCTTCATCCCCAATAGCTCAAGTTTCAGCACATGGGGCTGGTCTGCTCCTGTTCCTGCACCTTTAAATCCTAACTTTTTAATAGCCCCATCTTAATGTATATGTTTTTTAAAATCTACAGACAATTTTATTTTCTTTCTTAACACTTTCACTCAAGAAAATTGGTGGTCATCTGTGTAAGAGAATCAATGTTATGTTTTATTATTAATCAATGTATACTAAATAACTGAGAACTCAACTTCTAGGTGAAATGAGACTTCATGAGCTGGCTGCTAAGAGATTTTCTTGTACAATGTTAAGGTAAATACACTCTTTCCTAGGCAAGGCAGAAGAGTTAAAATTTGAGTGTGTTGTTTTACGACAGACTGTTAAACAAGGCTAATTTTGAAAGATAGGTTGCGCCAGAATGTGAAATGAATATTAGCATAAACTAATTCAGCTTACTGATAAAACAGTTTCCAGTGGCTTCCAATGCCTTTTCAGCATAAAGCTTACCCTGCCTTTTTYCGTTAACTTTCTCACTTTAAGTTGTTGTTTAACCTCTACAGAGGAAGATCCCCAAGATGGTGCAACTGTTTAAATAGTTCTCACCTAAAGTTTTTCAAATAACAAACTATTCTATCATTGAATTAAGTATAAACATATACTGAATATATTGAAATAATAAAAAATAACATAACAKTTCATTGAATTATTAGTAAAAAGCAATATAAGTTTTTCCTTTCAAAATGAAAAATATGGCATTATAACACCTTTATTCACAAGAAAATGATTTCATATATAAATGCATGCAATCAAGAAATGTTCAGGCAATTGTATTGCTTCGTTGGCTGAACATCCCTAAGTACATTATAATTTAGGTCTTAAGGTTTAATTAGCAGAATGCAGTTTGGGCAAATGAACAGCATGGAGGTGCCAAAACATGAAATCCTAAAAATAGGAACCCATAAATCTTCCCGCTGTGGTGCACATATGCAGCTGTACAGTATCTGATGGATTGAAAACTGCCTGAGAACAGCATTAAGAATCGCAGCAGCAGAGGAACTCGACTGAACAAATTTCATAGGGCAGCAGGAATTGATCATGTTTGTTCTGTCAACGTAACTCACATCTCTCTCACTAAACCCAAAAAAAGAGCGCAGGAAGCAAAGAGAGAAAGGCAGAGGAGAGGAAATGGATATCAAACAGGGATTTTTTAAAGAGATTTATACATAAGCTACTTTGAGACTACATTGCTTCTCAAGAAAGAAAGAAAATGTAAAATAAAAGAACCATTAACTAGTATATTGTTTTTATTTTGTACTATGTTTCATGACATAGTGCTTTTCTGAGGTGCTCTGTCAAAATACCAATTCCCAAACCTTTTCAGAGGAGCGCATACAGTATTTCCGCTTGAAGAGAAGTAGATCATAAACCCATAAAGTGCACTCCTACAGCAATCACTTTGACAGTTCTTGGGACAGTAGCCAACAGAAATGTTTTCTTGAGAAAAAGGATATAAAATGGGTCTATCCAAACTTTCGTGTTCTTGTTTGGCCTTTGAATCGTGGAGCCAAAAAAACAGTCTTCCTTTCTGGACAAGATAGATTTCCTCTGTGTGACTGGAGAGTGGAGGTATGAAAAATCATACTCTGATTGGCTTCAAGGTCATGATATAAACCCAAGCTCAGAGACAATTGTCTACCACCTCACCCATTATGAAAATGGAAAATAAACATCTCTGGACAGCCTTATTTATCCAGTTGACAGTATTGTTTCTACCATGAATTCTACCAGCTAGGTTTCATCACTGGGGGTAGGATTTGTTTTGGGCATGTAAAGGTGACAGAGAGCTGCTGGTGTTGAACTCCAGACGTTGTTTGAGGGTGTGTGCAGGATATGCCATGGAACAATTGACTTAAAGATTATGAGTAACAAATAAGACTTGGTATCAAACTCCAGATCAGTAGAACATTGTGGRTAGATTCTTTGGAGCACAAACTCCATCCTAGGAAATATTCAAATTACATCTGTGTAGACAGAGGTCCCCAAAGGTGGCTRTTCATTGAAATAGCAGTGCTGGGAACTTTAGTGTTGCCCAGACTGTTAGTAGCACATAGTTCACTGTGCAGACATGTGCCAGATGGTGACTCCAGTTCCTGTAARACAGCAGGAGCAGAGCTGATATTCCAGTACAAAGCCAATGAGCTCAGCATCAACACAGGACCTGACAAAATATTTCTTCTCAAATGAGCTAACCAGATACAGAAGGAAGGCTAGCCCTTGCAGAGACTTAAGGCACGGTCTATCCCTGTCAGTGCAGAGAAGCTCAGGTGTTGAAATCTGTATTACCTGCAGTAACAGAAGCAGGARCAACTGCACCTAAGCTGCCACAGAGCAATCAAGCTGATTAGAGGTGCTAAAGACCAAACAATTTTCTCTGCATGGTGCTGTCACATGCAAGTCACTGTTAGCAGCTCTGCACCATGCTCCATTTTCCACTGCACTGGTGTCCTAAAAAGCAGCTCCTGTGTTAAGGGGATGGTGCATAGCCATGGCTGTGCAGTGACGAAACTCCGAGGCCCCATCTGTGTTATTAAGATTCTTGTACATAAATAGATATTCCCACTTTTCATGTGGTTTTTTCTGTGCCTTTCTTGTTTTCCTAAATAAAAACCTAATAGTGATCCAATAAACTCAATGATTTCTTGAATTGCCCCAGGAGAATGACATCTCCAAAAGTGACTAAAGGAGTGGATTTAAAATTCAAGGAGCTGCAAAGCAGGAATAATGCACCAGAAAGAGGTTCAAACCTTAATTTTATTGAGAGA
This sequence comes from Malurus melanocephalus, assembly GCF_030028575.1. Classification (NCBI taxonomy): domain Eukaryota; kingdom Metazoa; phylum Chordata; class Aves; order Passeriformes; family Maluridae; genus Malurus; species Malurus melanocephalus. Next base: position 166,699 of record NW_026623283.1, read on the forward strand.
AAGTCCTTTTGTGTAATCTGATTCAAGTCTTTGCCTCTTATTGACATCTGACAAAAGATTCCTGAGCTAAATAAATGAGTTCTCAGAATGATTTTAAAAGAGATTAGGTGTTTCTCGGCCCTTTTATTAAAAAAAACATTGCTTTTGACTAATGTCTTAGAACCCATCTCGCAGCAATCACCACARAGGAAAGACAGTGAAGGATTGTGTGGAGTAAAGCACATATCTTCAGCTGGGTTAATAACAGATCAGGCTTTTCTGTTGTATACAAAATGAAAAGCAAACTGAGTGGATTCTCTGTCTACCTCTGGAGCTGTTTCTTTGAGTCTAGAGAGCAGAATAAGTATTTCTTCTAAACTTTTAAATTAAGACAAAGGTTGGTGGGGTTTGTGTTTGTTTGGTTGGGTTTTTTTGTTTTGGTTTTTTTTCCCCCAGGCTATTTTAGCTGTAGGCTGTTTATACCTGTAAAGAAAAAAAAACCACATAGTCTCAAAATAGACCTGACGACTTGTCTTCTTTTCAGATATCTTTTGAAGTCTAGGCTAACTGGAATGTACAAATCACCTATAAAACAGCCACCGCATGTATGCATGTGTGAGACAGAGCTGGGTACACCAGATCTAAAATACTACCTTACATTGTCAGAAAATGCAGATGGAGGCAATGGTTTAGCGACCATATATTCTAACTATGTGTTGTGATATTTCATTCCAAAASTTCCCTGGTTTAGCCCACATTTAAATGCAATATGTAGTGTTTAATTTTTGTCAAACTATTTCTTTCAAATTTTTTTAATATTCCTAGACATAATTGCCTTCTGTAAACATGCAGAACAGATAGAAAATATTTCATTTTTCCATTAAAAATGAGCAAATTTCACTAAATAGAATACAGGTATTTTCTGCATTTTAAGGAAACCTGAAGGATTAATAGTCATTAAAATAAAAATATGGTATTTGCAGCTTGCTAGCTCTGCTATTATATTCTTCCTAAAGGAAATTCCTAAATGGGGAAAACAAATGGTATAGACATAAAATAATAACCCACTCCATCAGGTGTAAGTCATGCAAGCTTGGAGCTGTAGTGTTTGTTTTATGTTCATTCACTGGAAGTGGAGTTTGGATTCCCATTTCTTTCTGTTGCTGCATCTCATCAACCTCAGAAGTTCTCAGAAACACATTGAGAGGAATTCACATGAAACATCAAGTAGAACCAGGCTGGACCAATTTGTGGTACTATTTTCAACTGGATTCTCTGTTCTCTCTGAACAAGATCTTCTCCTCTTCTCCATTCCTACTCTCCCTTTTCTTTGTTCCTGAACACAAATGGAAAGAGCCAAACAAAACGAATGGAAAACTGTGAGTGCACTGCCTCTGATTCGGCTGTAACCCACTGCCTCACCAGCAGCTGCTGCCTGGCACTGTGGGGATCTCTGTGGCTTTAAACATTTGAAGAAAAGTAGATTAGCACCCTTGCTATTATTAGTACCTCATCAAAAAGGAGATGAGAGCAATCAGAGAGRAGAAATGAGAGCAGGTGGGAGGGGMGATGTGGAAYGAGRAAAAAGGTGACAGGGAASAGTTTGTTCATTCTCTGATGGCCAGCCAGTTGTTTTCCTATCCTCCAAGACTGAATAAGCTCTGACAACACAGCCTGTAATAGTAATGACTAATTGCATATTATTTGGCTGCAATTCCTCTGTGATAATTCAAGATGGACAGTATACTATGTCATGATAGTTAGGGGCATAATCTTTCCCTTTATGCCAATTTGGTTTGCATTAGGTTTTGGGAAAGATATTTGCTGAGAGAGAAGAAGACACATAGTAGTTCTCCCTCCTAAATCCTGCATCCTTTCTCCCTTTCTGTGAGTCTCACATCCGAGTCATTTGTACTGGTAGCCAGCTGGTCAAAGGTGAGTGCTGAACTCTCAAAATCTGAAGGGATGAGGAAAAAAAAAAAGCTGTCAGGCTGACAAAACCATAAGGTGTACAGTGAGCAAGAGTAAGAGTCACTATGATTTAACAGACCATTAACCTACAAAGCATAGATACTAGAAAACTCAAGGAGGAAATCGCTGGCTTATCATTACAGCTTTATCAAAAGATAAAGCTGCTTTTCCTAAGTAGATTGAGGACCAATCCTTTCTCGTTCTAAATAAAAGGAAGTTTTCCAAAATAAGATGTCATCATGCAAAGTCCAAAACAAAAACATAARGGAAAAAAAAAATACCTACCACCTACTGTTCCACATCAGTCTGAGGTATCTCTGTCATCTTTGTCACACCTCTGTTTGGCTGCTGCTAGGTGGCTTCAGCAATTTCTGTCCCTTGGTTTCGCAGTTCTCAGGACTACGTGAAAAGTAATAGTGGTGGAGTACTCAGGTTAAAACAGGAGATTTCTGTCTCTGATCCCTTCTTGTCATGGTTCTTTGTAATGCCAAACAAGCAGCAGGACAAGAGAAACAACAGGCATGGCACAGGAGCAGGGAAGCAGCTCTTGACAAAAAATGCCCAAGCCAGCCTTGTTTCCCTGGCAAATGCCCATGAAAGCAGAGAGTCAGGGCATAATCACCGATGTGGCAGAGATTGAGCCCAGCAGAGGGAAAGTGAGGGAGCTGCCAGGCTGGCTGGCTGCATTGGTTTGCTGTGCAGAGAACCTCAGGGCAAAGACAGGAGAGGTGCTGGGATCTACAGGTAGGATCGGGGGATTGAGAACAGGGCAGGGCAAACAAGAAGGTGTGGCCATGGATTTACAGACTGAAGAGTAGGACTAGGCTCTCTGGGATGAGGGTGTCTGTCCAGTCCACTGCACTCTGAAGGAGTGGTCAGAGGCTACATTTCTCCCACTTTTCCATGTGAAACTGCCATAAGATGGCCTAGAAATCCCAGGATTGCATTTCATGCTCCCTACAGGAGGGCTTTTGCATGAAATCATGAAATGCGATTCATGGGGTGGCTCCAAACCCAGAGATCCAGTGGTCTCTCCAACAGTTTTCATTCAGCTGAAGGAACAGAGCAATGCCGTCTAAAAATAGGGAGAAGTTGCTTCCATGGAAGRCACAGCTGTGATTTCAGAGATTTCCTGCACTGGATTCACCACAGAATAAAGCACGTAATGGAACTGCAACTTAAATCCATTTAGCACTCTGTCAGTCAATGGGGTTAAGTGGAATTAACCTCCCGTGTGTGGAGTTCAGCTAATGAAGGTTCCAAAATTCCTTGTACTGACCCTCTGGTTAACTTAAACTGACAGGTTTTTTGTTTTTTGTTTTGTTGCAGTATTTTTGTGCACATGCTATCTCATAATCAATAGTTGTACTTTGCTGAAAAAACAGAATAAACGCTTTGTGCTTTAGGGAATAAAGTGGGTTTAGCAGAATTGTTGAGCAAATGTAAAAATTCCAACTACTCAGCTCGTGCCTATGAATCCACAGTAATAAACTTGTCCAACTCCATGCATTCTCAGTAAGCTGCAAGACTTAATCTTTAAATATGTACATATATATATATATGAATGTATATATAAATATATATGAGACCAGTGAACCAGATGCCCATTCATTTTGGGCTGGAAGAGGCTTTTCTCCTCACAAAAGATACTCAACATGTACCAGTCTTCCTAGGGCTTTCTGTATACAAAATACCATCTCACTGATGTTGGATATCATGGCAAAACCTGAAATTAATGACTTGCATGTGTCCCTGCAGTCCCTGCTCGTATGTCAGGATCCCATATCGCTATCAGCTGCAGACATTAAAACTGGAAGCTCCACTGTCCAGGGTTGAAATTGATTTCCAGATAGTAAAACATTGATGCCAGCTTAAAGCTTCTTCCCATAAAGCTTCCCTAGTGTGATGCTTCATTCTTTAAGGATGAGATAGGGTGTAAGTAAAAGGGTTCCTAGCTTTACATACTGCATTTATCAGATWCACTTTTTGGATGCTTTTAATGCAAACTTTCTTCTTGTGACAGGGTTTTTCCAAGCTTTTTTACTTACATCTGCATTTATGTACACACACAGGAATGMAGCTTCAAGTTTGGGAATCACTATGGGATAGACACCAAAAGAAGATGCAAAAAGCAGGTTTCTGTACCACCTAAAATGTGGCTGATTACAACTGTCATAACAAAAATAACATGTATACAGTTCTTTTTGTTTGAACCTATGTTTCATATTATTTTTTTAATTTTAAAAATCTCAGTACACTGTAGGGTTTTGTGTTTTTTTTGGTTTTTTTGTTTGTTTGGTTGTTTTTTTTTTATGCTTTATACAGGAACTATTCATCCCATGTGCTATTTGACATTTCTTAGAGTTTATCTCCTAAATTCAGTTTTAAAGTTGCTATCCAGGGATTAAAAAGCCTTGAGAAAGTAGATGAACATAATTTGCCTCTACTAAATAGGGAGAATCTCAACGTAGCAGAGATTTTCTCTGGTCAGCTGATGGACACATTTGTAGTCATTTAGATACACCACCTCCCTTAATTAATAGGCAAAATAATAATGTCTGCACTGCTGTAAGGGGGATTTATGTTACACCCCAGAAAAGAAGCTCTAATGGATTACATTCTGTGCAGAATTTTTGGCATCACTATCACAGGCTAAAGAGACATGCCAGGAATAACATAGGCACAGCTGATCCTGTCATGAGGCACATGCAGAGGTGAGCTGGGCTCCCCAGGGTTTGACTCTGTGTCCGTGTACCCTGGAAGCCACAGGAACTCACTCCTSTCCCTTCTCATTGTCCTCAGCCTCAGGGTGTTGCCCAGGAGAGGTGGGAGGTGCAGTCCCACTCTGGAGCCTCCCTGACACTCAACAAGGGGCGTGTGGAAAACTGTAATTCACAGTCTGTGCCCATCTTTTTCTGTAGCATTTTTTTTCTAAGGGGGGGATTTTTTTTTTTTTTTTCTGAGCCGAAATCCAGCTGTCCTGTAAGTTTACTAACATTAATGCATTTCACCTTGCAAATTGATGTTGCAGTCATTAAGGGGAGAGGCATTGTTGGTTTTTGATCCAGGGTTTGAAATTAATTCCACTGAAGAAAAAAAAAAAAAAAAGCTACAGTCTCAAGTACTGATAAAACAAGCAATTCACAGCAAAATCAAGACACTTTTGAGAGCACCTSCAAACTCACAGAATCAGAAATAATGCCAGATGAGATAGATGTTCTAGAGGATAAGAGACAAAGCTTTGTTCAAACAAGTTGCAATAGGATTTTTGATTGGGATGAGAATGTAGGCACTTCACTGGCATGTTTTGGGTTGTTTATTTATTTAATAACTCAAAAATTCACTATAATAACAACATCCAAAAGACAACTCCACTGAGCTCTGTGGACAAAAGAGGAGCATGGGGCAATCAGATAAACAGCAGTTAAAATACCACTTTTTGTCAAAAAAAAACCACCTCCAGAAGCTCTGCCAGAYCCACTATTGGTGGTTAAAAGAGATTCTGAGCCACTGCTATCTAACCCTGTAATTTAGAGGCACAATGCATTACTGCAACAACAATGAAGAGAGAGTGACACTGAAAGACATGAAGTTGGATGCTAGTATATGCCTCAAAATAACTTACTATTAAAGCTTGATAGAAGAGGGAAAAATATGAAGAATAATGCCAAAAATAAGATAAACAATTAGTTTGTATAGCTGTTCTACATGGTTTTTCCTGCCACCTTCATTGAAGATGATGCTTACAGTAACAAAAAGTGACAAAATCTGACTTACTGTATTTTAGAAAATCCYTTTGAAGTTATATTCTAATGTATTTGCCTTCTTGCAGTCAGACTGAAATAAATTTGTGTACTGTGAAGCTACACACTTCCAGTGAGAGATTTACTGAAAATGCTTCTTTTTCACTGTGATACAGTAGTACACTACAGTGCTATGAGTTAAGATTCAGGGAGATTACTACAGTATCCAATTGTTGAACACAGCTGAAAGTGTTAAAACATGATCTCTTACCAAAAAAATTCTGTCCTCAATCCAGCTTACATTGTCCTATTAATTCAATTCTATTTGAAAATCCAAATGATAACTGAAATAAATATTACTCCACAGAAGGAAGCAAATACTGAGATAGTCTCAGCATCCAAAATGTTAAGGTCATCCTCACCATTATTAATACAATATTTCTTTTTTCTTTCTATTTTTATCAAAATGTTCCTTAGGAAACRTTGGTACGTCTCTAGGACGTTGGTAACTCTAAGATACTCTCTTTTCCACTTCTCTGCTACAGCTGATAATTTCACTAGCACTAATAAAATATAATTAATATTTAATTAAATAACTGCTGGTCAAAGCTTAGAAGTATTTTTGCTTATCACTAGATGTAGAAAA
>NW_026623283.1:173132-180926 GCF_030028575.1 Malurus melanocephalus
AAGGAAGGAAGGAAGGAAGGAAGGAAGGAAGGAAGGAAGGAAGGAAGGAAGGAAGGAAGGAAGGAAGGAAGGAAGGAAGGAAGGAAGGAAGGAAGGAAAAGAAACATCTGCTATCAAGAAAATTAAGCACTGGAATGTGATGCAAAAAGATACTGAGCAGCCTCTATCCTTATGGATTTTCAAGAGTCATCTGGAAAGAGCCCTGGGAAAGTTAATCTGATCTCTGTGTTGCCCCTYCTTTGGGCAGAAGGAGACCCTTTCAGGTCAGACCTCTCATCTCCAGGATTCTGTGCTCACAAGAATTACAACAAGAACAAAGATTTGAAAGCTGAGAGGTGAAGGGTGGCTGAGAAGGGTTGAAAGAAAGACTCAGGGCTTCTCTCTCTTACCCATTTCTGGTCACACTGCTTTCAGAACCTTCTGGAAGACGAGCTGCCACAATCAAACTGGATGCTGCACTCTTTTGCCAGAGAAACACGTCAGTGTGTATGGCCCCCAGTGTCCTGCCAGGTGACAGTATTCCAGAAAAAGATCAGGAGTTTATAAGATCGTAAATCTATGCTGATTTAGATTAAGTGTTGTTTTGTGAAGGCAGTAGTGAAAGGGACTAAGGTACAACAGATCAAATTCAGTGATTAAAAGAGTACATTAAATTCACTGGGGCAAGTAAAGGAGATTCAAGATGTGTCAAAGAGAGAAATACGAARCAAAAGGATCATAGAGGAATACAAAGCAAAAGGGTTATGGTAATCCATGATTCAATTAATAACAGATCTTTAAAGGGACAGAGGAGCTTTAAAGTTAAAAAAATGCAAATTAGATCCAAGAGTGATGAAGCAAAGGAATGGCTGAACACAGGAAGAGGAAGAGCTATGGTGTACCTGGAGGCAGTAACCACAGAGAACATGAGCATGCAAAAGGCAAAGTCAAAACAGAGAATCAAATAACAACTGCAAAAATCTGCTTTAGTTCACACCTTAATGGCATCCAGATCCTGCCAAGCATAGGGCCAATGAGGTCAGTTAGCTGGTTAGAGCAGTAGTAATAATGCCATGGTTATGGCTTTGATCGTCATATGAGCCATGCACTTAAGAGTTGGATTCAGTAATCTTTGTGGGTCCCTTCCAAATAAAGTATTCAGTGAAGTGTCCTGAGACCTTCCACATAATGAGAACTTGTAGTTGTCCTTGTCTATAGCTACTACTAGCAATCTTAAGTGCTGAGAAGACATAAATTGGAGCAGAGGCATTCCTCTAAGAATTTCTCAGTGAGTTCAATACATATTTTTAAGAGACATTAAAAGTTAAGAAGGCAGCTATGTTTATATTTCCAGCCTATGTCATACAAAAGCTCTGTCTCAAGAAAATTTACTCTTGCAGCCTTGAAAGTCTGYAAGGGTTAGTGTTTTCTCACTAGGCCTGTAAAGTTTTGAAAATGACAGACAGTTTTGAGGTTGACTACCACTTGACCTCACCGATTTCTATGAATTCCTCACCAGAGAAAGTTCCTCACAGTCTCCAAGTGCAGCCGAAACCAACTTCAGCACAAAGAGCTAATCTCTAGTTGTTATTATAATCCAACAGCAGATRGGGATGCTGACACTGAGGGAAGAGTCTGAAGACCATAGTCCCATTCAAAGCTTTTAAAACACATGCTGAAATTTAGGCAAGAGTGGATTCTTTGGCTTACGCAAAAATTGTTCATCTGCTTAAACTTAAAAACATAAAGATCTTACAAACTGGATCAGGTCAATATGATTTCCCACTTTTCTGCGTAGACCATTGATWTAACTGCATGTTTTAATACTCTCTGAGATGGTACAGAGAATGAAGTTCAAATATATCTGGGTTATAGAGTAACCTCAGTGTTGTTTTTTTAAGTGATCTGAGAGATACTTTGTAAGAAATCATGTGTTTTGTGTTCATCAGGATACACAGCATTTAGTGACCTGACTATTCTATAGAACCAAAGAACCAAACTGTTATCTTCAAGATGCTCACAAGCTGAGATATCGGCCTGAGCAGCTTATACTGAAATAAAAATAAATATTTGAAAGATCCAAAAGAAATAGCAAGATGAACCATTTCACTCAGTTTATACCTACAATMAGAAGAAATATTCTGTAGTATTAAAGCACACCAAAGAAGGCTTTATTGGTCCATCAATGCWCATAATGGGAGCATTGCAAAGCATAGAAATGATACATAGGTGAATGAATTTCATTCAGTGATGGGTGAAATTGTCCCTCTATCTGTAATCTCTRCAGTCTTCTTCTATGATATTTCTCTGTGAAAACAGGAGATAAATATCATTAACTTTTATTTCTTTGGGGACAATGCAGTGATGTCAACTTCCTCAAGATATGTGAAGTCATCTTCACACATGGTCTGATGCATTGCTTCCCGTGTGCACGGCAAGAGTTGTCTGAGAAATTTCTGTAACAGAATAAAAATTTTTAAAAGTGCTGTGCTTAAACACAAACATAAATATTAAAAAATGTAAATAGGATGTCAAGCTACCTCTGCCACTCTGCTTATGAAGTAAGAGGTTTTCAATAAGTGTTGTTGAAACAGACATGGAAAAATATTTGAGAGCAGCTGGTCACAAGCATACCTTGTTTATTTTTATCTCCCAATCGCAGATGTTTAGGAAGTCTTTGGATTGCTCTAGGGGTCTGCAAATGCTAATCAAAGCAGACATGTTATTGGTAGTCTTAATTCATTGTACTAGRGTCAATGCCATCAGTGAAAACTTTTATAAATCAAAAAAGGTGGGAAACACAATATAATACAGTATAAGGGTGAGATTTCAGAGAGCACACTCCTCATTAATCCACCCTAAACACATTAGCRTGAATGATTAGCCAATATGCAGAGTCTTGCTGACTTCTCTCTGTTACGAAGAGAAACTCATGATGTAGTGAAGTATTGCCTGCATGAAATCATTCTTTTTAAAGAATGTATACAAATTCTGCTTCTCTCAATGCAATAAAAATAAATAAGAGGAAGTTTATTTTTCTAAAACTCCAAACTGGTTCCATTTTCTGTTCCCCTCTAAGCACCATTGTGCCAGTGCRTTGTGAATTTTCTTCTTGTTTTTCTGAGTTTCCTGCTAGTGGTTTTTMATTTCTTTGTTTCTTTCTGACAGGCAACACTCAAAAGCGAAACTGCTGCATTGCAGCCCCAGCCCCAGAAACCCACAGATCCTGTGGCTCAGCTTCTGTTCATCCTGCTCCAGAGTTCTCGGTAATGTTCCTGTCGTTCCACCTATCCTGTGCTATACTAAGTTAAAATGTTTTTTTCTGATGGTTAACACACCTATTAACCTGTCAAGTATTAAAAGCCTTCCTTTGCCTGATAGGTTCACAGGGCTGGTTACCAGGAATTTCTAACAGTGAGTACACAGAAGAACTCTGAGGTAAAAATCCTACAATATTTTCTATAGGACGGAAAGCCTTGAAAAAACATATCTGTTTGGTTTTGTTTTACAGCTCCAAGAGTGGTAACTGATAGTGTGAAGAGAATTATTTGGTTTTGACCTGTTGTGTTTCCTGAATCATATGGAAATTTCTCAAAGAGGGAATTTTGCGGTCTTCGCCATCACCATATCAAGAAGGCTTCACATAACAGCAGCTTTTATAGAAAGTTTTTGGGGGTCAGGGGTATTTTATGTTAGAAGTTCTCATCCTTGTAAACATTTGATTGTCTTTTCTCTGTTATTCCAAATGAAGTAAGGACTATCTAAAAATTTCTTACCTAGGAGATCTCTTTCTGCATCAGAGCTAGAAAAAGACAGAATGATTAGTCCTGCTCTGTGTGTGCCTCTCTCCGTATCTGGGCCAGAAGCAGCAAGAAAACTGAGAGGGGGAAACTCAGCTGAAATGAATGGGAACAGCAAAGAGAGCCCGCTCACATCACACACCTCTAGCAGATCTGGTGTGTTCCACATTTGACAGTTACCACTAATAACCCAAGGATGACAAGCAATCACAATTTCCTCCTAATTGTACAGATGTGCAAAGAATAATGCAAAAAGGGATACGAAAATCATAGAGAAATAAAACACAGCCAGAGGTGAAAGTGGAGCTTTTTTTTTATTTTTTTCTTTTTCTGTCACTGCACCTGCTTGCTCAGTCACCTTCTTTTTTTTTTATTTTCAGCTGTTGCAGCTAGGCAGCTGAAGAACAACTTTTGATGTTCAGAAGCACAACACTGAATGTCAGGGAGCAAAGTGACACTTCTTTGGAGGAGAAAAAAAAAAGCACAACAAAACCATAAAACAACATAAAAGTAATATGCCTTTATCTGGTGCTTTTCTTGGGGGCATTTTGGAGAAGAACATGCAGAAACTGCAGACAGCACAGCAGTGGTTGGCAGAAACCTAGAAAGCTGATCTAAAAATCTGAAGAAAACCACTGTTTCAGATCCTTTATCTGTCTAGTATCCTATGACTGTCTTCTTGCTGTACAGTAGCCAAAAGATCAAGTAACTTGTAAGTCTATAATGAAAAAGGCAGAGCTCAGAAATCTAAAAGTCCAGTGTGTGTTAGAGTAAGGYTGTGCCTTCGGCCTGACAGACACACTCCAGCTGCCAAATATAAACCTACTTTTGGATTTTTCATCCCCTCCATGAACTGCTGCATGTTTTCACCAGTAACCCATCTAGATTCAGACCAGAGAGCCAAAGGACTTTATACCTGCTGGCAAACCTTGCAGAGAAATATGGACTCAAAGCTGCTTCTAGGAGAGTGGTCAGAGCATTCCCATCATGGAACAGGACTGACATTCTCCTTGGCCACCTCAATTCCAGATGGCCAGGCCAGCTTGACGAAAATCCAGCTGGCCAGAAAATTCCCTTAATTTTCCGAATTTCCAAAGATTAACAGCCTTATTTTACCACATTTTCAGGTAATAAAACAAGGGCAGGTGGAAGACACATGTTTGACACTGTCTGGCAGGAAGCATTTGCTGAGGGTGTTGCTGAATGGCTTGCACAGTGTAGCAGCTCAATGTACCCAGCTCTCTTCAGCCCAAAAGCTTTGTTTCTGAAGCCTACTCACACAAAGGACTAAATTCCAGTGTGGAATATTGTGTGGAAAACCTTATCAGCAGAGCAGGAACGGGAGGCAAATGAACTGTGCAGAGCTTGTACACCTGGGCCAGTGAAACAGAATGGTCACCAGGGGACCTACATAAGCTGAGGATGTTGATTTCTTGAGAATAATCTTCCTTAAACATCAGTCTATTTATTCTTTGATCAGTAGTCTGTGGAGACTGAGCAAGAGAAAGCTTAGTTTTATCCCTTGCAGATAGAAGCAGATTATTCAGAAAATAGTCATCTTTATTGGTAATATGTGCAGAAGTGCAATAGCCCATCCCATTCAGAATATTTTGCTAAATTTAGGAACAGCCAAAGCTACTGCAGCCACTGATCTGAGATATCACTTGATTTCATCTGGGGGAAAAGAAGGAGGAAGAAAGGCAACCTAATGGCTGCAAAACCTGATCTGTAGTCAGAGAGTTCAAAGGCAACTGTTTCTTGCCAGAAAGGGAAGTAATAATTTAATTTTACACCCAAGCCACAGTAAGCTTTGCATTAAGATAAACTGGAGCTTGATTACTTGCTGTACACCATCATTCAGGTTGGAATTTTAGAAGGAAAATGTCCTCTTTTGTTATTTTGTTAGTCTTGCAGTTTCCCTGTAACTGGCTGCACACATTACTTTGCTAATTTTTTTTTWACTTGCTTTATTTCAAAATGTGAAACTACTCTGTTAAGTTTTAACTCTAAGTAACCACTCTGTATCAAAATAAGAAAGAAAGAAAGACTTCGAGACAAGTTAGCATAAAACACATGACACAGGAAAGCATGCTGAGAAACAGAAATTTGGGTGTAAACATGCTTTCCAGCATTTGTAGAGATCCAGGATATCCAGCTTATCAGAAGGATCAAATGTGCTCTGAGATTTGTACAAAAAAACAAAGCAAGAAACAAATGTCACTTTGTGCAATGCCAAGTTTTTTTTACTAGGAGGTTGGAGCTCTTTGGAACAGATTTCCTTTGAGCACTTCAGATAACATTTTGYCTGCTGCATGGGAAGAGTGATAGGGAACAGTAGGTTTTAGGTTTCTGGAGGTTTTTTGGTTTTCTTGCATTATACAATAAAAAGAAGGTAGATCTAAAAATTTGCCACCTCGTTTTTCYGTTCCTTCTGTCACAGCACTGTTGCACTTCAGTTTCAGAGACTTTGAAATCTTTAAAGTCTCTGGAGCTGGARCCTGCCACGTACAAAAGGCATGAGCTTTCCTCTACCCTAGAGGTGGCAGCTGCCAGGAAAAGGCTAATAGCTTTTTGCAAGCAAAAGGAAGTCTCTGATGTTTTCTCATCTAAGAGACTGAGACTGAAGCTACCCTTAGCCAAGTAAGCACAGGATTGTGTTATTTTTCTTTTGTGGAAGAAAAACCCACAGTTTGCCAGGATCTGACTTTCCATCAGTTACTTATGTTGCTGAGGATAAGGATCTTTCTCCATCCCCAGTGTCTGCCTTTCTTTGTTCCAGCCATGACTGTCTCAAAAGCAGAGCCAGCAGGAGGGAATGTGTGCTTCTTGTTCAGGTCCTGCAAACCACAGTGCAGCCCAAGCTGCCAGTTTGTGTGATTTTGCAGAAAAATGCACTAAGAGTGATGAGGCAGGCACATGCTCTGCCTGCAGACCCTCACTGAAGGTCAATTCCTCAAAGCTGGGGAACGAACTTCTTGCACAACACCAAGCATTGGCTCAGTGGGTGCAAGAGGAGAGTCCATAGCTGCTCTCTTCTATTAATTTAGGCAATCCAGAATATTTTTTTCTGTGCAAATTAAGATCTAAATCCTTTAAACTCTAACCATGGGAATGCTGGACCTGTTTCAGCAACCTGTTTCAGCAATTCAGTAACAGAGTACTGTTACTTTTTACATCTGCTGGCCCAAAACAGAAAAAATATGACAAAGCAAGTGTGGGACACATCTCACTTGTGTCGTTGATCTGCTTTCTTCTCCCTTGAGTGCTTTCAGTGGCAAGTCGCATAGGAAATTTTTTTACTGCTTTTACATCATGTTATGACCCTTTTTCTTCTTGGGCAGGCTGTTTGAACAGTAGAAGTCTGCAGAACTTAGGTTGTGGTCCTCTGATGTGAGGAAGGTCTCAGCCAGTTTCACCTAAATCTCAGCCCACTTTATCCCACAGCTTCTTGAAGAAAGAGAGCTTTACTTTAGTTTGCCAGCATGAATGACTGCAAAAAAATGTGTATAGCTATGTGAACTAAAAATTGAAGGAGAAGACTTGACTCTTACAGGCTTTATTCCATAGTTGCAATAATAGCAATGCCGTACTGCTGTTACAGCACATCTTGATATTTTAACGTGTCGAGACCTTTCTGCAGGGTGTGTTATAAAACCACCCAAAGATATTGCAGCAATCTTTGTCTACTGCTTTTTCTTAATTGCTTAGGGTAAATGTTTCACTTCAGGAAAGGTTTTTAAACCAAAATGTTTTTATTTCCTCCAGGCGTCTTGCTACACCWAAGAGCCATTCACAGTCTGGGAAAGTTCTTTTTTTGGAAACAAAATTTAACACTATCTTTGGGCTACATACCTGAAGAAATTTGTTCTACTAAAAAGCACCTGTGCTTCCCTTCTTTAATTTCACTTGCTCTCTCCAGCTGAGACCACTTCTCATATTCAGTCATTCAGTGCCTGGAATTGGTTCTGGTAAAGACAAAGCTTCTTGTCTTGATTTTTTTTGGTTTTTTTTTTTT
>NW_026623283.1:181064-230816 GCF_030028575.1 Malurus melanocephalus
TGTAATATGGCTAATAATAGGACATTTTCATCTCTTGCATTAAAAGACAAAATTTTCTTTTATAGAAATATACCTTTAAAAGGAGATAATTTAATTATTACTACATATTTATTTATCTTTGAGATGAAAAATACATTAGAAAACTGAATTCAAGTTTCAACAGACTGGTGCTTGTGTGAGAGACACTGTGTGTGTACAAGGTATGTGTTCCCTGTGCAAATTGATATTTATGTATTCAAAATTATATCTAAACTTATTCTGTGAACATCTTGCAGAAGGTTTCAGACTTCTAGTTGTGTATATATCTCCTTGAATTTTAACTGTATGCMTTTCCTTGATTATTTAAATTCCTGGTGATGGAAAGGAGTCACAACACTGCAGTAGACTATGTAAAATAATAACAARAAAGATTGAGACAATCTGTCTAATCAGGAGAGGAGTTATTATAAATAGTATTGATGTATTCAAATTTCTTTTTTTATAACTTTTTATGTATTCATTATAAGTCTTAGAGGAGCTTCTGCAGACATCAGGGGTACAAGTAGCATTTACAAAAATTCATGCATGGTTTCTCCTTTTTTTCCCCACTCCCAAAAAATTTCTACAATAGGAACCATGCTGTGCCCTTGTTTCTCCCAGTAAACAAGTGTAATGTATTTCAGTCTAGAGAAGCTGAGGGACATCTTATCTCCCAAAATGCATCAAATTTATTCTTTTATCATTTTGTTTCCTCTTGACAATGTTCCCTTTTYTTTCTCACCTGCTTTTCAACATTTTATCCTTAACCGGTTTCATGAGTTCACTTACATCAATAGTCACAGATACTCACTTCTACTACTTCAGCAGAGAATTTTGTGCTTTTGCTGCTTTTAGTCTTGCAGTTCATGAACATATCTTCCATGGCTTTCTGAAGTTTTCATTCCCTTAACCTCTTTCACTGCTGCCCTGTTTCTTTTCTCACTTCCTCAGCAGACTTTCCTTTTTTAATTATCTCACTGCTTGTTCTGTATCCTTGTCTGTGTACTCCAGCTTTGTGCCCATCTTCGCACCAGAGCTCAATTATCTGCAGCTCTGATTTGGTTATATTCCACATCTCCTGTCTGCCTACTTCATCTTGTGTTCTCACTTTATCTGTTTTTCACTGAAATTTCAAATCTCAAGCTTTTTTTAGCCATCATTTCTGACTCTGGTGCACCAAATGTATGCTTTGAGTTAATAGAAGTTGTATAGGTAGTTTGGATTAGGTTGATGGGTTCTGGGTTTTTTTTTTGGTTTTTTTTTTTTTTTTTTTTTTTTTGTTGGTTTGGGCTTTTTGAGGTTTTTGTTTCTTTGATTAATTGTTTCTCCAGCCTTTCAAGTTTTGTTTTCTGCTTCTCCTGTAAGTAATTTTTTTTTTTAATAGGTCGGCTGCTGTAGTTTATAGCTCATAGGAAGTAATGCTAATCCACTAAAATAAAGATCACACAGARCAGATGTCTATCACATCTACTCCTTAATTTCAAGTCATTTTCAAACTAGGARCTACAAATAAAACAGCAGGCTGTGAAAAGGCCATGAAGGGAACTGTGGAGCAAAGCCAAGCCCACCACAGTGGAAACACTGCTACAAAAATATTGATAGAAGCCATTGGCAGAGGTTTAAAATAACATTCCCTTTCCCCTACAAACCAGCAAAAAGGAAGATGACGTGTTCGGTTTTTGAAAAATTTCTAAAAATAAAGGAGGGAATCATAAATCAAGGAATTCTAAGTAGCAGCTGCTTCTCTCAAAGTTAAACTGCAATGAACTGAGGGCTTTACAGACCAAGGGTATTTTTGAATGTTGTGGTGCTGGAGRTGAGGGGCATCCAGAAAGGAAACGAGAATCATCTTGGGACACAGGGAACGAAACTCCTTGAACCATGAAGCTTCTCTGAGCAACAGATGTAGGTTTATCTGAGATGCTGAGCTGCCTGCTGTTTGTTTATCCTACTCTGCTCAAGGAACCTGCACTTTGTGCTTATTTTCTGTAAAYAAACAAGATTACACCAAATTATATACCTGACTTCTATTTTTCACCTTAAGAGGAGCAACGTGCCAGGGCACATTGGCTAACTGCTTCAGCAAAGTGGGTAATAGTATGAATTTGTGGTGCAAATTTAGAGGAGGTGACAAAGTTGATTTGAAAGACAGAATACAGTAAGTGACACCTGTAAGTCAGTGCTCTACATTCATATGGTTTTAAAAACTAGCCTGTCTCTGATTAGGTATTTAATATTTCTCAATTATATAAATTTATTTCAAAAACAAGAAAAGGTCTAGAACCCCACTTGAGATCAAGCTTCCTATCCTAAAGAAATTGTAAATAGGGAGAAGAAAACTGTTCTTTTATAACAAGAGACAATTTTAAATAAACACATAAAAAAAATCGATGGGGTTTTGAACAAATGTGATTTAAAGCTGCTTAAAAGCACCGTCACATTTGTCTTGTATCTTTCACATGTCCAAATATTTAATGCATCATCATGAAGAATTTTAAAAGGAAAATAGTCAAATGCAAACTCGTTAGGATGCCGACTTCCATTTTGAGATGCCAAATCACCTTTGTGTACTTGCAGGAAGARGATCACTCTGGTTTGTCCTTAAGCAGTGAGTGTGGTAGAGTGTGAATAACAGCAACCAAACTGACTTTAGAAGGTGCTAATGTCTTCTACCGTGTACAAGGGTCAGGTAATGTGTGTAATTGCTGTTCTGTCACAGTGAGTACTGACTGAAAATTGGAATATTTGTTGAGAAGTTCAGGCATTTTGAACAAAGAAAAAGGCAGTCTATAACAGTATAATTCAAGTGTTGCTTTTCAATGAATGAAAAAGGTTCTTTTCTCTTATGAAATATTATATTATTTTAGAACTATTTTGAGAAGTGAGATTTTGAAGATTGAATGCTTCAATTCAATCAAACTGGCATTTTTCTAAAACACAGTTTCACCACAAATTATGCCTTCTCATAGCAATAATGATCTCCAAGCCATGGTAATTTCCAGTTAGAAAAAAAAAAAAAAAAGTGGCACTATGATAATTTAAAGTTTGCTATAAACAATCCATTTAGTAGAAGACACTCCYATAGACACATCCCCCTTTCACTTGACTTCATTCTTGTCTCTTTGAATTTTGAATTGACAATTGGGTCAAGTAATTTTTTGCCCATTTCCATTAGAGCAAATGGTGGTCTTTGTGATTGCCCTGCACAAGTGAGATGTCCAGCTCTGCCCTCATGCATTTTGAAGATTATAGCTATGAATGTAGAAAGGTAAAAATGCTACCTTTGTGATTTATCACGGACGCAAGCGAGGAGCTGTGAAAGGAAAATATTCACTGCAAAGGCAACAGRAACTTTCAGATCATTAATGTTAAATGGTAGCTTTGTCTGAGAGAGAKGAAAAAAGGGTGAACAGGTCATTAGGGGCATCTTTTTTTCTTCTAAGGAGTGTGAAATAGTATTTATCAGCAATAGATATTGCATGATGTTGTGAAAATACTTTTATTAGTCAAAATATTAGAAACGGTAACCAAGACAGCTGACAGAGTCTGCAATCTTGCTTTATCTGCTGTCTCCAAACTGAAATCTTAAAAAGACAAATCTTGAAAAAATCTTAAGAAATCTAAAAATCCAAAGAAAGCTTCAAAAAAAAGAAAAAAACATGACCCATAATGCCCCTGACATTATATATATATATATATTTATACATATGTGTATATATATATATATATGTGTGTGTGTGTAAAAATACCAGACTTCTCCAGATTTCAGGAATTTTGCTCTTACTGGTTTTTGTTTTTTGTTTTTTGTTTGTTTGTTTTTTATTTCTGGCATTATCTATAATCTTTTCAGAGCCTGTTTCCAGTGTGGCCAGTTCACACATTTCAGCTTGTGAAAAATATAAAGTCATAGTATTTTTAACTTACTAATAAAAGTTACAAATTTAATTTCAAAAATTGGAGTTTTGCATATAGCTATAATAGAGACATAACTGGTTAAAGGATATAAGTTTCTACATAGCGAACAGCAGCAGTTAATAACAGATTCTTCTGACACTGAATATCTTGCTTGAAAACAGAATAACCTAAGACACTCTGCACTGTGTCTTACACGTGTCAGGTGAAGTTATTTTTAGGTTTGTGAAAATTTTTGCCTTATAGAAGTGGATTTAATCAGCCAGGGCTGATTGGATTAAGCAGCTGTTTACCATGAGAATAAAACACAGAACCACAACATTGTTCAAGTCAAGAAGAAATGGATGCTTCTTTTGCTTTTTATATGACAGGATGAGTTGTAAAGACCCCAGAAAACTAGTGTGTACTCATAAATACAAAACGGTCCAAGAATTTATTTTACTGTTAAAAATGCTTGTTGCTTTCTGTGGTTTACTCCCTCCAGAATTTCTACAAAACTGCAGATTTGAGGGTGTTTACACTGAGGATGGATGAAAGGTGGTTGGGAGACACCTGCACCCCTTGCAGACCCAGAGCATCAGCCAGCTTCACGTGTTGCATTTGCCACTCTCAACAGTGCCACTAAAATGACCCCTTTGTTCTTGCACAGCCCTGATGAGCACTGCTCACCCTCCAGCTCAGGGACTCAGCACCTTTTTGTCTGCTGCAGGYTTCCCTTCCTATTCCTGATAGCCACCCTTGTGCCTGTGAGCTGCTGGTGACAGCACACCTCACTGCAAGGAAGAGACATCATAGACCTCAGCCTTTTCAGTCTGTAGATTCCCCAGAGATGCTGACAACATAGAGACAGGGAATGAGAGATGTCAGTGATGGCACCTCTGGGTGAGAAACAGTAAATTTTGTGGCTTCTGCAAAAATAAGGTAGCTGTGCCTCTGTTTTGTTRCAGAATTTATGTTAGCTGTAGCTTGGGTTCAGTCTTAAAGTTGTTTTTCTAAGGACTATGTAGGTCTTAGTATTTCTTTTTAGTATTTCTTAATTACTGTGTATCGTCATCTTTAAAAAAAATCAAATATGCAATTTTCTGTTGTTCTGGGTCATTAAACAAATTGCCATTACTTTTYCTTGTCCTACAGCTTGAGATTCTAGCATCTTCTGTGGCTCATTTCTTGGATTAAATATATGACTTTAAATGGTGAGAAAAATGATAAATTTCTCAGGAAATCTTAAGATTTACTGGACACTTATCCAGAATCAGACCATTRTTCTTCCTTACGGATGACAATTCTCATCAATCTTTTGCAGATAGACAAATGAAAGTACAAGTTGTGATCCATGCGTAGTATTATAGCCACAGGTTGCTGRTAACAATTTTTTTAAGTGCAGCTAACTGGAAGTTTAGGGCTTCTTCACTAGCAGAAGTTTTCTCTCTGCTCCATCTGTGATGCTGGCAAGCCCAAAGGCTAGGATCTAGCATTCGGGTTTGTTTGTCTCACTGCTTTTGAAAGGAGAGTGATATAGGATATCTGTATGCCATTGTGGTCACAAATGCTGTCAAAAACCATGAGATTTGTTAAAAAAGGCAGCACCTGCTTCAGTCAACTTCATGCTATATTAAGAATCCCCTTTTCCTGCTCAGRAGTGGCAGACAGGCTTGACCCTTAGTTTCTGTCGGTCACCTCTCATACATTTTAAAATTAATTATAATCTTGAATGCACTTTTCAAAACCACTAATGGCTATTGTGTTTTCATCAAGGTTTGCTTTTCCCAACAGACACTACGAAGTAAAGGATTTTATGCACACCTGAGAGTTCACCATTTCCTTTGCAAAAGGTGTTAGGGTTCTGTTGTTCCTTCTTTCTGTCTCTTTGTCTCAGTGTTTTTTTTTTGGTTTTTTTTTTTCCCATCTCTCCTTTCCACCTGCCCTCCAGCTGCAGCTGCTGTATCCTGGGGCCTGTTTTCATTTTGTATTATTATTTCATTGTCTCTGATCCTTAGTCTCCAGCTCTGTAGACAAAGTTTTCTCTGCCATGTTGTCTAGTCACTCACTCATCTGAGATCCTAGAAAATCAAAGATGTGGAATAAGAAACTGCTCATGTTCCTGCTTTGYTGGAAATTTCCAAAATATTGTCTATTTTATTAACAGCACAAGTAATTCCAGTAGATATTACTGTATCAAAAATGCCTGCTGTAATGGACCTAATATACTATTTATTGCCCTTTAACTTAGCACTTGTACTTGAATGACAATAGTTCCATCTTTTAATGTCCCTTACCAAACACTTTTRTACTCCAGCAAACATTTTCACTGGGCTATAAAATGTAGGTGATATCAGAATTCTCTCTTCTTTATACCTTAAAAAACTAAACAAAAAGGGCCCAACTATATTTGGATTTTGTTTCAAAATAGAAATGTCTATCTACAGTGTGTAGATACRTATTTTTTTTAACTTATGTATGTATAAATTGGAGTTGATTCTTTTTTCTCCACTGAAGTCAGTGAGGCTGCCTTGGTTCAGTGACAGAAGCCAGCTGTGTKTGACACAGTGTGGATATGTGTATTTGGTCTGTGGGAACTGCAAAATATCCTATTTGGGCTAATATAAAATACAACAAACTGATGTAATTTGGAACAATGTTTTCCTCGGTGAATGAGCAAGGCAACCATATGATTTAAATATCTGGAATACAGCTGATTGCACAAATAAGTGCTTATATGTCAAAAATATATGATCAGAGAATCAGAGAATAGCGTATATGCTGTTATGGTATAACCCTACACTGAGAGATACACAAATCTCCCTTCAGGGATTGTTTCTAGCCCAAATTGTTCATAATCTAAGGTTTGAAGGAAAGCATATGAAGTACAACAAAATTTAACCGTGACAAAAATGCCTTGCCCTGCCACAGCGTAAGGTCAGAGCAGGCACTCTTGGTGTAGGAAAGTGCCTCTGTTACAGATGTTACAAATGGAATTGCCCTCTTGGCTCTATGAGGCTCCTCAGCCTCTGATTCACATTATTTCCACCTGCTCTTAGCCACATTGGTCATCAAAGCATCTTCTTTGACTTCCTGTCCTAGTACTTAGTAAAATGTTATTCAAATGCATACTGTATATTTACCCCCTTTTTAGTATTTTTTTCCTTTTCCTTCTGCATTTAGGASAGTGTCTTGAAAACCCATCTCTGGGGGATACTCCTAGGCTCCCTGGACAGCTGTTTCTATGAAATGAATCTCTACTTTTAGACACAAAGTGTGCTTTTGTTCTCTTTTCCAAATTGCTTGTTGGAGTGCAAGGAAAAAGAAAAATTTTTTTTTTTTATTGTCTTTCTAAAGTGTGTACCTGTAAGTATATTGGTGAAGGTCATCATCATCTGAGGAGGGTGAGGGCAGAACTCAAGAGCTTGATTTTTCTAAACTATTTTCTCTTAATATGTCCATAAAATTYATATTTTATTTGTTGACAGCCTTTTAGTTGTTTGGCAGCCCAGCCTAGCAGTGAGATCTTGAAACCTCTGGTGAATAGCCTCTATGCACGTGCAGGTTGGATGTGGGACTCAGTGRTCTTGGAGGTMTTTTCCAACCTTAAGGATTCTATGAAAGACGTGAAGAAAGAGAACACTGTGACCCCCTTCAGTCCAGACCACACACATGTGGGAAGTGAAAAACACTCAGGATAAGCTGGATGATTGTGCATGCCACTGTTCTCCCCTGGGGGTTTGTCCAGCTAGGGAGGTTTACAGCTCAACTTGTCTCAAAAAAGGTAATGATGTTTTGTCAAAAGTCACCAGGAAGAACAGGAAAAGCATCTGTGTTGGAAATGCAAAGCACAGTTGAGAGCAGTATTAAAATGTTGGTAGATACCAGGCATGATGACATGGCACCTACACTGGGTTTTAGCTTTGGACTTTCTGAATAAGCATAAGTGTTTTTGAGTGGCAACCAACTTTAGAGCAAATTTTTTAATATGTTTTTAAGGAGAAAATATTCTGTACCTTCTGAGACCATTTAAGGAAAAGATGGCACTGCTGGCATTACTGGATGTCTATCAGAGTTGAGAAAAACCATCTTGGCTTTTGTGAAAAAGAAAATATTTGGGTATAGATTTACATCATTGCTGTGGTTTAGAAAAGGTATTTTACAATTTAATGTTGTCACTGAAAACCGTCCTGTTCCTTCCCCTCTACACCCTTCAAYTGGAGGCAAAAAWGTGAAAGATCACAGGYTGGGATARGAGCAATTTACTGTAAACAGCAAGGAGATAAGAAAATGAWCAGYAACCAAAAACATAYTAATAACAGAAGGTGTAAGAAAAAGAAACAGTTTACCCAGAAAGCCCCTGATAATAAGCAAATGCCAGATGTTTCATCTGCCACATTTTCTCAACTTGCAGGAACCCCTTCTCCGCGGAAAAGAGTGAGAGACTCTTTCTCCTGCCTCCAACAATGATGTGAGGTGGTACAGAACATCAGGGTCCTGCGCATTCCCCCTCACATCTATTGTGAAAACATTAACCAAGATTAATGAGAACTGTTTTAAAATTATATATTAATTACACCTTTAAAACTAGAATGTCTTCAGAGTTTTTATTCCCCTTCTTTTCCAGACAGCTGTATTGCTAAAATGGTCTTCTTACAATAAGCAAGGCCCCAAAAAGCCAGCTCGCTACAGCAGGAGGCAAGAACAGCAAACAAAGGTAATTGCCACATTGCAGTGGAAATCCTACACCTCAAATGGTATAAGATATGCACGCACAAAATGTCTACAAAGGTCTCTTTTAAGAAGTTAATGTCAAGTTGTGTAATTATATAAAGTGTTTTTTTTATACAAAGCTGTGCTTTTTTCTTTGCGTGTTGTTAAAGCATTAAAGTGTAAGCTTTATATGGGAAACAACAGAATGGACAATTAAGCATTTACTAGCATTTTTTAATTGGTGGTAAATTTCTAAAACATAAAATCAATTTCACATTTATTATTTTATTTCTACTTGTACGTCATGGATGTAAAGTAGAACTATAGTATGGTTATCACATTTTGCAATGTGATGTCATGAAAAAAATGTGAAACATATTTCTGTTTGACAGATGCTCTATCACTTGCAGTTCAAAGTGTGAAACACATCAGGGTCAAAATGTATGCAAAAATTTATAATTTGAACTTCTGCTGTGATTTAAATAAAATAAAAAATCACCCCTTTCCCATGGAGACGGGAGAAAAATAATTTGGTAGAAATGATGAGAATGTTGTTTACTATATATTACCTTTCTCATTACYWTAAATAAAGAGAATAATTTTGCATRCAACAATTGGAATAAAGAAACCYATTTGTTTCTTGTGAATTGWGTATTTCTAGTAGTTTATTTAAGACAGAATGTGGTAATATAGGGTGAAAGATATACTTTTGAGCTCCTTGATCAGACTGATACTTGGATGACGAGCAAGAAAGCAAGGCTTGTAACCTCTTCTGCAAGTGTCTTCATGCTTTTTGCTCTAAGAAGGGGCAGTCTTATGTGTGCTGCTTTCTACAAACAAAAACTAGAAAAGCTATCAAATAAGTAAAATATAAAATGTGAAACATTTAATCAATGTTTGAAGAGGTAGATGGTGAAAAAGGAAGATTTCAATAACTACTAAAATCCAATCTAGTGGTCAGGACATTGCTTCCTCTAAATAGTGCCTCTCACCAGTAGTAGCTCCTCTAACCTGTGTCTTGTCATCATTTAAATTACGGATTTAAGACACAGAAGAAACTGTGCCTTATCTTCATTTAAATGACAATATACAGACTCTTAATATGACCCAAAGTAAAACAAGATTTGGCTCTTGCCCTTTGGTTAAAAAAAAAAAAAAAAAAAAAAAAAAAAAAAAAAAAAAAAAAAAAAAAAAAAAAAAAAAAAAAAAAAAAAAAAATCCAAAATTTATTAATTGGTTGAGGTATTTTAAAAGGAATTTTAAGAGTAAATCAGACCAACCCCTGGAGGGATCCCCAAGTGGGCAAGTAGGAGGAAAATTTGACATCAAATTTTTATTGTTTGACAATATTTTATTRTTTTAATGGAGATTTTATAGTATGAGAGAAAGACTTAAGTCCAAGCACATTTCTGTCAGAACCAGGAATGGATCTGAATCACGAAATGCAAATGTTGTGGGACCTCCATTTCAAAGTCTGATGTGGGACTTTGAGCTAACAAAACCTGTAGAGCAAGCAGTACCCATCTGGGGAAAATACCCATGATATAAAAGGCCAAATGAGGATCAATACCATGAATAGATCTCTTTCCTCAGAGCTATTTCCAGGCCATGCATTTGAAGCAGATTAATAGACAAGTCTAGATTRTTTCAGCAAGCAATTTGGATGGAGCTTGATTCACCTTAAACAGAAAGACAAAAGACCTGAGACAATTCACRGACTGTGGTCCAGATTCTGTTCAACAGGGAAACTTAAAAGAATAGGAATTGTAAGGAAGAGTGAGCTCTCAAGCCGGGAGAGAACAAGTAATGTGAAGACCATGGCATTTTATTTTCCTGATAAACACCTTTAGAAAAACTGTCCATTTGGTTCTTGCAAACAGGGACTCCAGCTGTGCACAGCAACTCAAAATTTAGCATGAATTGAATRCAAAACTGACAATCTGACCTGTGTTATTTTCCAGTCATTCAAGTTCTGGCTGAAGTCAGTTGAAGGCAAAGGTTTTAACCAGAAATTGTTCAAAAATGTAGAAGAAAACTTCCAGAAATTGTATCCCAGAAAATATGTGCTTGGGTTTCAGTTCTAAGTGTCAATCTTAAAAATTTTTTTCCCCCTCTGACATTTTCATCTTTTAACTGCTATTTCTAGCCTTGCTCATAGTAGAAGATAAATTCTTTCATCTCAATTAAGCTAGTATTTCATAGACCKGTGAAAACACAGTCATTTAAATATATGAGCATTTTACAGATCTCCATGTATTTTAAAAGTATTTAAATTTTGGTAAWAAGTACTTAGTGATTTTTAAATACAATAACCTTGATTGTGCATTACATTAAATAATATCTTTCCAAAATAACTACCTTTTCTCTTTTATGTAGTATTTTATTTATGCAGTTTAAAGGTAAAATGCTAAAAGGGCAGTTTGCAGAATGAACTGTAAAACTGTTGAAATCCAGTTTAAAACTTTATGTAAGCACAGTTTACTGACATTGAAAGAAATTTGGCACCTGGTGTGTGGTCCCAAGTGCTAAATTCTTCTGTTCTGACTGAAATATATCAGGTGGACCAGAAGACAGTGGATGACTTGAGTGGAATAACAGGACCTGAGCAAGTATTGAAGTGTTCTAAGAAGAGGTAAAGCAAACACCATCCTAAGAAAGAAAGAAGTTTCTGAATTTCTGACACAGGAAACCAGGGGGAAAAATTATATCCATAACAATACATTTGAAACAGATGTCAAACATTCAAGACCAGGTATCTTGAGCAATTTCCAACTTGAGATCAAATTATAACAGATGAGTCCTAAAATGAGAAAAGGATTCTCAGAAATGGAATTTTTGTAGAATTTTTATAAAATACAAATGCAGATTTGGCAGGCTGAGGAAGGAACCAAAACAGGACATATGTTTTGAGGAGAAGGAACAAGAATTCTTGATGTATTGGATAACTAAGTCTTAAAACTCCTATGAGCAGAGAGAAATGGAACAAGATCAAACACCTAAAAGGAAAGCCTAAATAATGAATTGCAATTTCCTTAGAAGAAACAGGATGAAGAATTGTGCAGAATAAGGAAAAAAAAAATCTGATTTAAGCAGTGTCTGGTGTTTAGACAGAACTATAATTGGAAGGTGGAAAACCATCTTCTAGAAAAGTCAATATAGGATGACTGAATGCATCTAAAATTAAGCTAATGATGCAGTTTTAGACAATTAGTAAAAGGCTTTCTGTGAAATTCATTCAAAAAATTATGAGAACTGGAACATCAGCTTAAATAGTAGTGAAATCTTCATAATTTATAGCCAACCCTGGTACCCTGTGCTAGCAGCAACAAAGGCTTTGGAGCAAAGTTAGTTATGTTAAAAAAGRGAATGCTTAAAGAAGAGAGCAAGAGAATAATTCCCAGTATTAAAACATATGAAGGAAGATTACAAAAAAGAAACACAACTTGTATCAAAAGATTCTTTGGACAAAATAAGAATAATGAGCTTCTGAGCAATTATTTTGGCTATCTAGAGGTAACATCAGTAGAAAAAGAAGGCTTTTGGAAGTCAAATTTCAGTGGTTAGTAAATGGGGCATATTAAACATTGTTATGGTAGTTAAAAGACCACATTCAGTGGTTCTGAGATTAAATGGTTTTGAGGGGAATAATAGTATTTTACTTCAAGTCCAGGGTGTCTAGGCTTGATGGGGTTAAGCATAGTGCTGTAGAAAATGACAGGAGAATGCTTTAAAAAGCTGAAAAAAATCAGATTCCATGTTGGCATTTCTGAATTTCAGGGCAACATCCTTTAAATTTGATCTGTCACCARCTGAAACAGGATTTGACAGAAAACTTAGAGCCAGACATTTTGATTGTATAACCTCTTCTTTTAACTTAGAGGCAAGTYAGAAAAAGACAAAAATGAAACAAAAGGTGTACTTGGGGAGTGGAAGCTATAATGCAGCCTGTACATCTGTGGGGCAACACACGTGCCGACAAACGTGAACAAACAGCAAACGTGACTCTCAGTGAAATTGTTCCAATGAGGCTGCTTTTGAACATACAGGAGGGACTGGAGACAGCTCCTCTYCAGGAARAAAMTGAAGGAGTAAGMGGTGAATTCTKAAAATAWAWGTGTARAAAAAGAAGCAGCTGCAGAGAAGTYGGTAAAAGGAGKCACAGTACTGCRGTARTTGAAGAGCTGAAGWTGGGAAGAGTTCTAGAAGTTCCTTCAGGAGACCAGGGGAAGGATACAAAAGGACTTCTTGCAGCAGATGGTTGTCAAGGAATTTCTTCTATATGAGCATCAAGAAGAAGCAGTTAATGCAGAATTTAACTTGAAGACAGCTTTGAATATGTCCCTTTGTCTTGGTTTGGAGACAAGTTTGGAAGAAAATGCTCTGGAATGAGCATTTCCTCTAAAGGAAAGGGTTTCAGCAATCCYTTGCACCAATATGARATGAATAGTAGTGCATGAAAGTGAAAAAAAAATAACTGCTCATTGACAAAGTGCCTGCATGGCATGGGAAAAATGAATAACTGTAAGATATTGAACTGTCAGAATTTAACCCACCCACACCCACCCCACAGCACAACAAAAACTCCCAAAATTCCATGGAAAGGAAAAAAATCTTTGCCAACCACCTGGCAAGAGAGAGCAAAATGGCATTCAGCCTCTTTCTCAGGGAAGGAAGAAAGTTCACACAGCAGCTTAGGGAAAAAAAAAAACAAAACAAAAACAGATGGGATCATGGTGAACRTCCAGTGCTAGTCTCCTCCTCACAGAAGACAAAGCTGGTGGATTCAGGGTCCTTTTTTTCATTGGTTCAGCTTTTCCTGAGGTCTGACAGAGAGTGAAGTGGTTCCCACAGCTCTTGCAGCTTTCCGCAGGTTGCTGCTATTTGCCTCCCTGGGATCGTCTGATCTCAGACCAAAACCAAGCCAAAAAGTTCAGGAAAAGCAAAAACCGCCAAARGATTGCTGCTGCAGTCCAGTGAGAGGGAAAGAAACTTCTTGCCTGAGCTAACAAGAACCAAGCTAGCAAAACAACCACATCACACCATCCACAGGGCACCTCAGCCCCCAGGGAGTGAGGCTTTGAATCCAGCCYGTGCAACAGCGCCAAGGCTCCCACCCCTCCCCCAGACCCACCTTAAAGTTACAGAAAACATTTTCTGGGCATAAAGCAGACCAYAGRGGAATAGAGTGTCACCATAAAATCACCCCAAGACATTCCCTTGAGAAGAATAAAGGAATAGTGATATTTGGAGCAATCTGCAACCATATAGCCAAGTGTCACGTTGTCAATGGCATTCATGGCTGAGCCAACAGAAAATAAAACAGTGKAATAAGTATCCTGTTAAAGGATGCTGGGAGGAATCCGTAGCTAGAAAAGTTTAAGGTTATGCAAACAACTCTCAGGAATGAGGATGATATAGCAGGTGTCACTGAAAAGTATCCTTGTGCAGGACAGGGAGGATGGAACTAGAAGATTTTTCAAGCCCCTTCTAACCCAAACCATACTATGGTTAGAATTAGAATGTCCGGGAGCCTTTTCAAAGCAACAAGGGTACTCTGGAAATGTCAGTGTTCACTGAATGTTGTCAGGTATTTTATCCAGATGGCACAGTGCAGCAAAGTCTTGCTGTGTACAGCTCAAAGGGTGGAATTCATGTCCTACTAGCTCACACTCCAGGGAAGAGAGMCCAAAAGTGAATAAAAGAACATGTTTTTATTCCTGTTTTACAAAAGGAGCACAGAGAGGTAAATTACTGGTTGTGGTCATACTAAAAGCATGTAAGTCATGGAAGGACTAATTCAGAACCTTTTCTCATAGAATCCTTTCCTTCTTTAGGAGTGTTGCATGGCCCTGTGACGTAACAAATTAAGATATATTTTCTAAGGTCTAAGCTATGATTCATTGTATTTCCAACATGAACATGAGACTCTTTTGTTCAGCACTTTGGCACTGTGTTCAGTACAATCCTACAGTTGGTTAAAATGGACTACTATYGATTACAGGTCCAGATGATCTAAAACTAAGCCCACCAGAAGCCATTTGATCTTTCTCCATGTTTTTGGAGTAGATATTGTGAGTGACTAGACTGAGAAAAAGGAATGGATAATTCAGCAATCAGTTAGTCATTGTCATTGTGTGTGCCTGCGTATGTTGCGTTTGGTTGACAGRCTGCAAGCCATGTTAGAAGCAGTAATGAGAGGAGCAAGGAAGGAATTAAGAATTTTCCTTTTTGAGAGATGTTACCTATATTGTTTTCTAAAGCTGAATTTTGAATAGTAAGATGATGGATTGTGAATCACTGAGAAAAAATTCTTGTTTAGGTCTTTAGCTTGTATAATAGGATCTCATTTAACAGAGCTCCTTGTTAACTCGTTAAGGAAATTCAAGACTGGGGGATGAAAATGTCTTTGCAYACTTTCAGAAGGCAAGATGATGCATTGAGTTGCCTCACAAGCAGGTGTATTTATTCCATTGTTTCTTTCAAAAGCATTCTGTGGATTTTATGACTTCTACATTTCTCCCTTCTCTTCCTTCAATCTATAATTAATCTCAGAGAATGTTTGCTATGCATCGTTGTCATTTGGTAMTCTGTGAGACTGCTTCAGAAACCTGGCTCTTGCAGATACAAAAGAAGGAATTTTTTCAAAATGCAATGGGTACATGAAACATTAAGTAGACTATTTTTAACTCTTTGTTCAAAGTGTCTATAACCTCAAGGATTAAAGGCAAGAAATGAGGAGGAGGAAAAAATGCGCACATGCAATGGAAGAGAGAAGTGGGAACAGGAGATGGAGAAAATATTTCTTTAAAGAAAATAACCTTGTCCTCTCTATACTGTTGTATTTGAACGTGTATATGAATAGATACACTTTTAAATATACAATTCTTACTAAAGTAAGAGATGAAAAATGTTTGTTTTCTTGGTTTTGAAAAAAAGCTTTTCAGTGCTAAAGCTGTCAAGGTGAAAGGAGGAAGAAAACAAACACAAAACCTGAGGGTATTCTATTTCATCTATCCAGACATACCCAGTAACAGCAACAAGTGCTAAGCATTAATAAATCTAATACAAAAGTCATTAGTCATCTGTGGTCACTGCATGGAAAGAATTACTTAGAAAAAAATATCTGTCTTAGTGACATGAGTGGCAAGTCCATCCAGAGGCTGTGTAACAACAATGAGAATGTGTCAATAGACTTTAACAGACTAAAAGCTCCCACTTAACATCAACCATCTGCATGGGTCTGGATGTTTTCTATGGTTTTCTGAACTCAAAATGTGCTCTGCCTATTTACTCTTCATGGGTCTCAGCAGAAAGTGTCTCTCTTAAACTCCATTATTCCTAGATTTTTGGGCTTCTGACAGAAACAGTTCAAGAACAAACAGTATTCAAAAGATCTCATTTTGCCTCCGGCTAAATTCACCGAGTGTCAAAGCAAGTGATTTATTTATTTATAAGGCAAAAGCGASTCAGTTTTCAAATCACTGAGATTCGTATTAGGGTGGGGAGGTGGGGAAGCTTGGAGTCTAAGTTACCTGCTTGGTTCTTATTTTATTTAGCTTGGTTCCCCTGTTAGATGTGACCCTGTGTCAGTTTATGGCCCCCACCTGGTATACACTTTGAGTGAAAAATAGACCCATTTGGCCATAGTTTCAGGAATATTTCTTGAGAGTTTTACACTGCTGAAAGCTTTATTGCTGCTATCAGGGGCAGAAGATACAAACTTTCAAATAAATCTGCTCAATATTTACCTGCTTATTGTCTCCACTAATGCCTACTGTTTCTGTGCAATTTCAGACAAAAATGTAGTGGAAAAAAAAAAACCAGAAAAATATCTCCTAGTTAGCTTCTCATAATTGAMTGATAATTTAGGAGTTCCTTCAGTGAGTGTTGCTATCTCAGAGTTGGAATTTTTAAAAAAATTTTATATTTTCCCTTCTGATTTTTCTTTTTCCCCCTAAAATTGAAAATAATCTATGCARTGAAAAAGCTTTTCATATTTTTATTGGATTCAAAAGATTTTTCACTTTTTACAAGGGCTCAATCCTATGTCTTTCAAAGTTTTTGTGAAAAGCCACAGAGGCAAGATATTAATTTGGTAGGTGACACACCTTAAAAGTAGTAGGCTCAGGTATAARATGAGCAAGGTTCAAACCTTGGTTRTAATTATTRYAAATAATAAGCTAGCTGAAAAAAAAAAGTGAGTTTTGGGTCAGTTGGCTATTTTGCTACTTTTTTTCATGCAGCTTTGCCTAACAAGCACAGTCTGCAAGCAATCAGTTCAGAAGAGAGACGTTAGCTAAAATCTCCACATTTCCACAACAAGTTGTTTATCACAAAAGTATTTTTCCAATGGATTTTATTTTTTTAAATCYCATCCAAGTGTTCTAATAGTGACACAGGCACCCCAAATTTGAGATACTTGCAGACCTTGGTCACTATCTTTACATTCACAGTATATGATTCTTTRGGTTTGGAATATCCTGAAATGTGGATCAAAAATCGGTAGAACTTCAAAGTTGTATTGGGAATGTTTGTTTGGTTCATTGGTGTGTGTGGGTGTGTAGTTTTCACATCATAATGTGAARTGTTTGAGAAACCACTTCAGTACTTCACAGAACTGTAACAACCCAGCCTTTTTGATGTTTTCATTTTATTCATCTAAGACAGATCCAAATATAATACCCACTGTTCAACCTGCCGCATTTTAATAAAGAATTGTAAAGGATTGTGACTTCATAAAATCGTCTCTATGTTATTGTTAATGCAGTTTCTTCTGAAACGAGCAATTTG
The DNA here is from genome assembly GCF_030028575.1 of Malurus melanocephalus. Lineage (NCBI taxonomy): Eukaryota > Metazoa > Chordata > Aves > Passeriformes > Maluridae > Malurus > Malurus melanocephalus. The sequence continues at coordinate 198,477 of NW_026623283.1, forward strand.
TTGATATTCTGTAGTTAATAGTCTGTTCTTGTAGAATCCAATGTATAGTGAAATAAATAAGCCATTATGGAACGGAAAAACAGTGTTTCTTTTAGAGGCTCAGCTGACTCTGGTCTGTCATCCAGACAGAAAAAGAACAATTACATTTAGGTTTTTTTGTGTCAGGCTTGGAGCTGCTGTAAGGGAGAGGTCCCCCATAAATCTTATTTTCTTCCTGGCTGAAACTGCTGAAACTTCATGTGCTGATGTCCTGCAGCAGGAGGGAATGAAGGCCCCCAAAGAATGCAATCCACAGGCAAATCTGAACATTACAACCTTGCACAAGCCCTTGTAAGGCAGCAGAGAGAGTGGGGTGGCACAAGCCAGCAGGGAGTGCCCTGGTTCCCTGTTCTGTCAGTGCGTACAGAGCTGCACCAAGGTGGAGCATGTAGGAGATGCCCATGCAGCCTGCTGGGGCTCACAGTGCACTCTGTCCTGATGCTCTGCAGACAGCACCATAACTTGAAGTCACTGACTTCTTTTTCTTCTTCTTTCCATGGACTTTTTCATTTTAGAAACTGCTGAAAACTTGCAGCTGTCTTTTTACCAGCAGCCCCCAGGCATATGGGAAGACTGATGAAAAGTAGGATATACCATTACTCCAGGAGCTCACTACACTGCCAGGAGTCAGACTGACTTCAGTTCCTCAAGGTTAAACTAYCATGAGAAGTAACTGCAATGCAGTCCCCTCGCTCCTTTGTCACTGCACCTTGTGGTGACCTGATGAGATCATTTGACCAGATCATAAGGGAGTTTCAGAGACAGTCCAATAATCAGGCATGCTGATTCCATAAATTCTGTAGCTTAACTACTAGGGAATCTGTTGCAAATAAAAAATCAGAGTCATACTTCTCAACAGACCAAATTCGCTCAGATGGAGCACTCCATTGCCATGTTTGTAACCTTTTGGTTGGACTTCTCTAGGTTTCCGTACCAGCAACCTAATTTGTTGGCAAGTATTTCACAGTAAAAAAAAATATTATTTTTCATTGTTGGGCTAAAGTGAGGGGCAAAATTCTTCCACACATCTCTTCTGAACTGCTTCAGGCACTCTCTGAAAAACAAATAATAGTCTTACTTTCAAAAAAAATTATGCTCAGAAGCAGTCTTCAGCCTCCTTGTTAGGTGTTCCAGGAGAATTAAAGCTCAAAATGGACAAAATGTTTACAACCCAGTTGGAAGAAGAAAAACAAAATTCAGAAAGCAAGCCAGCTATGATAATCTACATCTTCTTATACTTTCCTRGAACACTCGTGCAATAGCTTTGTGGGACAAGCTCAGAAAAATCAATACTCCAAATGAAATGTCATTGGAAAACTCTTCTCATTTCATCCCTGGTCTCAGTGAGGAGCTGTAATGTATCTATGAATAATGTTTAGCTTCAATCTCTTTTACAGCCATTCCAAACAGATGAGCAATTTTTGAAAAGCTACTGTTGAAGATGCCTCTTCATCAAAAACGTATAAAAATGAAATATATTGCAGTATTTATTGCGWTGTCTTACAAACATGTACTGTATCATGGTGATCCAATACAGATGTTTCTTCTTCTCTGTGGCACTGACCTTCAAAAGTGATGATGTGARAAGCCCTAGATTTTATGACAGCTTAAGTCAGAATACATTACAGCTTCTACATTAATATGTATTTGTTCAGCTGTAAACTTGGAATATGAAAAGAAACTCTGCACCTTGTAAGTGTGCACTGTAAAGTTTAAATATGGAGAGAAAGACGTYCTGGGAGCTATAACTAGGATTTAACAATATTTCTGTGAAATAAATTTCCCTTTGTCTTTCCTTACCACACAAATCACACCTTCTGGGTGTTTMATGAATTCTGCCTTTGTTCAATGAATCTAATTATGAACAATGTAAAGGCCACCAGAGTAGCAGTACATAGACCTGTATGGCATAACTATGTGGATAAACTGGTCACTTAATAGTTAAGTTTAAAAGGAGAATTCCAAGACAAAGCATGCATGARCAAGAGCTGTGAGATGTTGGGTGCCTGTGTGTGTAGCAAGCTTTGTGATCCAGTTCTGCTTGAGCCAAGCAGGCAGCTCTAACAGTGCCCACTGAAGGGCGTTTGCTGTCCCTGTCCCAGTGCTGAAGACTTCAAGAGTATTCCAGCAATGATCCCTCTCTAGAGCCTCCGATGGCCTGTGGCATTCACCCCTCTGAGGGGCTGGMTGATCCCTCTGTTGCTGCCCTACACCTCAAAGCCCCGTTTCCACAACCAAGGGCTCCAGAACCAGGCACTTTCTTAACGAAGGAATGACACCAGAGGGTCTTGACTTAGACATGCAGAACTCTCTGGCCAACTTTGGCAGTTCCCTGGAAATGTAAAGAAAGACACAACAACCATTCCTGAAAAAAAGGTTAGCAACTCCTTTGGAAACCATCACTTAAGGTTATCAGCTTTGATGCTGCAACTGGTAGCATTTTGCTGGCAGGAGGAGAGAAAAAAGATGAAGCAGAATGGATGACCAGAAATTACATCCTTGGAATAATTTGCATTCAATTAAATTTGGGTTCTTTGAGTTGTTTAACCTGCATGTCTCCTTTGTGGACATGGTGTAGTTTTAGTCCCATGCTTGCATSTCCACCCATCCTGTCAGGTTTCAATTACAGCTTTGCTTCCATGGACAATGCAGTGGGACAGCTCTGGCTGAGATAGTGCAGGTGAGGTGTGACTGATAGCAGGCCCATGAACTGCACTGGCTTTGTGACACATCAGCTCTCCTTTTGGACAATAGTTGTGCCAAATAGGAAAAGAGCATTCAAACCACAGATTCCAGCCACAGAAAGARCCCAGACAGGATTAGAGAGGTGTGTCTGAATAGCAGGTGGAGAGAGAGCTGAAGAGGGGAATGCTCACTAATCATGCTGTATGTAGCTGACTGAAAATGCTGAACAGCAATGCAAGTCTACAGCAACTCTAGAGAGGAGACTGAGATGTGAGATCCATCCTTTGGATCATTCTGGGTTGTGTCTTGAGCAGATAAGTACAAAACAGCTTGAATATGGCAGAATCACAGATGCAAAGGATGTGGGATAATTAGTAAACCACAACATCCTTTCATGGAAGCCATGTCAGGGAGTCTACAAAAGAACCTGGAGATGTCTAAGATGCAGATGTTACTGCTGAACATATTTTTGGGCACGACTGTCAGTTTAGAATAATCATCTGTGGCTCTGGGCTGGTCTCCTGGAATGGGTGGCCTTAGCAGTCCCTCTTTTCCTTCACAGGAAGTTTTCAGTGCATCCCCATTCCTTTGATGTAACAAAAGCTGATCCGCCTTCATGAGTTGTGTCTATGGCAAAAAATTGGAGCTTTCACATTTTTCTGCTGTCTTGAACCAGTTTTGATGTTTCTATTGTGCAATCACTTTTGTGGCATTTCTACGTTTTGTTCCAATGTATTCCATATGGACATAAGTTCAGCTTGTGCCCAAAACACTTGGTTGTGGGCAGTGTGCTGCTGAGACTGAGCAAACCAGCTTRGAATCTTTACCTCCCCCTCATTGCTGTCTGACAAGATTTCCTGGCTTCTAATTGTCTAAAAACGTGGGTGAGTTTACTTGCATCTCCTTACATGTGATCATTAGACATGCCATAAAATTTATGCAGCATTGTTAGAGAGGGTATTGAAAAAAAATGTTAGAGAGGGTATTGCTCAGCTCTTTGGCATTGAATGTGTCTCTTAATGAGAATTTATTAGGAGGGATGAAAGTGAAGATGACTCATGAAGTACCTTACTCACATTTTAGTATGTACAAGGCATGCAAGTTTAWGAAGGAAACTAATCCCTGTGAGGAGTAATAAATAAAACATACATAGAGTCCTTCCCAGTTCAGGCTTAATACCAGCTTTAACAGTATATAAGTCACATTAATACTTTCTGCARCAAAACACATTTGATGTTTCCTGCGTAACACAAGGCAATGAGTGAACTTAAAATTCTTACGTCTTTCAAACCTGCCTCCTTTCCCCAATGGAATTCTGAAATTTGGACTATGAGCAAGAAAAAGCCAGATCCAAAAGAAAAGTGYGTTGGTGCCTAACACTCAAGGACAGTGGAATGTATGTTTCCCAGTCCAGAAGCAAACAATCCACACCACTTTATTTAACTCATCACATGACTGCCCACTTCCCTGACCTCTCAGACAAGAGCACATATACAACTTATTGCTCACCTAATGGAAGTCACTTCCTCCCAGCTGAGGCACAACAACAGCTCTTTTTCTATTACAATGTGCAATAAACCCTGAAAAGTTTTCAAGTGAACTTGATTAGTCTGCAGAATGGAGGATCATACTAAACATCATCTACTCTCTGTTGAAGAAACAATTTCCAGCTGAAGAAGGCAGTAATCTCTTACATTAAGCTAACATCATCATAAGCAGCCACCTATTTTTAGACTATTTTTAGCCACCTATTATAGCTATTTAGGCTCCTAATAACCACTTTTGTATGTGCCCAGTCATACTAGACTCTTGGGTGGACTAAGCTAATCTCAGCAGTTTAGTGTCTTCAAATGTCTTCATATGACTTAAGTGTGCATCCCTAAAATATTGATTGAAATCCTATTAAGAAGCCTTCTTGCAAGAGTCTTCAATACCGAGATGGATATTGCAATCTATATTACCAAATATTAAAGAAAATAATTTATCAATACATTTTTTAAATGCCAGTGAAAAGTTTTGGCTGATGTGCAGAGCTGAGGAATAGGAAAAGGATAATTACAGTCTACAGAGGAGAGAGTCTCAAAGAGTTGATTACAACACCTTTCAGAGGACTTTGAAGTTCATAGCATAGTGAAGAAAACTTTGCTGTACAGTCTGAAATAATGCTGGAGTATTGCAGCCCAAGATTTAGGCAAAGGAAAATGAAAGAGGATAGCACCTGTCAAGTTGCTACTGGCTTCAGAATTCCTGTGGAAATTGCTTAAGGGAGAAAGGGCTGAAACTGCTGAAGGAGTCATGTATTTTCTAGACCTGGAACAATGTGTTCATTAACCTTTGACAGTGAAACTGTAAACAGTAAAACACTAAGTAGGGGCCAAGGCACCCTGTCGCTGTGCCTGCTGTGTGTGATGGACTACAGGCYATGCCATTCCCCTGCAGGGAAACAAGGCCTGGGAATATTTCTCTTCCTGCAAACACAGCATTTAGCCAAAGGCTAGGGAGTCTCAATCCAGACAAAGACAGCTGGGACAGAACGAGCAGAAATGACATGTGAGCCCAGCTTTCCTAAATGACACGTGAGCCCAGCTCTCCYAAATGACACAGGGAAAAGGCAGAAAATATGATTTGAGATATTTTTGGAGACCAAAGAGCAGAATCCTTGCATAAAGAAACCAGAAAAAATCCAACAAAGGGACCCAGGAGGACCTTCATAGAAATGCAAATGGAAAGTACTCATAGGTAAAGTTTCTCATAGAGTCACAGAAAGAGGCATAGGAAAGCTGACAAATCTGTGTACCCAAGGAGAAAATCATAATAAAAATTATCTATCAGTGCTGAAGSGTCAGTGGTACAGCAGGATAAAGACCAAAGAGCTTGGAAGAGCACAGGATTGCTCAGTGGAAAGGAGGGAGTAAGCAGCCTCATCTCAGAGGGGCTTTGAGCCAAGTGGTTTCACACAGCATTTGCAGCAACTTGGAAAGCTATGAGTGGACTGAAATGAGCCCTGCAGAAAGGATGTGCCTGCAGGGAGCAAGGCCCTAAGGGCATTGTCATTGCTAGCTTTCTCAAGKTAAGAATCCATGTGTTTAAACTCTTCCTGGAGTTTATTGCAAGGTTCTCCAGAAGGAATAGACATCACAAATGTGGTGACAGGCCCCTGAAAGTTCTAACAACCCTTACTGTCCTTACCAGGCTTCACATGGGACCACAACCTGCATCTGCCCATGGGCCCTGTGGCTTCTATTTAAGCCAGCCTGGGGGATTCAGCAATGCTATAAGTGTACCTACAGCTGGGTCTGTTTTCTGCTGCCCTAGCTTWCTGCTTGGGTCTTCCACATGTAGTCTGGAGTTTACACTGTAGGCAGCACTGTCTCAGGGCTTTTATTGAGGTCTGAATCTGCAGTGATCAGCTCTGCTAGTGTGTCAGCCCTCCACAAGCAGTGGCTTGTGGTGCCTGTGTGCCACAGATGTTCATATGGAAGCAGAGAAAGCTGTACCAGTCTGAGGATGGAAGTTGCAAGTTGTGCCCATACAGCTGAGCTGGGCTTCCAAGGACAAAATCTGAAGYTTTGCACTTCAATATCTCACCACCTTCTACTCTTCACAGAGCACATTGTATGAGAGAAGACTGCAGAGCTTTGKACAGGAGGCCTGTCTCCTGATGGCAAATGCACATAAGGGTGGGAGAGATAACTTTTTTTATTATTAGCTTTGCTGACCATGTGGTACAAAGCATGGTTCTTTTAAAAAGCAAATGCTTTCATCCTAAGGCTCATATAAAGTGTTAAAGTATGAGAGCACTGAGAGAAAGGAACTACAAGGAAACTTGTAGTTGCTCTCGAAATTCAATAGTGCTATATATTCTCAATAATCAGGAGTGCAATAGCAGAGCCAGTTTTTCAGAAAATGCACAGAGTGCTGATAGTCAAAGTCATCGCACCATAATCTAAATCTGCCCCTCCTCTCAGCTGCTGTAACGCTGGGAAAGTGGGAGACAGGTGTGAGCAGTGTGACTCAGATGACAGTGGAAAGGTTTGTACTCACTGGTGACGTGACTCCAGATTATGCAGGGCTTGGAAAAGCATGGCAGCCTGGAGCTGTGTGTGGTTTCCAGCTAGCCTGTCATGCCTGCCCTTGCAAGTGTGTCTGGATGAGCAGACTGTGATGCTRCATCACTGTCCTGGATTTCCCTCTGGCATGGGTGAAGGCAAGAAGGGGGTAAGTTTTCTGTTCTCCTCTGGGAGTTCAGCTACTGAACTTCCAGCTGCTGTAGTATTTTATCCCCCATGCAGAGCCCTCTTGGTGCTAACCCTACACTTCCCTCTTCAGCCCTCTGACAACTTAAGGAGCCACAGCAGCCTGCACTTAAGAGAGCAACAAGGATGATTTCAGTACTACTTTGTGACTGTAACTAGAGCAGTTCAGGCTCCTTTCTGTGACTTTCTCTGCCTACATCACAGAGGGGGAAAGYATTCCACATAAATTACTTGATGAACTCCCACATAACATGCAGGAACTCAGTTGGCATTAAATATAAGATTATGATGAGCATAAGGATGACTGAGGCAATTTGTGCAGTCAGAACGCTGCTCTGTTGTCACCAGCATTACAGTGATTAWGCTAAAATACATGTGAGATGCCTTGTCATATTCCATCACTGGGCTKTGAGCAGTTGACTCTGGAGAGCAGTACTGGGCACATGACGTTGAAGGGCTGTGTCATACTTACAGACTGATCCCAATAGTAGCACCTTTCACTGTGGTTTATGTTCATTCCATTCCATATTTCCATTTTTCTTATCTTCTCCTTGAGGGTTTTGGTAATTGTGCTCTATCCAATTCCCCGTGTCTGAGGTGAGACAGGCAGCTGCAGCTCTGCTGGTCTTGGTGTTCAWCTGTCCTTAAACCTGTTTCCAGGGGACCCATTAAAAGCTAATAAAATTTTCCTGACTCTGGACTTGTTAAAAGAAYAGAGACAGCCCAGGATGTCTGAAAGCAGGGTCTTGCTGGGCGCAGTTACTGTCCTGTCTCATCCTTGGAGCTACTTTCTGTGGACAGGCAGCCTGTCAGCTGCATAAACCTGMTCTCTTGCTGCCATTAATTGCATCCCATCCGGCACTCAGCTTTTTGTCATTTAATGTCTCCAAATTTGACAAGATTAGACTGTCTTTTATGTGTATAGTGGAGTTTTTAGGGAAAAATTATGTCTATATGTGTGTCCATATGGTCAACTTTCAGTGGMTCTTTTGAAAGAGTATTTTCCAGCTTCTAGTTTTGAATGTTTTAGGAGTGCATAACTGGAAAACAAGCTCCGTGGGACAATATTCTAAAATGTGGCATAACCTGATGCACTTCCAGAGATTAGTTTTATATCTTGGGTCTACCACTGAATTCAGGTGATGGGTGTAAGAATGCCCATAAATCCTTTAATCCTAAATCCCAAACGAATCCTAGTAACCATAATGGAAAGTTCAAAAAGAGCACAGCAGGAAAATATTAAGAAAGGCAGCATCCAGTCTTAATTATTATGAATTTTGGTTAATCTCACTTGCCCTTCACACTTGAATCTGTCACATTTGTAAACACAGCCTTTGTAGACTTTAGTCAGTTTTAATTGAAAGCCAATGACAGTAAAGTACATTTCATACATTTTTAAAGATGTTCCTTAAATAAATTGATTTTGCTTAATGACCTTTTTTATTTCTTRTGATAATGTTGCAAATCTGAATCTCTGGTTTAGAAAAAGCCATTGTAGGGGGTGGACTGAAAGAATAGCATGCCTTCAAAATRACCTATTTTCAGAAATCACTTGGCAATTTGTCAGGATGAGAGATTTAGCTAACCAAAACCCAATTTTAAAATAACAATGTAAATTAAATTATTTCAATCTCTTTTGGAGACAGTTAAAGCAAACTTCAGAGCATGCTGCAAGGATCTGATGTCCTCCCAGCCACCTAAAATAAATTACCTTTAGTCTCTATGGTAAAATCATGTAAATCAGCACAGTTTGTACAGCAATCAATCAACAGTTCCCTATTGCCAAGTGAAGTGGCATATTCCTGCCACTGATGCATGGCTGATTGGAGAAAGACASGCTTTAAAGCAAGGAGCAAGATTAGGATCAGTTGAGACATTTGTGACYGACTTTGAAAGTAAGTTAGTCTTTTTTAAGACTGCAGCATCTTGATAGCCTGCACTGTCAAGCTGTCCTTGGGAGATTTTCATCTGGGCTTCAGATGGAAGCTCAAGATGAAAGCTTCAGATGAATGACCAAGAGTTCCCTGCAAAATCTTCCCCTCCCCTGCTCATGTGAAACATGGATGACTGGTTTCTGGTGCTATCTCTTCGAAAGGCTACGCTGCCCACCGGTCCAATGAGAGATTATTCTCCAMGAGCAGGCAAAGTTTGGGACTGCTCAGAGAAAACAGGCTTGATACCATATTGTAGACCTTGAAACACGGGAAATAACAGCTGCATATGTGAAATACATCASGTATTATATGGGTGTTTGGAGGAGGAGGGGATTGGCCTAAGGCACCTGGAATATTTTTCTCAAAAGTAAATCAAATAAATGCAGGATGATATAAACTTTGCAGCCTATAAAACATCACATTTCAGAAAATTTCACTCATTCYTACCTGGGCATCAGACTATGCAGCAAAACCACAAGTTGGTACGTGTGGGCCATAGCACAGCACACTTGTAAGAGATGATTAGGGGACAGTTAGGATACTCAAACCCATCAGCATCACAGGGTTGGTTGCCATCAGAACTGGCTTCAAGATCAAATGGTCTTCCATTACYATGCATTGATCTCTTTGATGCTTTTGCACAAAATGTCTTTACATAAAATGGAAGTTTCAGGGTATGGCAGGTTTTATGCTGAGATACTCACATTGCTTTTTTCCACTGATTAAAGCACTTTGGCTGAAGATTTTTCAGTTCTTAAAAGGGAGGGTAAAAAGAAGGAAAATATTCAAACCAACAAGTATGAAACCTTACCTCTTTGTGGTGGAGAGCAATCTAAACCAGAAATAATAATCAGGGCAGTAGATTACAGCTTTCTTTTAGCTGCTGTCCTCTCATGTGACACTGATAACACAGTTCTAAGTATTGCTGAACAGTGTTTGAACAGCATCAAGGGATCTTCTCTGCTTCTTACTCAGCCCTGTTCTCACCCTGCCCGGTGAAGAGAYTGGGAGTGGGCAAGAGTTTGGGAGGRCGTGMAACCAGGCASATGTCCCAAACTGACCAAAAAGCTTCTTCATGCTGTGGCACATCATGCTCAGCAATAAAATTGAGAGGAGGGCAGGTTAGGGAATTTTKCTCATGGTCTGAGTGAGCATTAGTCCCACTGTGGGAGGAGGTGAGCGAATACTTTCACGTCTCATGCTGTTCCTTCATTCTTTCATGTCTCATTTGCTCATTAAACTGTTCTCATCTTGACTCCAGTTTTCTCTTTTCCTACATTTTCTTCTGCTGCCCCACTGTGCATGAGGGAGGGGATGGAGGAAGGGATGGAGTCAGGGTGGTGTGGTGCTTAGCTGCCCACTAGAGTTGACCCCTAATAGCTTACCTTGTTTCCTATGCCTTTTAAACTCTTTATAAACTAGCTTTCTCTTTGGTTTTAAATTATTACCTCAATCTAGCTAGAGACTGGAATGTTTATAAAATACCTGATATTTCACCTAACTGATCTTTCACCTGCACTTCTGTGGCAGTTTGAAACAAAGATGGTTMTTTAGGCCTGCAGCCTCAATGCTTTCCTTTAGATCACTTAGAGTATAAAACATAATTTTACTTTGCTACATAGGTTGTTGCAGGAATCAGATATTTTAGGGATCAGTGAAGGAGAAGCAACTTCTTGTGACTGTGATTAGGTCAGGTTCTAGAAAAAAGGAAATACTCAGTTCCTGGATCAGCTTGTAACTGGCTCTTCTGTTCATTTTTGGGAGCGTTTTTTAATATAGAGGAGAGTAACTGGCACTGAACAGTACATTGCAGTGTGGTTAATAATGACTTTCATAAGTGCTTTTTGACTTTCCTAACCTGCTGCAGCTGCTACAAAGTAGCTTTAGGTTTTCTCTTATACCTTAAAGGACAGCAGATTTTGAAAGAGGCATACTTCTAACTATTAATATTATGTTATAAACCTCTGCATAACATCATCTTTACTTTGAATGGGATTTTTGAGTGGTCCAGTGCTCTCTGTATGAACATATTAGGGCCACAAATCTCCTGTGATTCCTTACAAGAGTGAAAAACAGTGTGGTTTTTGTGCAGTAACTCCAGCAGGAGTCTCTGCAAAGCTCATCTTTTCAGCATGAAGCCATGCAGAACTTGCAAACTTCCCMGGAGTACATGAAGGGTTTGCTTCTGTTTAAAAAATACTACAAAACTTCTAGTGTCTGGCAGAATTATTAAACAYGTTAAAGTCCTGTGGAGTATGAAGCTCTACTGCAGATTCTGGGCATGGAAGGTGGGATTAGAGCTGGCTCTGACCCTTTGCTCAGCTACATCCCCTTTACTGCTTTCTTTCTGGGCCTAAYGGTACCCACAAACTGTAGCATCTTKGTTTAAARGAAAATAARTAAAACTGGATCAGCTYTTTAGAAATTTCACTGTAATCTTCCTAAGCATTCAATAGCATTGAGTTGCTGTGCAATAAAACTCATTCTGCAGCCAAACATGAGCAATGGCAAATAAACAGTGAGGGTGGTCTGCAGCCATGGAGTTGATCAAATATTTTGTACTGTCCCAAGCAGAAACAGTTAAAAGACAAATGGTGAGCATTACTACTCATAAAGTACAGAGTCCATATGTATGGAGGTGAAGGCCTTTGAAAATAAATTTCAGAAGCCAGAGCTGCTCTTCATGGTACCCAAAGACAGTCTGAGTAACTTCAATGTGTAACTAGCAAGATTTAAGTCCAGASTGTTGTAAAGCATTAAAAGGGAGGTATTTTGGACCTATTTGTTCTTATTTATGCATTGTACTTATAAATTTGTAATGGAAATAGAGGAGGTCAGACATTATATTGCTGTAAGATGACACTAAACAAATAAAATAGCTAGAGACTGGCAATTAGTGTGTAAGAACAGTTATTGGAGAAACAATTAGATATAAAGCATGCTATGGCACATCCTCCATTCCAGAATGTCTTGCTTAATTGCTTTGTCTCRAATATTGAAAACTCTGCTGGTGCTATTTCTGAGAAAAAAAAAAATCTGATAAACAGGATTTATACAACCTCCTGCAGATTTGCTATTGAATGGTATGAATGAACAGCAGAAAGGATTGCACCTAATTTTTCTGTGTCCAAGGAGATACTTAGAGCTCAAGAAAAAGTACAGWCCAGCTTAAATGACAGGTTCCTTTWTAGCATGAAAATTCAGAAGCTMATTCTGATGTTCTAGTAAATATGTTTTTGAGTGTGCAAAATAGGTGATTTCTAATGGGGGACAAAAAGAAAGTAATAGAGCCCAGTACTGTTTTGATCAGTTATAGCAGATGCAGTTTGCCATATTTTCTCTGTGAAGTGCTCACAATATGCTTTACTCATGTTGAAGTATTGCAGTTCTGACCTGTTTTGATTTCTTATTTCATTGTAGCATCTTATTTTAAAGCYCAGATTCTGCAGGGTAACAAGATTAGTCTTCTGCACTGCAAGAGTGAGCTAAGAATGATTGAAGACAAACCTGCAGTAGTGTTAAAGTGCTTTCTAGTTATGCCTTGGACAGCATTGCAGGCTGGAAGTATTTCTCCATAAGAGTAGGGCTACAATAGCATGACATTGCTTCAGAGTTAGTGCAGGTATCTCTACAGAGTGCAGCATGATGCTGTGTTGACAGATTTATTCACAGCTTTCAACACACTTCATCTGAACTTGCCCATTCCTCTTTTTATGTTTCCTTGCAAACTAATTTTTAATGCTTAAAGGAGCAGGAGGCAAAAATGTCAGCAGCTGTGGCCAGACTATTTCTAGAAGCAGAAGCAAACAGCAGCCTTGCTGTGGTGTGAGTAACACAGCTGTGCAACCTGAGAGCACATGAAAGTCATCACACAGTCACTGGTACCTGCAGGATGTACAGTGCCCCATACACACCTGGCTGCTGCTGCACTCAAAGCCCCCTCGACTGAGATTAGGGACCTACAAATTGTGTGAGAGGCTGTCTCATGTCTTTTGTTGGTGCAGAGCAGAGGGAACTTCACAGAAGTAACTTAACCTAGTCTGTTTGTTGGGTTTTCCTTCAGTTATTCAACTTCATCATGGATCAGCACARCTCTGTGTAAAACTGTTTTGGGCTTTTTTTTGCCAGGTTCTTGATTGCAAACAGCCTTTAGGAAGACTCTTGAACAGTCATCCATCACAATTGAGCAGCATTTTACTAGAGAGGTGATGAACAAGACATAGTGGTTAATCTCTTCATATCTGGTAGGCAGCTCTCCTAGTCCCCTTGCTGGGGTCCACTGGGGAAAATGAGATTTATGCCCATGTCACTCTTATGTAATTAGGACGCAAATCTTTAGGATCTCTGGCCAATGCACATTGCAGTGAGRCTGCAGCAACTTCTGTCCGAAAGGCTCTGGTAAAGTAGGTTTTCCTAGAATTTCCTGACAGGGTCATTATGTGTGATGTCACTTGTGCTGTTTACAGAACATAGCATGGGGTGATAGTTATTGCTTTTGAGAAGAGTGCAATCTTTTCTGAAGTTGTTTTTAATTATGATTCATGTGGAAAATTGTCATTTGCAGGCTTTGTACCTAGACTTCCTCTCCCTAGGAGCCTTTCATTTGATTGTGTTTTAGAAGTACATATTTTTAGGCAGTAATAGGAAAGGAYAGTGAAGGGAAAAGAAACAGAAACAAGATCATTTCTGAGAACAACAGCAGGCCCAGGAAATGTTGTTTTTCAGTATCTGAATCATTGTACCTTTACATTGATGCCTCTATTACTTYCTCTGGCTACTTCCATTTAGCACAGATGGGAATTCCAGCCTTGCGGTGTCCTTAACTTCTCTTGTGGCACCAGTGACAACCTGATCACATTCATGTGAATGCTTTTCTATCAGTTCTCTCACCGTTTTTGTCTCTCATCTTTCCATGCTCATTGTATAAGATGTATTGAATTTCACAGGAGTCTTTTAGTGCAGATTTAAGTTCTATAAGGATTCTTCCCAAGGCCAGATTTGTGAGACCACTGGTTAGGGGTCTGTGACATGAGATCAGAATATTCTCATATGAACCTGATTCAGAAGGCCTAAACTAAAAAAAAGAAAAAAATTCTTGTTATTTCAATAAAACTTTGCATTTTTCCAGAACAAACACATGTTCTTCAACATTATCGAATCCTTCACAAAAACTCCCATCTCAAATCCCATCAATATTTTATTCTTTTAACCAGTTCCAGGTATTTTATACAATAAGAGGTCCTAGCATCTGGCTAAAACAATCTAAATATATTGGGAAACTTGAACAATAAGAGCCAAAATGAGATCATATGAATGAAAAATAAAAAATATAAAGCAAGGTCTTAGAATCTTTAACCCAGAATCCCATCAGGCTKTGTCTTAAATATTTTCAGTGAAGAAGACTCCACTGATGAGGTAAACCTGTTCCCAGGTGTAACCAGATCCAGTGAAGAACTTTCTTCAGAACTGTTTCTGAGGCAAAATGTAATACTGGCTTACAAAATCTGTGAGTGAAGAGACTTTGCACACTCATTTTCTCAGACTTTGTTGATTCACGTTGCTGTATGTGAAATACAAAATGCATTTTGTAAATGTTATAGTCAAGATAATTAATGTAACAGAGAGGACAAGGGATGCCAACTGTTCAGTCAAAACTTACAGTTGTAGTTCTTGATTTAAAACCTAGACGTTTTGGTTCTTGATATTTGAACTAAGATTTCCTATTTTTKAGGAGGCAGCAGTTGTTAAAGGATGATGCTTTCCTTAAGGATCCCACCTGCGTGGACCTTCAGAAATCTTGCACAATGAGGAGTCACTTTCCTTGATTTTTCCATTGTCTGGTAGGAATGTTTTTCCCAGGTTTGGTAGGAATATGTYCACGAGGGTTTACCAGGAAAAGGAACGGGAAAAGAGGTGTTACAGCCCAGCTGTTTGTCCTCCTGCTTTGCAATGCAGGATCTTCTGCTGATGACACATCTCTGCTGTRGCCTTACCACAGTACAGGTCTTCTGCCCTTCACATTAACTAACAATCATCAGTCTTACTCCTGAGAGCAGTATTTTGGGAAGTGTCTTCTCTTTATCTTAACAGACTATTCTTTTAACWTTTGTCATGCTGTTTCTTTGGTCATTTATGAAAACACAGGCTCTGCTGCTCTTATTTCATTTGTACAAATCTTAATATTGTTATGGAAGACATCTACAATTCAATCTTGTCCCAAATATGTGCCATGAACTTCTTATTACACAGACATGTTTCCTTGACTCGTACATATATCCATTAATGAGAATGTTCAGCAGTGGAAGATAGTGCCAATGACTTATTGCCACTCCTTCTTTTTTGAAAAAGTCTGCAAACCTCAGGRAAAAAAATTCAAATATAATTGTTTATTTTAGAGGAAATTGTTTACACGTGACTTGAGGGAAAASTGTTCTAATTCATATCTGCAATTGCGCTCTGCTTTGGAGGGAACATTTTCTCCATTCAGCTATTTCTAACATACAAAATTATGGTAGAATTAGTCATGTTAAGATATTTTTGTTTAACTTCCTTAATCCCCTAGTGCTATGAAACTKCTGCTTTTTCTGTCATTGACATATCACTCCTTTCAAAAATTTGCCTAAGCACAATAATTATTTCAAACTCCTCTTCTGACAATCATTTAGAATAGGTTCTGAGGATAAAACAATGTTTTTAATTAGGCTGAACATTAGTTTGAATTCACAGTGCTTGCAAAATAGGAAATGCTACTTGCTGTTATTAAACCAAAGAACCCTGCATCAAAGTCATCAAAAATTGTCAAAATGTAGGASGTAGGTCACAGTTTGCCTTGAAGAACAGCCTAAGCATGAAGACTATATTCTTATGGCTCTTCTCAAAAAAAGTACTGTGTGGCCTTTCAGCACTGCTAAATAAAAGATAAGATTATTACTTCCCACACTGGGAAATAGAATTTTTTTTTAAAGAGCAAATACTAATATCAATCCAATTACATAAATGTGCTGAAGTATGACACTGTTGCAATCTTTTTTTACTATTTCATACAAAGGACCATATTCTGCTGAAAATAATTGTTCTCACTCCCACTAGCCTTCCACGGAAGCCGGTGGGTGACTGCTGGATAAATACTGTAACATGTAGGCTGGGGTATTCTGAATTGAAGTGTAAAGACACTTCAGATCTAACACTAGTTAGCACGCTGAATGGATTTTAAATATCCTCATTGGTGAGAGAGGAAACTGAAGGCATGAATGCTTCTCTAATAAATCATTGTATGTCATCTCTCTTCTGTAACAACCTTGTGAAAATTCCAGCWATAAAATACCTGCTTACCCAGCTTGGTCAGCACTGTATACCTGCTGAAGTATTTTCCCTCGCTTCTACTGATTCTGGTGCGGATTGGAGTCCTTGACCTTCCACAARTGTCAAATCTGCATTGCTGAGCCACTGAATTACTTCCTCCCTGTTTTTAAGATACTGAAAAAAGGGAWTAAATGGCATTCAGATCTTTCTGTGCCTTGTCTAAAGAAATCCTCAGGCTTTAAATTAGCAAGTTAATGCAGAAGGAAGTGTCCTGCTTCCAGCTAGGACAGGGTTAATTTTTGCAGTAGGCCGGAGGGGGCATGGCTAGGGCATGGAGATTATCCTACACCACATCACATCATTTTTTGGGGGCTGGGGAAGGGATCTGTTCTTGGTGGGAGCAGGGTGGCAGTGATTCATGTGTTACTGGTTTCCACGTGGTGAGCATTCGCGTGTGAATCGTTTGCCTCTCTTGTACCCTCTGTTATTWGTATCATTGCTGTTACTGTTTGTTTTCTTATCTCATTGCTGCTTCCAGTAAATTGATATCTTAACCCCTGATCTTTTCTTTTGTGCCTCCAATTCTCCTCTCCAGCCTGCCACACGGGGGACAAGAGGAAGAGGGGAGTGAGTGACCAGCACATGGTTTGGAGTGTTTCAGCGGGTACACTGAAGTGGGAAATACCAYTCCTAATCCATGACAGGAAGGAATCCAGCATTTTTCCAGGCTGATTTCTTCTCTGTTTCCCTCAGTAGGACTTAGAGCTATCTGAGTCTGCACAGACTGTTTCATCTCCTCTCTGCTTAAACTGGTGTTACTTCAAAGCTGCTTTGCCTTTGTACCTAGTGAATGGAATGAATTCATCCTGAATCCTCTGTTTTTGAAGACGAATTCAAGCTACCCATGATATGTCGATGCAGATGGCACTGCTGACCAATAAGTCAACAGAAATTTAAGAGCTAATTATCCCTGCAGGACTTTAGCCTCAAGAACAAAATCTGGAGCTCCTGGAATACCAGAAGCTCCCAGTAAAAGCCTTAAAAGAGATCAGTGGCATGTCTTCCTTCCTCATACTTTCTACCTCCCATCGTGCTGACTATAGATTTTGAAGTGGGTTTTGTTGGTTACTGGACCATTCCCCCCAGTGTTTTTCCAACTCTTCTGTGCCTGAATTGGCTTCTACAGGAAAGTAAAGAATGTTCTGCTCAGACAAATGCTATCAAGAGTCTCCTGAAGACCAACATTATAAAGCTGGGGAAGKCTGGGTAACTCTGCCTTGTTCTCATCTCTGCTGCAGGCATATTTCATAKAAGGAGCACATGAGCTCCTATGGGATCAATCTGCAGCTCTTTTTCTTTTCCCTCCCTTCTCCCTCAGCACAGGTTTTGAGGACCGTGATTTTACCTGAATTTATGACTGCTCATGACCATCTATTGATGAGAAAACTGACAARTGTTATCTTGTAGCATAAGTTATAATAAATCTTAACTTGGGTAGCTACCATGCTACTTGACTGGCTTCTGTTTATGGAAGGCTTGCAAGCAGGCTGTCTCAGCTCTACCATCAGCTGCACTCCCAGTTGTCTGGAGCAGCAGGGTATCCTTGTATACCTTTGTATAATCAAGGCTGTGTGGCATTTACTTTTTTATTTTGTCAAGAAACTAAGACCTACCTTCAGCTCTCCTCTGTATACCCTGGGTCTCCATTGTATATTCTGTTCTTGTTCAGTCCCTATGAATAAAATAAYTGCAGCAGGCAAAGAAAAGGTGAGATTTCCTGTTATCAATTGTTTGCATGCATTAGTTAAAAGCTACCTGACCTCTGAGGTACCTCACTATAAACTCTTTTCCTTCACACCTCTTATTACCTCTTCACTGTTTCCTATTTTTGAGCTAATTTTCTATCCTAAAGCTATTATTTTAACCTGYGTACCATAACTTTCTGCCTTATTCAATTATCTTCTGTGTGGAACCTTATTACTCTTTGAAAATATAAGTGTATTTTCTCTACACTGCAGTTCCCTTACTCCTGCTGCAGCAATAWTATCTCTGAAGAATTAAAGTAAGTTAGTTTAACCAGGATTCCTAAGGGTTCACAATGTGTATTTAGAATGAAATTATTCACATGAAAGTCTTCATTAAATGTCCTTCATATCATTTCTTCACTTGTTCCCCTTTTCCCTTAACTGCTAACCAGGCTGTAATTTGTTTGCCACAATATTCTTCGAGGCTTTTTTTGTTCAATAGCAGCTGTAGGCTTCCTGTTTTCTAGTCCTCTGGAGTATGTTCCTTGAAGAGAAAACAAAACTTTGTCTCCTTTGTCCTCTGGAAAGTTTGGAACAAAATAACAGTTTAACAAATCTGCCATCTTCATCCTTGTTGCCAATTCCCTACTATCACTTTTTAGTGGACCAATTTTCTTTTTTATGATCTGTCAAGTGAAAATATATGTGAAAAGTCCTTTGTTTTAGTTGAACATTGCCTGGCAATTTTGATGTTTGCTTTCCTTATTTTACACCTTTAACCAGGAAGAAACACGCTGCCATTTACCCTGGTAACAGAAGTTWGTAACTATTGAATTCAACAGGCATTTTATAGATTGCCACTTGAATGAAAGTTCTTTATCATAACCCCTGCTATAATAAAGTGCTKATGCATTTCCCACCTTTCTCATCAAAAAGCTCTGTTCTCTGCAAGACTGATATAAACAGGTGATCTTCTGGGGGCCCTTTCCTGCCTTTGTAACATATGAAGAGCTTTGGAGGGAATGGGTTGCACTCCGTTGGAGAGTATGGAAGCTTGAAAAAATAGATAATACCAATTATTGTCTGTACCTGTCAAACTAAATAGAGAAATCAATTTGCATTTAATAACACAATTCCTTCAACTGCAATGAGAATCAGTATAGACCCCAGCTTAGCTGCTTCGTCACATGTTTAGCTGCACCTCTTTTATGGGAAGGTAATGGTACATCTGAGATCAGCATATGTTAAATCCCACTGAATTTACTGTGAGGGAAAGCCTATTTCATCTAGGTCATACCTCTATTATGAATGCTTTAAAACCGGAAAATCTGCAATCTCTCATTCATTTGCAGCTTCCATATAAAATGGAAGTTGTGTGCTTAAACTTAATAATCCTATAAAAATCAGGCTTATCTTCTGTGTTCTTTGGTAGAATAAAGTTATAAGAGAAGCTCACTTTCAAAACCTTTGCAAACATGGAATAGATTATTCTGCATTGTGTAGAGGGGGTTTGTCCTCTTTAGGATGATAGTTTAAAGCTTGTCTTGCTCTGTCCTATTTCAGCAATTTTAGAGGATCTGTAACACTGTCCCTGCTGGCTGAGTGGGGGAAGAGGAATCTGCAGTTCATACACAGGAAACACTAGCATTAAATCCTCAACAAGGGATTCTTTGGAACTTTTTTTTATTCAAGTTTTGCAGTTAGAGGGATACAGAATCTCCTGAATTGGGAGGGACCCACAAGCATTGAGTCCAGCTCCTGRCCCTGCASAGGACARCCCCAAGAGTCACACGAAGTGCCTGAGAGCATTTTCCAAAAGCTTCTGGAACTCTGTCAGGCTGGGRCTGGGACCATTTCCCTGGGGAGCCTGTTCCAGTGACAACCACCCTCTGAGGGAAGAACCTGTGTCTAATATCCAATCTAAACCTCCCTGACACAGGCCTCAGGTCCAGTYATTGGTCASCACAGAGCARAGATCAGTGTCTGTCCTTTTTTTTCCCCTCACAATGAAGTTGTAACTGCACTGAGGTCTCCCMTCAGTCTCCTCCAGGCTGAACAGACCAAGTGACCTCAGCCATTCCTCGTACAACTTCCYCTTAAGGCCCTTCCCCATCTTCATTTCCCTCCAATGTATCAGCTTCCTGGCAGGTACTCATCTCAAAATCCCAAATCTGCTAAAAATAGGACTTAGACTATTATGTGTAAGTGTTAATCCAAAGAAGAGATGATGTTTTTCTGTCAGAACAAYTTTGTCAAAGGATGTTGATTTTCGGTAATATTAAAAACATCCTTAATAGCTTTGTCAAAATGATTAATAACAAAACCAGGRTTCTTAGGTGTGGAAAAATAGTTTCATTATGACTTCTGTACAAAGTTATAATGCAGCATAATAGTGCTAAATACAAAAATGTCTCAAAATGATTAATGGATAGCAGGGCTAATTGTATTCTCATGAGACTTGCAGAGGGCTGCCACCCAAGGGGACCTCAAAAGGAATGGGGAGCAGATTGGCAGAAACCTTGTAAGTCTGGTAAAACCACCTGACTGTGAGGGAACAAGTTTATATGTATAACAGTACAGGTGCTCATGTGGATGGACCTGGAGAAGTTGCTGCATGCTCTTGTGGCAGCCAAAGTTGACCGTGCAGGAGGCTGTGTTTGCCAGGRTGTAGCTGCTGGGTTGGGGGAAGGGACTCTTCCCTGTTCTTTCTCCAGCCCTTGTGTGTTGACAATGCAGTGCCTGGTTTTGCTTCTTCCCGGTAGCTGAGACGAACAAAGTGGAGCCAATCCAGTGGGCAGCTGCCAGGACAGTGACGGGACTGGAGGATGTGACATGTTGAGAAGAAGACTGAAGGCCCTGGGACTCTTACCCTGGAGAAGAGAAGGCATTTGAGGGGATCTTATTATTATTGTAGGACTCTTAYTAGAGAAGATGGAGGAGAGGGTCTCCTCTGAGGTCCACAAGATATTGAAAGGAAAATGGCGACTCACTGCAAATTGCTGCAAGGAAAATCGGGGGTTATAAAGCACAACTTTCACTGTGACAGTGGTCAAACACTGCACAAGTCATCTGGAGAGGCTTTAGAGCTCTTAAGAGCTTGACTGGGCAAGGCCCTGAGTAGCCTCACTTGACCCTGRAGTCAGCTTTTCTTTGAGCATAAAGTGGGATTAGATGGCACTTGAAAGTTCTTTTCAATCTAAATAACTCTGTGAAAAGTTACGGTAAAGTTTTATACAAAACTTGATCAAAATTTTGGCAATATGGATTTTTATTTTTTGTTTTTCCAGAATGGAAAGAAATGTCCATAATTCTACAAGTGAAAAAAATTGCTGCAAAACTATTCCCCTCGAAATTGTAGTAAGGCTGCTCCTGATTCAGTTTTAAAATTGTCACAAATATAAATGAATTAAAAAATGATACTTCTACCTCTGTTTAGTTCAAGCAAATACTGTGTTGTCATATAGCAGTGATAAATGTGCATCTTCCTCCTATTTCAATCCATGGCATGCTAAACAAAAAGCAGCAACATGAGTTCAGCAGTTGAGCTCCAATTTGTTTATCATGTTTCCTGGGGCAGTGCTCACAGACCACAAAGAGATGTCAACCCCGCTGTGTTAAGTGCTCTGCCAGCATATTGTATTGTTTTATATTACAGAAGATGTAATTTTTCTAAATCACTTGACATCTGGAGTTCTATAATACATAAGCTRAAAGTTAAAGATTCTTTTTAGCCCAAGTAGTGGGTTTGAACAGCCATTGAGTATTTCTCTGTAGTTTGTTCAGAAGAAGACTTATTTGTACACATGTTCATTAAAATCTTAGTGTTAATTTGAAATCTTTGTGTATTCCTAGAAATATTAATAATTGCATATTGGAATTAAGAATCTGCATGTAATGGCTAGTATTTGGTGGGTTTGTAATTTAAAAGGTATTATTCTTGGATCCTGTCTGAAAGCTTAGTGCAATTCATATCACAGATAATGTGTATTGCAACCAGCTGCACATTGGGCTTTAAAATTTGTGCTAGTTCTACAGGTTAATTTAGAAGGTTGCATCTTGTACTGCAGCACTTGGTTTTAATATAGAAGGCTGAAAGTATTTACAGGACCAAAATTATTTACTGAAGTAATTTGAGAATACTTTTAATGAAGGAAGGATAAGAGGWTTCTTCATACTGCATGGAAAATCCATAAACAGGGGATAATATTAAGAATCAATCCCCAGGTTCTCTGAAAGATCACTATGTAAGCAAAGATCAGCCTATTTTATTCTTTCTTTTAGATCAATATTTTCTCTAGGATGCAGGTATAYTCCACAGGAGCACACTCAGGTTTTAGTTGTGTAGCTGGTGAAGGAGACAGGGCCCTCAAYATTTGTGTAAGAGAATCCAAGTGAATTTTAATTCATTTTAGAAACAAAATGTTCTATCAGCTGTTACTTGTTAATCTTGCTAATGTAGAAGCCAATGTTACAAAAAACCCAACAAGCAACTTCAAGAAAAGGAACACGGTATTGAAAGTGCTGATAAAATGTGGGGRAAAAAAAGATTATACTCTTGCATCTTCAGTTTAATGGAAATCCTTGCCAAAGACCATTTCAGTGAAGTGCAAGAAACATAGGGCAGACTTCAGAGAACCTAACCTGGAACTGGRTGGAGGGATTACAAAGTGTATATTTAATAAAAATAAATAAGGTCATACAAAGTAATTGTGAGATGGGCAGAGTTACAGGAGAGATAGTAGGCAGGAACTAAAAAAGAGAAATTAAATTATACCCACTGTGCGATATGGGGAGTGATATGTGTAATCCAGAAGAGAATGAAATATTAAGCAGGGAAAGAAAGGGGTGAAAGCAGGTAAGAGGCATCTTAAAAACTGGAACAAGTGGTAGAGAGAGAGRGGGMAAAGACAGCAAATGAGAAATATTTMTTTCAGGGGAAAGTGTTAGAGGAAAAAAATGAGAAAGGSAAGCAAATKAGGGTAAAGACAAAARTAATTCTGTCRGTTTTGTGCAGAGGGAGGGAAATTAACAGATAAATGAACCAGAAATTCAAAAAACTTAGCATCTAGGATTCAGTTAAGTTAAACAAATTKCAGATGTTTGCCCAGAAAGATGTTTTTTATAATGGAGTAAGTCAGCATATTTATGGGATTTCCTCAAACACTGCAGCATACCATGAATAAAGAAAGTTTATTTTGGAACAGAGGGTGTTGCCAAAAACCTGAACCAGTGCTCCTTCTATCATCAGCAAATGCCAAAGTCTGGGGAGATTGGAACAGCTCTCTCTTCAAAAGAGAGCTCTGAAAGCAGATGCCAGCTCATCAATGCAGCTGAGCTGAAGTCAGCAGGGCTGGATTGAAGAGTGGGGGAATATAAAGAGGGCCTTGCTGGATAGTGGTAGAAGGAGATGGCCAGTGAGAGAATTTGGCAGCAGAAWAGATCAACAGATGAACTTTGGAAAACTTACAAAAGCATCCACAATGAAGTTTTTGGGCTACTGAATGGCAGAAGATAAATTCTTACCCTTCCTATGTGCACTTCCATTTTACTGCTGACTTTACTGTTGTGTGTACACACTGCACTGGTTAGAAACKGTACAAGAGCTTCACTCTTCACATCATCAGAAACTTAATTCACAAACAAAACTAGCTCAAAGCCATTTGTTCTCTTGCCAGTACCAGCTTCTGCTTTCAMGCAGCTCTGGCTTAGATACTTCTAATTCTCTTCTATAAAGTAGAATGTCTGTGYTCCTAGTAGATGTTTTTGCTCCCTCTAACCCTCTCCAGTGCAGCTGACCCAAACTATGTATTCTRTAAGGTCTTCCCAGAGTGCTAGGAGCTCCTTGTGGCAGTGGCTGACTTTCCCACAGCTGCTGCATCGATGTTTATTCTCATCATGAGGTTAAACCACGTACCCTGTCTGAAGAAGGGCACAAGACTGAATGAAGATTACTGAACAAGGACACAGCTACCTGAGTTGGAAGGTCTGTCATCAAGGAAATTGTAAAGTCCTATCAAGTCTTATTCTAGAGGTGCTGCTCTTTAGTGCAGTGCTGTTCTGATTAACTTGATAACAAAAAAGTCCATGAGTCTTGATGCAGAGGCCTTCAAAACCAGCAGGGTGTTTTGTCTGGAAGAACTTGGTATGTAGTGAAACATGYAGATCTTCTTAACACTGCTCTGAAAAATGCCAAATCCAGCCTGGGCATCTGCTGATCCAGACATAAACACAGGAAGCTCAGTCTGGTGTTTGCTTCAACTGAAGGTGTCACTGAGGTGTGTGCATGGCTCTCACATCAGACCAAGGTAACACACTCAAAGCCACTGGGGATGTGTTTATGCATACTGGCATAAAATTTCTTAGACTGGAACTATAAATGCAGTTCCCTGCTTCTTTGCTAACTTTTTTCCTGGTATAAATCTGAAGCAGAACACAAATCCTGATATCCTGGAAGGAAAACAGCCTCCRGTTGTCTAGTTTTCTATTTTTTTTAGCATTCAAAGTCATTATCAAGTGTACATATATTCTGTTGCAAATTACATTCTTCAATTTGTTTAAATTCAGATTCCCTTCACTGATTTTTCAACTTGTTTAGCTAGCTGCACTACGCAGTCTGTGTGTAAGTAATGACAGCTTTCTGGTCCAGGAACTCCCTTAGTAAAAGGAAAAAATTTGGACGGAACTTTCCAGTCACTGAGACCTAGCATCCATTTATTCCCCTCATGGCACAGAATTGTTCTCTCACTGCTGCCTGTGGAAAGGCAATTGAAGCACACTGAGAAATCTAAAAAAGATGTCCCATTAAAAACAATGACAGAAGAGCCTGTCTTCAACGCTTTATGTTGGGACAAGGTTTTAGGAGTTCAGTTATTGGCAGGTGCAGTGTTCACCAAGCAGATGGGATCAATAAAGCCTTCTAAATATATACCTCCCTTGTTTTTACAACTGTACTTCTAGATATAGGAGATTTTGTGTGTGTGTGTGTGTGTATGTGTATGTGTATATGTATATTCAAGTACCAACAACAATATTGAATTTGTTGCTACTAGTTTGATTAGGAAAAGATACAATTTGAACACTAGAGAAGTGAACTTTTTAAAACTGTATAAATCCTAGAACCTACATAAAAGCTTAGACAGGCAGTAACCCCCGGCAGAATACTTGACACTTATTCTTCGTGTGTAGCAATAAATCCAGTTCAGAGTTGCAAATACATATTTTCCCAAATCAGCTGTTTATGCCAAACCTTGCACTATCAACCCACACGTGAAATAACTGTGGGCTTCTGTGCCTTGAAGAGGCTGCTCACCCAGGATCTCAGAGACAGGGAGCATCACTAAGATAGGGAAGAATACGAAGTAAATGAAAAGAAAAGGATTAAATAAAGCAAAGTGAGGAACAGAAAAGACAACACGGTGTGTGTCAGACTGAGGAGTAAAAAAAAAAAAAAAAAAAAAAAAGAAATCTAGGGAAATGAAAAGAGAGCAAGTGATATCAGAATTGGGGAATAAACAATCAGTGAGGGTAGAGTGGGTGTGAGAGTATATTTGCATTCCGGCTGTGGTTTGGTCCCTAGGAGCTAAAGTGAAATGAATGTCTGACTCAGGGGACTTTTTCAGATATTTATTTTCCTGTCAGTGTTGGGATGGTAATTCAAACACAGCCTTTCAGTGTCATGAAAAGCTTTGTTTTGAACACACCAGCGAATCAGACTGAAGCAAAATATTTGACTAAGGGCAGTGTGATGATAACCTGTGGTGGGCTGCATGGCTGTGGTCTTATTTGAACTGCAACTGGGACACGCTCCCTGCCCTGTCCGATACACCAAAGCTTCAAAAAGCCCTGCATGGATACTTCAGGGAGGACCTCAGTGCATCCAAGGAAATGCAGTCTGGACTCCTCTGTTTATACTGGGATCCATAAAAATACATGCAAGTCAGCTCATCTTAATGAAATGTAGGAAGCTGTATACATACCTTGAAAATGCACAGCTTTATAGCTGGCCATGCTGGATTTACCGGTTTGTGTTTGGGAATTTGCAGACATGCTTTATCTGAATTTTCCTTTACACTCTAGCATAGATTTTTGTGTTTGCACTCTAGCATAGATTTTTGTGTTTGCTGTTGTATTTATTCTTCCCTATTAATGTTATTTATATGTTTTATTTCTTTGTACCTTTGCATCTTTCTGCTTCTTGTGCTGAGTCTAATTTGCACTTTCTCTCCCATCTTTTGCCTCATAATCCCTTTTTTCTGAATTCCAGTGTCCTCTTTCACAGTCTGTTTTCTTCTCATCATAGTCCACGTCTGGTTTCTTTCCCTCCCATATGTGTGCCAAGGCATTCCAATACACAAGGCTTTATTCAAGAAAAATAGTAAAAAATGGGGACTTTCTACCTTACAAGTTATTCTTCTTAATGTTTGCTATGTCTATCTACATGGGAATTTGATGCACTGTGAGCTTACATATTAATTTACAATAAATTTATGGCACAGTGAATAAGCCTTGGGGTCCCAAACATTCTGGTAGTTTTTACAGTGTTATGCATAGTGCTTTCCAATTTATAGCCTTACAGTTTAAAAAATGCACATCTAGTAAAATGTAWTTTTAGTTTTGGAATATTCAGATTTTTAAACTCAGTGAAATTAGAGTGTTTCTCTTTTTTWAAAAGATTTTTATTTTAAATGAAACTGCTTGATTATTTTGAAAATCAATGCAAAATATGCATGTTGAATATTTTCATCCTTTCATGAAGTTGCTTGTAATTCTGAGCACCAGCTAGTATTCTTCAACTAGCTGAAAATGTGTGATGCAGGGCTAGAAGATGCTTAAATCTACAGGATACAAATTGCCTCTAAAAAAAKAAAGATATGAGGAATGGTACTCAGACATGCCCAGCTTCCCACTTGCAATGTAATGTTCTGTTGCCATTACATTTCACAGAAATCTGCACTAAGGTAGCTTTTGTGAGACAGCCTTCTTCCACCCCTGCCTCTGGGACTGAACTTCTGTGGCAAACTAAATCCCAAAACTGGAGTTAGCCTTTGTAATTCAGAACTGAGGGCAATGTCTAAAATCAAGACTAGTGACTTGTCTCTGACCTTCAGTCCTGCAGGATAAAAATTTATTAGATAACACTGCATCTCTTGCAAAGGGCATCAGCAAAAATAGGAATAGGGCCATACATTTTATTTGTACTTAACATAAACTGGTCCTYCTTCCCTGCTGTCTCCTTTGGTCCCATCCAAACATATATCCTTGCCTGGCASACTCCTTGATCTTCTTTTCTAGTTACAGTCATAATAAAGTATGCAATCCCTGGTCCATCACTGCCTTTAAACTCTTCATAATTGCAASTATTTAAATTGTTCTAGATTCATACTCCGTTGCTCTCTTTGTTCGCCTTTATAAAATCTTTTTCTCAGTGTGCAATTGTGCTTGGCAAACATGCTTTCCCCTGGGGTTTGTAACATGGCTTAGTCATGGTTAGCAAATTATAATTTCAGTGASACTTCGAATAGTTTAAACCTCAGTAACCTCAACACCAGTGTTGACGTGTTGATATTTGTTTTCTTCCAATGTTTGTCTAAACATTCTTGATTTTCAGTTGTCAATTAGTTAATTTTTCTCTTCATTTCTTAAAATGAGGACGTATTCTCATGGGTTTGTTCACTTAGTTGTTTTCATTATGTGGTTGGAGAAGAGACACTGTGATCTGCCTGGGTATGTCAATAAATTTGGATCAATGCCTTCAAACCCAATGCCTTAAAAYGAGACTCTGAGCCCTTGAAGCCTTGGACATCTTGTGAAATTCAAGTGTTAGTATGCTTAATGAAATCTTTAAAGAGAAGGTAAAAATAAGTTCTATTTGTTCAATGTTTTAGTCTTTACCAGTTTTACGATACTGTTAGAATGATCACTTACTTATTCCACAGTAAGCTTTAGAGTTAACTTTATGTAAATATAAAGATATAAAGATATATAAAGTACTCCATATAACTATAATAAAATACTATATAAATGTAGTTTATGGACTGTAAAATGCATAATTCTGGTTACTTATATTAGGCAACATCCAGAATTTCAAAAGAAACTTACTTCTGAATATCAAACCATGTATTAATGGGCCTAAAATCCATATAAAGTCTATTATCTACAATTAGTAGTAGTCTACTATCTTACATTAGTTTACAGGACTTAGTGCATACAAGTTGTCAGTTCAATGATAGGGTGAACATTTCCTTATATTTTTATCTGTTCTTAGAACCAAGTCTTAAAAATAAATAAATAAAAAAAATCAGCTTGGCAGAAGCCCTGAGAGGTCATCCTATCCAATTTCCCACTCTAAATAGATCAGTGCTGATTACAGACTRGTTTTGTCACACCTTTGTGCAGCTGGGCTTTAAAAACCTCCAAGGAAGACTATGCAGCATGCGTCAACCTTCAGCTACCTTTCAGTGACTTCCTTTTATGCAGATAAAAMTTCCTCTGTTTCAATTCAGTATCATTGTGTGCTTGTGTCCTCCAGTGCACCTCTGCAAAGGTCTTGGCTCTCCCATCTCAATCCCCTGCAGGCAGTAGGAGGCTGCTGTCAGTTTTCCCCAGAAAAGCCTCACTTCCATGGCTTCTGTTCCCAAGCTGTGTGAGCTTCCTGACTAGACTGTCTCTGCAGTCAGTTTATCATTGCTCTCTGGTACTGCTAAGCACATCATCTTGCCTCAGTTTATCAAGATCTCTCTGGCACTGGTAAGCACATATGGACCAAGAATTTCTGGAACAGATTCCAGACCTGATCAGTTTTCACTATCGAAGCTCCCTTTCTTGAAACTTCTCTCGAGGCAGAGTCCTGGAGATTCAGTTGCAGACTGAAGGGAWGGGGTTGAATACTTCAGCTTTAAATATAGCTGCTGTCACAAAACCCCCTTCCCCCTTTGAGCAAGAAGCCTCTGCTTCTTTGTTTATTCTGCCATTATATGGAGGTAGAAGGGATTCTTGTTTTCCTTGTTCCTTATTGGTTTCAACGGCAGCTGAGCTTTGACTTTTCAACACCCTTTCAGCATGGCCAGGAGATCACTCTGTATTTCTTTACTTCCTGTCTTAATTCCAACTCCTGTACATGGTTCATTTGTGCTGGAGTTCAGTCCCTGTCTGATAAACCCTGTTTCTTCCTATGTTTGCTACTTTTTCTGAACATCAGATGGACCACTCTCTATGCAGTGGAGAGATTGTCCTGAAAGTCACTTGAGGTCATTTTTCTTAATGACCTGACTTTCACAAGATCCTGCCTCCCAGGGTTCTTCRCAAATATTTTCACCTTTAAATAAATCTATGGACATTTTAAGCCTGATTATTGGCAGTCTGTGATGTCTGATTCCCCTTGAGACTATTTGAGTTGATTCCTTCTTTCCCYAAATTGTTCCTTGTCCCCCTCAGAGCATGACATTATCTGTTAAGATTACATCAGGTTTTACAAACCTTGTCACTTCTTCCCTCAACTCAGGGAATGGCTTTCTCCARGGGTTCTTATTTTGCCTYTTTTTTTCTTTCTTTTTCTTTATGGCTTAATAATGGAAGATGGCAAGGGCTTTTTTGTAATCTCCCTCTTTCTCTTGTAATATCTCTCTTTCTCTGAAGAAGCTCATTGCAGTCACAGATGAAGATTCAGGCAGAGAAAATCTATGTCTAAAAAAAGAAAAACTAATCTAACYCAACTGATTATAATGCATATTTGTCATGCTTTGAAAAAAATTAAAAAAGATTCCTTCTTGGTGAAGGATTATAAAGGTAGTGCTAAAAGGAATAAATTAGCTCTAGCAATATGGATGTTTTTCACTAGCCTGCTGTTAGTCTGCAATATTTCAGCATGATGATTTTCTTATGTGCTTTTTGTTTATACACATTGTTGACTTCTTCGCCCCCCCCCCCCTTCTTAGTACCTGCTGAGYATTTGCAACATAATTTTTGAAAATTTATACTTTGTTTGGAACCCTCTTTAATCTCCAGTTTTAATCGATTTCATGTTAGCTGCACCACAACTGAGGGAACACAAAAAAAATTAGTGACAGACAGGTTGATCAAGACATTTGGATAAAGGGTGACTTCATGAGACCTTTATGAAACTGTTCTTTGGACGGTTTGTGTCAGTTTTCATTCYAAATGGTCTTCCACACTTTCACACTTAACTGGACCAGACTTTTTGTTTATGAGATAATATTCGAATACTGAATTTTTGTTGAACTTCAGTAAGAAAGAGTGCTGAAGCTGCTCAGACAGAAGTCATGTGTAATCCCTCTTCCATCAAAGCAGAACTGGATGGCCATTTTGTTGAACATGAATAGTTCCATTAGTCCTCTTCCAACAGCCTCACTATTAGGGAACTACACTATCATTTAATACATTTAACATCTTTCATTTAAAAAAAAAATGCCAGATTAGAAATGCAAATTCCACAGTAAAATATATTGAACTCAAACTGCTTGGACGATTGACAATGAAAACAAATATTGTTTTCCTGGAAAAAAAACTATAAACTCCTAAAATGCAGACCATGGTAACTGAAAAACTTGCATGTAAGGAAACAACACAGAAAAACAAAGGTCTTCTAAAATTTTGTATTGAGAYCACTGTTGA
The DNA here is from genome assembly GCF_030028575.1 of Malurus melanocephalus. Classification (NCBI taxonomy): domain Eukaryota; kingdom Metazoa; phylum Chordata; class Aves; order Passeriformes; family Maluridae; genus Malurus; species Malurus melanocephalus. The sequence continues at coordinate 229,068 of NW_026623283.1, forward strand.
GTTGTGTCTGTCCAATTTTATTCTGTAAATAGGCTTGATTCTTAGCTGTTTCAAAGTGAGTTTAACACCAGGCTGTCCTATGAAAAACAGTTATAGATGTGTCTGAGCCTTAGTTGTACAGATTTCAGCCTACCATGRTGGTACACACACATGAATTTGCATCAGAACCATGAACCATGTGGCACCACCAGCAATCCCGCTGCTTGGCCACCCATTTCCTCAAGGAAAGGGAGGTCTAGAAGCTGTATCCCCTAGGGCACCAGCCCTTTATGTGCTTGCTGAGCACAGCTGCCCTACCCTGGATGTCTGCAGTGCAGGGAGTAGACTGCAGGGCTGACAAACACMTGTCAAGGGAGCCCAAAGCTTTACAGGCCTTAAACTCTAATGGAGTTGCTCAAAACTTGTTGATACTACACTGTTTAGATGCACCTGCAAAATGTGTTGCATTACAATGAAGAAAGCCTGGGGGGGTTCCATCCWGTGCTATTTTTCCTTTTAATCAGTTAACTGAGGCCACGACTGGCAGCTGCAGATGTCTGCTTTTCAGGCCAGAGCTCTGTTGTTTTCTCCCTACCTAAAAGCATCACGCTCCCGAGCTCTGTTTCTTGAGGGATGAGCAGAAAACCTGTGTTCTCTAGCAAACCTTTTGGCAACTGACACTAATAAGTACCAATGGGAAATGTGTTCCCTTGTAGGAAAAATCTCCCAGTGTGAGGATTTGGATATTCTTTTGGAAGCAGAGCCAAGTAGCCTGCAGGACTCTGTMTTGGTGTTACATACACCTTCAGGGCTCATGGCCCATGTTAGGATTTGGCAGAGTAAACCAGTTTAATATACATCTATAAATAAATAGATAAATAAAGTGTTGATCAACTGTTATATTCATCTAATTTATTATAATACTATTAAGGTAGACAAAGAGGAAATAATACAGTGAACAAATTGCAATCTATTGTTTTTAATTTGCTCACACTATCAAGTCTTAATTCTTTGCCAAGGGAAGCAACATGATATAGGCAAAGTGCCTGTTCCTGGCACAGTTAGCAAAAGAGCTTTTCCAAAGCCTTAACCCAGGCTGAAGATTGGATTGTAGAGCAAAACGTGTTTTGAACTCTATGACACCTGATTGTGAGGCTCCCACAAACACATACAAGAATTTGTTGAATACTAAGATGGAGTAATAAAGGTAAAGTTGTCACTTCGATGAAACAAAAGTAAAAATAGTTTACTATTTTTAGGAAGCACTTCTGCCTGATTACTCAAGATTTTTAATATAGGTAGAGGTTGGCAGGCTGTCAAGTCATGAGTCAGCACCTCTCTTCTTGTTAATGATTCTAAATTTTCTTCTTGTGTGCAGAAAGGCGAGGGCAGGAAAACACAGAGGGTTTCAGATGTTGTATGGTAGGATTGTTTGAATAGCAAGAAAGTGAAAGTCCATTTTTTCTTCTATTTTGCTTTGTTCTTGTGGGAGTTACTTCTCATATTCTCCAATTCATGAGCAGATGTGACTTCTGGGCTAACAGGGTGAATTCAAGAGTCCAGGATAGTAATTGCAGTCAAATTCCTTTTGGAGAGCTGTTAATGTCAGTCTGGGAAGCCTCATCACTGAACAAACCACCATTTTGCAAATAGACCATAGGTAAGAGAATCTTTTTAAATATGACCGTGGTGTTTCTGACATTGACTGGATGACAGAAGCCCACCAAACCTCTATCTCTCCCTCTTTTCAGCTGGCCAGGGGAGAGAAAA
>NW_026623283.1:230870-247171 GCF_030028575.1 Malurus melanocephalus
AACAGGGACAGATCACTTAGAAATTGCTGCAATGGGCAAAACAAACTTGATGAAATTAATTTATTGCCAGTCAAATCAGAGTAGTGTAATAAGAAAAAAAAAAAATCTTAAAATTCCTTTCCCCCACCTCTCTCTTCCCCTTGGTTTCATGTTCATTCCCAATTTTTCTATCTACTCACCCTCCCAAACAGCCGAGGGGGATAAGGACAGGGGGCTGTAGTCAGTGGTCTGTGTTGCTCCCCTCCCCTCCCAGTCTTCCCCTGCTCCAGTGGGGCTCCCTCTCACAGGAGACTCTTCTCCCCAAACTTCTCCRATGGGAGTCCTTTCCACAGGCTACAGTTCTTCACAAACTTCTCCAGCGTGGGTCCTTTCCACGGGGTCCAGTCCCTTAGGAACAGACTGCTCTAGCATGGGTCCCTGTGGGTCCAAATTCCCCACTGTTCTAGCACAGGCTTTCCCTGGGGTCATCGCCTCCTTCAGCATCCTTCTGCTCCAGCTGGGGTGCTCCACAGACTGCAGATAAATCTCTGATCCACTGTAGACCTCCATGGGCTGCCTCTGCTGTCTCTCCATGATCTTCACCACAGGCTGCAGCATAATCTGTGCTCTGGCACCCGCAGTATTGCTTTCCCCTCTTTCCTCACTGACCTTGGTGTCTACAGGACTATCTCTGTCACTCTCACTCTCCTCTTCTCTGGCTGCATGCACTCTACCACAGTAACTTCTTCCCCTTCTTAAATGTTTTAGCCAGAAATGTTCCCACTGTTGCTGATGGTCAGCATCAGGTCCCTCTTGGAACCATCTGGCACTGGGCATAGGGGGAAGTTTCTGGCAGCTTCTCACAAAAAATACCCCTGCAACCTTCCTGCTACCAAAACCTTGCCATGCAAACCCAATGCAATAAGAAAGATTAAAGATATCAGGAATACATTGTCAAGAAGGCTATTTATTATATCCTTTCCTGTCTGGATGAGATAATGGATGAGATAATGGATGAGACAGCCACAATCAGCAAAAATTTGTGTTTGATATTAAATGCCTAATTGTCTAATCTAGTTGTAGTTATCTTCTAGAGATTTCTTGAATAATTCAACCTTCCTTAAAATTGTTAAGGCTGTTCCAGTAGGGTACTAATATGAAACTTTAAACATTGACAGAAAAACATGACCTTGTAGATTGTGGCAATGTAAAAACATAAACTGCCTTTGTACAAAATAAATTCCTTTTAGTTCCTTTTCCTAGAACTGGCTTCAGAGTCAAGTCAACTTCTCATCAACTTGACTTTTGTAAAAGCAGCTCAATTCTGCAATACATGGYTCACAAATCAAATTTAATCTTCAGAATGGAAGTGTTTTACTTTTGTAAGACTTTGTGTGACTAATGCCATCGAGTGATATTAAGTGTTTCAAAAAGCCATTCAATAATTTCATCTAAATTATTTACGGAGTGGAAAATATTCTGGATGACAAATTAATGCCCTTGGACAAAAAAAGGAGCACAACATCTGGAGGCAGTTTGCAATCCCAGAAGTACAACTGTCTCATGCTGCAGTTGAGGGCTAGTGAAGGTGGAAGGCAGAGGAGAATCAGACAGGCAGTACAGTCAGCAGATCAGTCACTAGATGCAATGTCTGCAAAGAAACTCAGCCTGAAACCTTTGCATTGCCCGTCTCAGAAGAGGATACACATATGGCACGGAGAATTTGCAAGGAGGGGATGCTGTGAAAGACAGCGAAGGCTTGAGAAGTAGCTCTGCATTAAACCATGGAAGTTTTTTCTCTGCTTCACTCTGGTCACACAGCTTGAGGCCCATTTGCAGTGAGTGTTCTGGCCTCTCCCCTGCAAACAGCTCTGCCACAGACTGCTGAACTGCTGGGGCACACTAATAACTTTGGTAGCTTCATGGTTCTTTCTGGGCAGCTCTATAGTTTTTTTWAAAAAAAAACTGGTTGCAAATATTGCCTTTCCTGCAGATCTGATACACATATTTCTTAAAGCAGTCCTCTTTGCAAAGTGCAGAATTCTTTCTCTCTGTATACAAACAGAGACATGTTGGAAATATTTTTTATAACAGTTATGAAAACATCCATTAATACTGGCACTATAAAACAAGTGCATGCAAGCTATTTATTGTTCAATTTTCAACTCTGACTAGAACATAATAAAGCAGATTTGAAAAGGGTAAGCTGACAAAAACCCACTGTGTGATGGAATAACAACTTGTAAATACCCAAGGTCAATCTTTTGTATTGCTTTAGAAAATACAGGGTTCCAGGGTGTCTCGTTCTTCCACCATTCCCTTGGCAACTTGAAATGGGGGATGTGCCAGGAAGTATGGCCTGAACAATACCAACTAGAAAAAGCAAATGCCAGGTGCTTGAACCACATGGAATCCTGAACTCCCATAAAAAGGCACATATATGCAGCTGTTCTGGGCAGTATACAGCAAACTAAATAAGCCTATGTCCTTTTATGCTTCAAATAATTGTTAACTAGCTTTAGTGAGGTAATTCATTGCCTGTGGAGTATTTCTGTTTTAATTCTGGGTTACTATCTTACAAAAATAATGCTTGTTTTACAATTTGAGTATTAAAAAAATGTTTGTTCRTATATATTTCCCTGTATATATACACATATATGCATATTTATAGTGAGAGATAGAGGCACTCAGTACCAAATGCTATTAGAAAGAATTTTTTTAAATGAAATCTAGTAAAATTCAAATATTGAAACTGCTRGAATTTGCCTTGACTAAGAGTTTTTAAGTCTTCTGAGAAGTCTAAGATTTCTCAATGGTAATATTAAACCAGTATTATTTATGTATGTATGTTTTTTCAGATTGATTTATTCTACAGCTGCAGTGAATTGTATTTGCAAATTACAAAGGGTATGCATGCAGTTTGGGCTAACAAAAAATCAAAAATCAGCCTGGTTCCTGTTATGGTGGTTTGAGCTGGTCCCCGGTGCTCTGTTTTCACAAGCAAATTTCACTGCAGATATTCACTGATGAATACCCACTCATGAGAGTAAGGTGTTGAATTTACCTTTTTTACTTAATTTTGTTTAAAAAAACCACACATAATTTTAAGCTTGCTAGACCTAAATTCCATTTCATTTGAAGGGGAAGAAAAATGCCTTTTGTATCCGATGCTACTTTCCCCTTGTATGGGGAGTCAGTGTTGATGCAAGGAAAAACAGTGGGAATAAAGCTGAAGAAAGTTGAGAAGGGGGAGATGGAAACAAAATGTGGTGGTTTGGGGTTTTTTTTGTTTGTTTGTTTGATTGATTGATTGTGAGTATACCTCTTTCACACAAATCTTGGAAATCAGGACTTACTGTCTCCAGTAAGTGTCCATGGAACGGTTCTCCCACACAAATATTATCAGGATTCCAAACTTGAATTGTGTGCCTTAACAACAAAGGTGTAAATGTGTTTTAAGAAGGAAAGTGACTAGTGGACCAATGTAATAAAGCAAGATTATTCAGTCTGAAATGCTGCTACAGTTCTGCATGCCTGCAGAGCTGTTTGTTGCTCTGGGTGTAATCCCTCCCTCTTCCTTTTTTCTTACAAGCAAAATATATGAAGTAGTGGAAGTAGCATGATTTGGGACAATCAAGACAGGGTGGGAGAACAAAATTTGCTATAAGAGAGGTTAGTACAGGCCAGGTAAGGGTCTTCCTTAGCTGTGCTGTGGATTTCKCTGCAGAAGTGTTTTTAATTCCACTGCAGCTTTCGTTAAGAGCTTTGAAAATGCCTAACTTGTTTAAGCACAGTACAGAAGGCAACAGGGAATCATTACAATGACAGATAAGGCATAGGATACCAATATTGAAATAAAAATGAGTTGTTCCCATTCCTATGTTTCAAGCAGTAATTCTGCAACATCTAGGACTGCTTTATGAAGCACGATCTTTTTCTTTAATAAGGAGATAATCAAAAACAAGTTAGCTGGGCTTGAGAGARCAAACACTGTTTCTCCTGGCAGGCTGGGGATCATGAACATGATTTGACAAGGATTTAGAGAAAGCTCTGGCTGGATGAGGTCACAGAACAGTAGCTGATCTTCCTAACCCCAAATATATATCTGATGAGATGACTCTACACTTCGGGAGGTGTCAGAAAAAAAAAACCTCTTGGGTTCTTTTTGTTACTGCTTTGACAGCAACGAGTGTCTTGAGACACCAGGAAAGAAAAAGTGAGCCTGACAGGATAGGAATGAATTGCCTCCATGACAGAAAGAAACTGCTGTGTGTAAGGAGGTAATACACCGACTGCAGGAGGGTAAAGATAAATAAGCATGAATATGAGGACGATATCTTTTCTATATTGAGTGTCTAAGGGCATTAGTCTTCCTTATATTTTTTCCTCTTGTCTCCTACTTTCTTCCTGCCACAAAGTATACTTTTTTCAAGTTTGCATGTTTGTTGTTTTAGTAGGTTTTATTATGTATRTATTCATTGCACCATGTTTTTTTCACCATTTTGCGTATAAACCCTATATTAGAGCATCTCCCTTAATCCCACATCTTTTGATGCCCCTGAGAGGTTTTTCAAATGGATGACATGGGCATAAATCCTTCACTTATGCAACYTACCTGAGGCCTTGGAAAGCCTGAGCTGCTCCAAACCCCATGGAAAGCAATATTATATATCTAGGAGTAGACCTGAAAGGATCTCTTATCACCCTGTATTTTTGGGCTTGGATTTTAATGCCTTGGATTGAAAGCTCATTTTGTGATACYGCTTGGTTTCTCTAGCTCTGCAGGTGGCATGTAGAAAAAGGCAAAATGTTGCTGTCTTTGAARTCTGTTGGTATTTTGAAAGTGTCAAGCTGTTAGCTGGTATTGTTTAAGTCATTAATAATGACTATGGTTAAAATTATTTCCATGTTTTTTTGGTGCATTTGTGGTAATTTTGATTTTCCTCATTAGCTTGTTCTTCACCATGGCTCCTGTTTTGACACTCAAAAATCTTAAGTCTAAAAACCAGATTAATTTTTCATTAGCAGTTTACCTTTGACTTGTGAATAAAATTATTTCTTTGCTTTGTGATTCAGCCAGAAAATAAGAAAATGTAGGTGTGAGTAGATAGAATAAAAACTTTCAAACATAGGCTTGTATTTGAAAGATGGCTTATTTAAAGAAAGAGAAGACAAATGTGAAATATGGGCTAAAAGAAAGATAAAAGCTGATGTAGGGCAGTGACAGCCTAGAAAAAAAAATAAAAATATCTTTCCTCCTAATTTCCTGATCTCTGGAGCAACATGTCTTAAAAGCAACTGGTCTACGATTCCTTAGACTGTTTGCTGGCAACAGATTACATAATAACATGAGCAGAAAATGGAATTAAAGGTTTATTTTTCCCATTGTGCAGAGAAAAACAAGCCTCAGTTGTAAATAAGACCAGATTTTTCTCATTGCTGAAGCTATCATTTTGATTTTCTTTCAGCTGAAAAAAGACAACATGGAAAAAATATTTTTTTTTTTTTTTTATTTTCATGCTGTTGCTCAAAAAGAGGAGTGATGTTAGAGAAGGAAGGAAGAGCAGAACAAATAGGTTCCATACAGGTGTGCATGCTCTCAGTGGCTCTGTCTGTTCAATCCGATATGAAGAAAATAAACCCATTAAACTCTCAGTGGAAAGATAACTTTTCTGATCCTTAGGTGAACAGYAAATACATACCTCCCAGGGAAGCTGGACAATATCTCACAGCAAGGGCAACAAACTTGCACAAGTCAGAAACACAACATGGTTCCTTCCTGGACTTCAGAGGCATCTGACATCCATGCCTAAACTAGAAATTATTCAGACATTGCAAGTGCAGAAGAAAATGAGCTTATACTTTGAAGTCTCTCTGTCAGGAATCAGTGACATCCTACCATATTTCACCTGTGCCTGCCTAATTAACAGGTACCTTTCTTTTCAACATAGGCCTATCATCATGCCCTATTAGTGCCATTCTTTCTTTCTTTCTTTCTCATGTTTTTTTCCAGTGCTTTTTTGAAAGGGAGATTATGGTTTGGTATTAATGCTAGTTCAGATCAGCAGGAAGAAGTTCACATTATTAGGAATGGCTTCACTCAGATACCATTGCACTGGTTGTCATATTCATTAAAATCTGAAAATTACCTTCAGTTGTGTAACTATGTCCATTGAAATCATAGCATCTATGCTAATAATTTAACGAAGACCTACAGAACAGATTAGTCTTACATTCTCTTCACCCCTCAGCCAAACAGCCACAATAAACATCTAGTGCTAAATGTGCCACTTAAGATCTTTGTACATTTTCCTTTCTTCCTCTCTGGCTGTGTTTTTCTTGTCTTTTTTCTGTTTGAACTCTGTCAACGCTGAGGAAAAAGAACGTGTCAATCTGAAGTGCCGAAGCTGTGGAAGGGCACTGAAGCAAGACCTCATCACCTATGAACTGGCAGAGAGCGATGCAGGCTGCATACTTAACGGCACCTGAAGAGCATCAGATTGATCACCTCCATGGCAAGCRCTGTGCAAACATGTTAGAAAGGGAGACAGTCCCATCCCCACAGAAGGTACAGCTGGAACTCTCTCCTTTCTACCTTTTGTTCACTTTCCTATGGACACCCCAATTACTGCTACTACTTTTGTTCCTATTCCCTGTTGACTTTCCACTCTGCACAGGCTCCTTATGAAAAGGAAATGATCCTTTCAGACAGCTTTGTTCTACTTCTTGCTCTATTTCAAGCACYGCTGTGGAGCTAGTATGTTTTGTTYRGGTGTCACCATGGYGGATTTCAGCTGGAGGATGGTGGGCACCATGTGGGGAAAAGTCTCAGTGAGAGCTGATGTAGTTTATGTCACCTTCTGAAAGTTAAAGATAAGTAAATGGGGAAACAAGAATTAATGTATATTGTGTGTGTAATGAGCTAAAAAAAAAAMCAAACAAATCAAGAAATGGGATACAGGTTAGACAAGCAGGGACAAGGCTGCATGTAGGTTACACCTGCAATTTTGTGGTGGCTGTAAGTAAAAACAGAGAAACTCTGTCCATAAGTCATGCAAAGATGCAATTGCTGCAGAAATGAAAGCTGACTTGTTTTTTCCTCAGAAAGGACATAATTATTAATGAGACTTGGATGAGTCTTTTAGCAATGAAGTCCCTTTTGGCCTCCTTGAGTAGAATTGCTCTGGAATTGAAACTTTGCACCTTGCAAACAACAGTGACAGAAAGGAATTTTGACAAACTTACTCAGTACCTCAGCAGGGAAATTTCAGAGGATAAGACACASAGATTTTTAGTGGTAAAGGCTTCTAATAAGCTCTTTAATCCCAAAGCTAGCAGCCAAGACCTCCAGTTTTCCAGAAGTGAAAGAAAGAGCTGGAGGCTTGGGTTTTGGTCTACAGATGCTTTTCCATAGACATTATTGGGGAAAAAGTAAAAAACTATTTTAAGGATTTGAGCCCTTGTTGGTTAGCTGTTTTTATGATAAATTCTGGGAATTACATTAAAAACATCACAGGTTTACTGACTGCAGGAAATATTGCACACTATCATGTGAGTGAACAAATGCAATATATTGCCTCACATGGTCAATTTATATTGTCAAKGGAAGTACAACTTTAATCTGTAGTCCTTAGTCTTCATCTCCTCCATCCCTGAGTTGGGCCACTGACAATAGTTTCCATGCCAGAGTAAAATCTCTGCTGAGGACAGACTTGGAAGTAGAAGACAATGKGATTTAGCGTGCAGAATGATCCAGCTGATGGATACTGCAGGAATACTTTGCAGGAAGGAACAAGAACACTGAACAKTTCTTGTTCTGGTATTGTGGTATTRCAGCAGAGAACAAATAGAAAAYGRTTAGTGGGGCAAGGGGGGATTAAAGAGATGCTTCTTTTYTCTCCTTTTGTTGGCCAACTTCAGAACTCTTTGGGATGAAGGTTTCACAGAGTAAGAGTATTCTGAGTTGGAAGAGAGCCTCACAGATCATCAAGTCCAACTCTGAAGTGAATRGCCCATACAGAGATCTAACCCACAACCTTGGCATCTCATTTGTACCATGCTCTACCAACTGACCTAATCATTGTGCAATAATTGAGCTGTATGCATACTATCACTTCAGAAAAAGTGTTTCTTGGAGATTTCCATGTTCAATTTTCTCCTTCTTTTTATTGCGTGAAGAAAAGCTGATAAGGAACATTTTTGTTCAGGAATAAAAGACACCTGAAGACTTAAGAAAAATATCAGAATTAAAATTTTTACAATTTTTTTGTTTAAAAAATAATATATTTGCCCTWTTTTTTCTATTACATTGTTTACAGTTCATTTCTCCAGAACTAGAATAAGTTCATAAGTAGATTTTTCGTTTCTCTAAGATCACAAATATTCTTTTGAAGAAGTTGTGTTCCTGTTGCTAGTCTCCAAGTGYACTGCATACCCGTGCTGTTCAGGTACCTGTAAATACGGTTGTCTGACCATGTTTATTGTGTGGAGCCAAAAATGTCATCAAGTGTCTCTTTCAGTAAAATGATGGTTCTGACTGAGTCTGTATTTCCCTCTGGGTTTTTTGTGCACTATGGTGCCTGTTTTTGTAACCACAGTATGTACCACTATGGCAGTATACACTGGGGAGGGCGGAAACCAACAAAACGAAAAACAAGGACAGATTATTATTTCAGTCAACGATTTTGACTGGGTGAAAAATGTTGGGAATCTTTGGCGTATTGGAAAGAAGTTCCTGGGATACCAGTGCATCTGTAAAGGAAAACAACCTGGCTCACAAAACAAGAATGTTGCATGTTACCTATTGTTTTTTTCTAGGTAAAATTATCTCAAAATATCACCCTGAATACCAAATTTTGAAGAGCYGTCAAAAGAAATTCTGTCTAATTACTTGATATGTATCTAAAAATTGGATTATAGAATTTTTAAAACTATTTCCATTCTGCATTGCCATGCCAGAACTGAAAATAAGTTTTTGAAGTGACTTGTGCCAGTACTTTGATGAAAGGAAATTGATTGTGACTTATGCTGTTCCAAGCCTGTTATTGTGACTTTTGTCTGAAAAAGCAGTGTCTTGACAGCAGCATCTTTTACCTATCAAGAGAAAGATTAATTTCTTGACTGTATGGAAATCAAACTTCAAGGAACAGTTCCAGTTAAAAGCATTACTGGCTTTGGGAGCAATTCCCTGGTAAAGTTTATGGTACTGCTTTAACCTTTAAAAACCACTTTAAGCCTTTTAAAATCAGATTGAGTCAAGTACTTCAGAATATATTTTAGAGAAAAGTAGTACTTAGGCAAAGGMATGAACAAGATGCAATTAACAGTAAGTCTTCTATCTGGAACTCCTTTATTTTGTAGAACTATATGACTGCAGAGGAGTTGACTTGCTCAATTCTTATTCCTTCCAGCTCATATCTAAAATTAGAAATAAGAAGTGGAATATGCCAGTTCATGTTTCTGATAAGGTAGGGAAGCATCGGATTTTATATAAAGACAGATTTAAACTTTGAAGGTAGCAGCACTCCTATTGTTATTAGGGGAGCAACTTGTCTCAGGGTCTTAATTCTGTAGTATTTCTTGCCCTATAYTATCAGTGGGGGAATAGCAGAGTCCTTTATAACAAACTCAATTCCAGCTGTAGCTCTTTCTCGGGGGGAAACCACACCATGACTTCTCCGACGACACAAAGAGTATAGCAGAGGGCGAGTTTCATGGCTACTGCTGTACTATAAATATATTGTATTACTCACTTGATGGGATACTCTTCCAGTAAGGTAAGAAATAGTCTGCTTCAATGTTTAAATATGACTGAAGAAAGTATAAAAGTCTGGATAATGGGCATAGCTTAGAAATAAAAAGAGTAATGTATACAACCAGGGGTCATTACTTTTTTGTGCATGGAAGCTGATATTTTATTAATTGTAGTGAAAATTACAGATTTTGCAGTCTTCTCTGAAGTAAGAAACAAGGCCTTAAGCTAAATCAAGAGGTCTTCTGAACATTTTGGCAGTACATTTCTACTGAAATAGCTAGATGCAGTTAATTGGAAAACACATGCTACCATAGCAAGAAAATTTGTAATCACTCTCACGCTTAGAGGATGAACTGCAGCTGTAAGGCAGGCCCCAGAGCACAGAATCACAGAGTACAAGTATTCACTGACTTGAAAGTATTCTTTTTTTTTTCACTAGAGTCTTTGCATAAGTTATGCTTTTGGGAGTAGGTGAACCTGCTTTGTACAAGCAGACTGTGYTTTGTCTCAATTGTAATTTTGTATTCTGTTCATGGGAGGGAATATGGGGTAAAGCTGAGGAAAACGTGCAGTAGTTTCTTGAGAAATAGAAGCTATGAAAGGATCTACTGTCTCCAATTTACTTTCACAGCCTCATTTGAAGTGCTGAATCATCTCTCAGTGTTTAAGTACCCAGTACTCCCCAGCAGCAAACTATTAGTAGAAACTTATTTTTCTGTGTCAACTGAAACTTTTAATGCCAGCATGTACATGYTAATGATCTATTGACTGATCTTTGCAAGAAAGCAATCCATGAACARTACTTGATTTCCACTGATCCTGGCCCRAAGTGCTAAGCTACTTTCACTGTCCAAACCTTACAGTTAGAAGGTAASTTAAGTACCAGGTCAGAAAATTACTTTTTTCTGAAAGAAAGTGTCAGAGAGACTGGGAAATTGTGAAGGGGTTTTCTCATAGAAAATATCTACTTCAGCAAAGAGAGGATAGGTGCTAATCCTAAAACATACAAGGATACTTTAAATGAGTTGTTGGAAATTTGTGTCCTCTTCCATAGGGATTCATCTTCCCCAAGTTGTTTCCCATGAGGTATTTCCCAGGTTGTCCTCTCCCCTCTTTCCAGTGTCTCAGGGCCAGAGAACATATTCTATAGGAGAGAGTGAGTACTGAAATAAACTGATGTGAGTTGAACTAAAACTCCTCTGTAGCAGAATGACAGCTTATTCAGATCTGCTATGGGTTTGGATGCTCTGCTTTTTGGCAAAGCCTTTGGAAAGCAGACACTTTCATATTTTGCTTCAAAGCATTTCCACAGAATATTTTCCTTGTCTTTATTAGAAAGTGACAAGTATGTTAAATTTGTTATCAGAATTTACTTTATTCAGAACATAATTTACTGTTTGCCTTGAATGCCACATAAAAATGCTATATTTTCTGGGTTAAATTTCTATTTCATCTTATTTTTATTTTCTGGYTTACATTCCATAAGCTGATACATTTTTATATATAAAATGTCTATCTGCTTCAATGTTCTTATTTATATAATTGTAAAAAATAACAGCAGATGGAAYCCTCTTGCTGTTTGCAAACAACAATAATGTTTGATGACGAATGCACAACATTGTCAGTCAAAATTGCTGCTTGTGGTGAACTGCAGCCTTTAATAAGAACTTGCTGTGTATGTTGAACAGYATCCCAGATTTCTGTAAAATGCTTCAATAAACTTGTCACACAGATTTCTCTCCCTCCTGGAAAAGACAACTTAATGCCTCCTCTACATTTACCTCTGTTTTGGATTTATCAGTAAAGGCATGCATGTGTATATACACGCTAGAAGGTTTATATGAATTGCACAGTTATTGTTGTTTCTCCTCATATACAGAGTAAAAAAGCTCCTTTCAGCCTGACTGAATTTTAATTCTGTTTCAGAGAGTAACAGAACAGGAAAGCATCAGTCAGACTCTGGGAGAGCATGCCGTGGGTGTCCTGTATAATCTGTGTGGCTGTGGGTGGCACAGTCTAGACTTAAGTAATTCTTAGAACAACCTGATTTGTCTCCCATAACCTTGCTTTTGGTGTTTGGAGGATTTTATCAACCGTAAACTCCTCAGGTTAGAGTTTTCCATGCTGTGCATGTGCTTCCAGCTGTTTGTATCCAGCAACTCTTTGTGAAAGCTTCAGACCAACATGGCACAGCTATTTATAAGATGATGATTAGGGGGAAATATGTTTAGTTCACTTGAAAGAATAAATCTGAAAATATTTTCTAGAACCACCAGCAGTGTTCTTTCCTTCTCTGAATCCACTAAAMCCTATGTTTTAGTGCCAGCACTTGAGGGGGTGAATCATTACCTGCAAATGTTCTCTTTATTTCCATTTAAAAAAAAAAAAAAAACCAAAAAAACACTTTTAGCCATGCCAAAAGCCTMTGAAAAAGACTTTTTGARCATGGTCCAGAAAGCTTTTTCATCAAGGTACCAGATTTCTCCAGATACAATGAGCATTCCTTACACCCTGTCCTATTTGACAATATTTGCTGCTGTGCTCACACTGCTTGAACTATCCAGTCTTGTGTGACAAAGAATGGTCCAGATATTTGAGCCCTGGTGGGGATGAGGAGGTGAGATGGAAACAGCTTTCGGAATTGTGGGTTAAGATGTCACCTCTCACATGCTTTCCACCCTTTAGCCCCATAAAGGAAGAGATACAGAGGAGGCACGGGTTCAGCCTACGACATGGTGGTGGAGGTAGGTGTGGTGTATAAGAGTACCAGGGCAGAGATGCAAAGATATTGGGAGCTGGAGATGAAAAGAGTAGGGTGGTTATAGAGATAAGATGACATGAATTAGATGCCCAGTGAATAGGGAAGGGAAGTTAAAGCTGAGATTTTGGGAGTAACTTCAATTATTTGTTTCTATTTTTTTCTTCTCACTGTCATGATCATTGAAATATGTGATGGCATCCTGAACACTTGTTTTATATAACAGCACTCTTGTTCATCTCCTACTCCAATAAATATTAGAGGCAGTTTCAGCCTCTTGAGAACATGTCTAGAAATTTCCTTTTCACAGCAACAGGACAACACTTCCTTGATGTCACCTAACAGCCTTCTTCTTTGGACAATAAGCTGGGCCAGCATTGCATCACTTGGTGTCATATTTTCAGCTCTGCTGCTCTATCCAAGACAGCAGAAAGAAACTATTTTGAACATGAGAGTTGACATGCTCGGAATACTTTAATTTCCTTCAAATTGTGAGGTCAGCTAGGAATATTTTTTATTGAAACAACTTCAAGTAAATTTCTTTTTTCATGCTAAAGGTGCTGATTCCTTCTTGGCTTATTTTTTTTTCATGTACAGAGGAAGACTGCACTGTACKGTCTGCTTCCCTACAACAACATCTCTCCCATGCCTTTCTGCTAATTTTTTAAGGCTGTTCTTTCCATTATTTGGAATGAGTCCAAGCTGGTGTGTGCATTCCTGCCTTGTAAGGGAAGGGAGATGAGAGGAGGCTCTGCTCTCCATGTCAGTGACCAGCTGGAGCTCTGCCAGGGCATGGATAAGGAGCTGACCAAGGGTTTGTCAGTCAGGATTAAAGGGGAGGCAGGGACAGGTGACTCTCAGCAAGAAAGACAGAGAATGGATGAGGCACTCTGAAGACGGATAGGAGCAGACTCACATTCACAAGCTCTGGTCCTCACTGGGGACTTCAGTCACCTCTGTGTCTCTGTCCAAGGCAGGCGGCTGGAAATAGCTGATCTCTAAGGTCCCTTCCAACTCAAACCATTCCATAATTCAATGATTTTTTGTTAGGAACTCTCAGCTTTATTTATTTGCATGTGTCATTCTTCTGTCAACTTCTTTAATTGCTTTTCAGGGCCCCTCTAAGCATTCCTTAGCAAGGTTTGTTTTGGTTTCTTTTTTTTCTTCTGGTATATGCTTGTTCCTTGGTTCTTTATGAAGGAAAGAATTAATCTATCTGTATTTCCTTCCAGTGCCTGAAGCCAAGCAGAATCCCCTGCTGTCTTGATTCTTTCATAGTGCATTTTTGAGTCTGTAGTGGCTTTCAGTCTGAGCACYTTTTCATTTAACTTGAGCATTTTCACTGGTCTTATTTGTCTTTTTGTCTCCTGGGATTTCCRGTTTTTTATTGACTACAGAAAAAGATATTTTTCTCCAAGTTTGATCACTTCTTTTGGCTAGTTCTGTGTGTGCTTTGGTGTGTGCGTCCCATTTTCAGGCATGCATTGCTAGGGAAATAATGTTCCTGTAATCTCTATTGGCAGTATTCATTATTGTATTTAATCTTAGACACTGAGCTTAAATAGCCAGTAAGATTCTATTTTTGTCTCCTGATGAAATGGAGAAACTGTTCTGGAAACAGTAAATCAAGCTATTTTGCTGTTTACATATTGAACTAAAAACTTGATATCGTGATTTTGTTCCTTCTCATGCAATTTCTCTGCAGATGTATCTCATGTACAGATTGATTGTGCAAATGGCTGAAGSGGAAAGAATTTTTCTGGAAAATTCTATTGAAAAGTTGGGGTTTTTTTTTAAGTTTAGACTTATTATTGAAATAAAAGATGTTCTCTGTTGTATTAGTTTTTCTCTGAAAGTCCTTCCTTATCTAGTAAGGGGAACTTTTCTTTAAGCAGTTCTAGCTAATACTTTGATAAAATTTGTTGGGGTATGTCACTRAAGATTTTAATAGACATAAATAAATCAGGTTTTTAGAAAAGCTACAGCACTCTTGTGAGAAGGTTTTATTTTGTTTCCCTTAAGAATACATCCTTAATTCTGTGAGTGTTGCTGTCTGGCATCAATGTAATCAAAATACTGATCAATTTTTTTTTTTTTTTTTTTTTTTTTTTTTTTTTTAAAAAATGTGCAAGTTCTTCCAATGAAAAAATATATTGAATTCCCTTCTTTTCATAGGATCATAGAATGGTTCGTATTGGAAGGGACCCTTAAAGGCCATCTAGTCCAAACCCCCTCTTGTGTGAATCCTTCYGCCACATCAGATTGCTCTGAACTCTATCCAAGCTGACCTGGAATGTTTCAGGGATGGGACATCTAACCCCKCTCTTGGCAACCTGTTGTGCCTTAGTTAACTTGGAAATGCTGTTCCTAGGACACTGAGCAGCCATCAAAAACCCACAAAAGGAAYAATGCAGGTCTTCTGCAGGTATGTGAAGGGTTGTGTGTGACTGTTCTATCACCCTCCTCCTTTGCTTTTGTCCTTCATGCCAATATAGTCTGCCACATGTCACCTTCCTCCAGCCACAGGACATTGTCATTACCACATTACATTTCCCCCACTTAAGTACCCTGTCACAATACAAGAACAGAGAAGGATAAGAAAGAAATCTGATCACTTATRAAACGGGCTGGACAAGATATTGAAAGGATTTAAATTGCATGCTCCCCACATTAACTGGGTGGAGGTGGATTTGAGGATTGAGGCAGCACCTTCTCATCTGGTATCTAGCTCATCTACCTCCCAGATGAATAATTCTGAAATTATAACAGCACTAGAGCCAGAAAGTGGAAATGTGTTGCCATTTTCCAAAATCTGAGGATGCTGAGATCACCCARTGGAGGTGTCTGGCTAGGACATGGCAAGTCCAACTGGGTCTCCCTTGAAAGCACCTTCCTGCCCCAACAGTTCTCTGGTGTAAGGGATAGGGCAGAGCCAGACAATGAAATCACAACCCATATTTGAACCCATTTTTGGTCCAAGTGTTCAATGCATGTTTGCCCAGAAGCTACAGGTACAGCTACAGAAACAGATGGTGCTGAGGTTTTGAGAAGCTTTCAGTAAAACATACTGGCCTGGCTTTTGTCTTGGCAACCTCTAAATGCCACAGCCAGCTGTGCTGGGTTTGAAATGCACCCATGAAGATTACTTATAAAAAATGTGTAAGCATGAAATATCCAGGCAAAAGTGCTTCCAGGAATTCTGTGAGCAACAGCCCTATTTGAGTCACAGTCCTGTTTTGTACATTATTTCTAACACCCATCCTCTAAGCTTCCAGAGAAATCCTTGTGTAAACTTGTATATGGATCCCAGTGGCTGTTTTAGGACTGCAAAGTACTGTGCACGTTTGTATTTCCTGATCATAGGTGCTTCAATGTAAAACCTAGCCCTTAAATTGGATTATTCTTTATGTAGAAGTATGAGCTATATTCCTCGGTCTACTTTCCTTCAGCACTGGTACAATGAACAAAACCCAAAAGTCTACTGACCAAATCTTATTGGGAAGAAAAAAAAAAGACAAAATAAAAAAGAAATTGAGCATAAACTTTAGGGCTGAGGTGGTATCTTTAGAGTTAATAAAAATTTTTTKTGTCAAGTGCCTAGGTTTCATGAGCTCTAGGTTTCAGTCACGTTCTATAATTTYATATGTTTATAAAAAGATGTGCAGTGCTAAAATAGTTTAACCATTAGTTTGAATTTTTAAACAGCTTGACTAAAAAAAGAATTASTATCTTGATAGTGAGATTAGTGTTTGGGGAGAGGGATGTTTGTTTCTGGGTTTGTGGGTTTTTGCTTTTGTTTCTGGGGTGGGG
>NW_026623283.1:247198-268716 GCF_030028575.1 Malurus melanocephalus
TTTTTTTTTGCTTTGTTTTTCTTTGCTAGCTGTTGCCAAATACCAATGTCATTACTTGGATTTTGAAAAACAAAGAACAAACTTGTGGTAATTTTAACTTTGTGTAGTGGGAAAAATTTTACTTGGGGTGCTTACATCTACCATTTGGCTCAATTAGACTCGAACAGGCACAGCAATTCATAATTCCTGGAGGGAACGCARGCTTCTGTTTCAATAATGTGGATTCAAAGGGTTTCATCTCCAGAATGATCTCCGAGGGCATGAAATATGTTTCATTTAAATCTTAAACCTTGTTCATAATCAAGTAAAATCTGTAACAGGGCTTTTTTTTTTTTGCTCTGATTTCTTAGGGCTTCTTTCCCCTTCAGTGGGTTTTAAATATCTGTTAACAATAAGTTATAACTTTGTGACCAAGCAAGAGCTAAGGTCTGGGGAAATACATGTGCATCCATGTGGTTTTTTTTGTGTGCCTGCATGTGGTTGTAATGATTGGAGTGAGACTGCATGAATATGTAGGACCCTATTTGGTAGCTCTKGACAAAATATGTCAAGGCCACGTTTACCTTGTATGAGGTAACACCTTAACTAAGGTGATTTGGTTATTCTTAACAAGGATTCCTGTGTTGGTTTCTCCATTAGAAAACATCCTGACAGCCTTCTCAGTGAGAGCTGCCAGACTCGATGCTGATGTGCAAAGTGATCAGCCATGACCATTTGTCTGCCCTGTCTGAACAGTTCTGCATCCTGCCTGCTGGAAATCCAGGGACCCGTGCAATTCCACCAGCAGCTCTAACGAGGAGAGGAATAGGGTGTAATCTCCTCAGATTTTGTCCATTATCCTTCTCAGCCATCACCCAGAGGTCCAGGTATTTTACGTCTCTTCCTACTGAACTTGACACTTTCCCTCTTCTTCTCTACCTGCTGATTCTTATAAATTCCCATTCAACATCAACAGAGAGACAAAGTTTACTGCTAAGGGTCAAAAAAATATATGTAGAAACTTCTCCAGAAAGTTCCCAGATTGGTAACTTGTTTCAAGATCTAGTCCTTTAAAAATTTACTCCTTGATGTCCTTCTGTTGTCACAAACAATACCACTGAAAGACTGGAATCTGCTGGTTTTTCTAGGCAAAAATAAGCTATTCTGAACCTAAACTCATTTTTCATTCTAAATGACACAGTCATTGGAAGCCCAGGAGAAGCATAAACTGTTTGAGGAGATGTGCAAAAAATAATTTATTTTTTTAAGCTAAACTTGGCAGTGAAGGTTCAGAAAGGCCTTAAGCTGCCTTATAAGAACCCATCTCTTCTACTGAAAATGATGACAAGGGACTCGCTTTTTAAAAGGTCAGATCTCTGGGATGAGAGATACAGYATTGTGTGAGATAGAGAGCTGTGACATCCAGGAGGCACCAGGATTAATGAGTTCTACATCATGRCTCATAATAATCATATTTAGTGTAAATGGTAAATACATTTTCTCCTCAGAGTTTGTGCCACAATTTGATATAAGCTTTTTGCTTGGGGAATAAATTGTCAGTGTAAGAATTTGGAGAGTTTRAAGGCTTCTGACAACTGTCAGTTTGGAAATCAGTGACAAGAGACATAGAAATAGTGATGTTAAATCCACAGTAAGGGATAGCTTAACCTTTTGATCTTGAAATATTTACAGGTACTTTACTGTTTTATGTAAACTTACACAATTTTACACATAGAAAACAATAAACTACAGTGAAATATAACTATCATACTGAGAAGTCAAAATGTACTTTTCTTCTTTAGAAAAATAATAAAAAAGAATACAAAGATATTAAATATTCCTCTATCTTATGTTGGTGTTACTCTGCTAAATAATAACCCTAAAAGATCTGCTTTTGACATGAACATGAATTTCTTGAAAAGAATACTAGAAATGGGATATTTCTTGGGGTTTTTTTTTTCAAGCAAATAAAGTGCATGTTACAGCCTATCTGAATTTTAATGAAAGCATGAATGCATAGAACTATAACCTTTCCCCTGCACCAGGATGCCTGAAAACTACAGCACAAAACTTCAATTAATATATACATGGTTAAGCACAGCTCCATGCACCACTACAGTTTGCAGAATTGCCAACTCTCGCATAAAATGGGTCATGACATTTAATATCAATATTAAAATATCAGCTCACTGAGAACCTGGGTTTTCTTAGAAATAAATTAATGTGCTTTTTGTTGTGGARAAGAATTGAGAATTAAGAAACTAAAAGTCACAGCACTCAGGGCACAGACTGACGATATTTCTGCAGATATCTATTTCCTCATGTCTTCTTAACACCAAATTTTGATGAGGTTTAATAAAAATACAGAATGCTTTGGGCATCCGGTAATTGACCTCTCTGTCCAAAGATAATGTTGAATTGGTATTAGTACTTGCCTAATCTTTTTTTTTTCAGATCCATAGAAGTTCTCACACAGTCTMTTTAGCAAGCGCTTATTTTTGCAGAGTGGATAACAAGTATAACCTGCCACCTGAGTTCTGCATTTCAGGAACAAYATATATATGTGTCATATTCCTTTGAAATCTGCCCTAAACCTAAAGGGAGTCCTGACAAAGTCCTTATTAATCCAGATGGCAGAGAAGGTGTGACTGTAGGCTAATTACAAATGTTGTTTGAATATTTGCTGAAAGTTGTCAAAATGACTGTTTCTTTATTGTGTTTATTAAATTGTGCTCAAAAAGCTATTCTGCAAATTCTCCCACTGGTCTGGGGTTTCTCTTCAGTCTCCTTTCTTTTGCATTCTGTTGTCTAAAGCATTCTTTCATCCCATTCTTGTGGATTATTTAAATTTTATAAATTCAAGTTCAGTTTTGGATGTTATACTTCTGTACCACTCTTGATGTCAAGGGTCATGGGATATGTAAGCAAAGCTCTCATCTGCCCTGCAAAGATGCTTTCCTAGGGCCAGACTGACTTCTGGAATTTATTGTGGATGCACAGCCTTCCATGTTGTGTGAATGGTTTAATGAGATTATTCTCTAATTACAAACTACTTGACAGAATACAAGCTAGGGATCAGGAACTGCTTACTGTAAGATGGCTTTTCACTGCTGGAGAAGAGGGATTGTGGATTTCACTGCTGGAGAAGATTGTGAAAGAGAACTGTGACAGATTCAATGATTGTTCTTTTTTATTTCATCTAGTATTAATAACCCTCTACCACTAATGTAACCTACTGAGAAGAAAATGTAGGCGTAGAGTTTACTTGCTTGATGTGTCATGTTTGTAGTGTTATGGAACTGAGTGCTAGCTYGAGGCTCTTCAGAAATAAGTGATTCATACTAAATAAGTTTTGTCCATGCATTGTTATTAAGGGAGATAATATTTTTCATAATTTAAAAAAAACWAAAGGTATGGGGATGGTAGTACCTGGATAAGTACCTCACTAACTGCCTGCAGGATAAATCTGTGTGCAAAACAAGGTTACTACTGTCACATTGCCTTGTGCAGCSCACTGTTAGGAATGACAATGCAATTGTCTCCCATTGCAGTTGGCATTTCAGGCATGTCTTCAGGAATTCCTAATATTTAATGATCACAACCTGCAAAAGGGTACTTAGTGCTCTTGGAGACCCGAATGTATGCCCCTAATTTGACAAATATGCACTGGATGTTTTTATTAGATTAGGTTTTAACTTCTTACATGTACCTGAAATTAACAATGTGAGAGTACTTACAACTGAAAAGCCAGATTTTGACCCAGTTACTCAAAATGGTACAAGGTTGCTCATGTGGCTAATTAGCCTGAAGCTGAACTCATAAAGTTTTTTGTGAGCCTGATGTAAGACAGCATTTATTAATGAAAAAGTGCAATTTTATCTCAGTGGAACTAGTAGATTAAGTACCTCTCTAAAAAAAAAAGCAGCTTTCTTTGCTGAAATACATTTTTAAATTACAGTACTTTGATGGGATACAAATAGCCCTGAGAATACTGTTTTGGTCATAAGGTCCTTGGTGTATTTTATCTAAATTCTTGATCAAGATACCAAAACTGGTAAAGAAGCTGCCCCGGGAGCTCCTTCAGATTAATAATGAATATACTTTATTCTGGGAATAAAAACTGCAAGGAGTGCAGAAGTTGAATTTCCATACAGGACAGACTAAATCTGTGAAGTTCAGTCGTTTRCACTCTCTTATTATCTGGTCTCTAAGCCATGATTTAATGAGCTCTCTTTAACTGGGACCACAGCAAGCCTCATGATGAAGTTCTCTGATGCCCCTTGGAAAAGAACACTTGTATTCTTTTAAATAAGTCAGAATGAAAGAAATCTGCATATCCTTTGTTCTTTGAAGTCTTGTAAGACTTTCATTTACAAAAATAAACCCTCCCCAAAAAAACCCACAAATTAAAATTCTTGTGAGGCAATTTAATGTGTGGACTGCATAGATAATCTACATGGTAATAAMAATTAATCTGTGTTTCCAACATATTCTTATAAAGAGCATCCAGAGTTTGAAAAGGAACACTCATGAGCTCAGGCTTGTCGCATTTTTTTTTCCAGGCTTGTTTAAAAACACAGATTGGCAGTGAATGTTGAAGGGAAAAAAWTATGTTTAAATGAAGAATTTCTAAAAAACTATGTTTAAATTTAGAATTATGCAGTACCTATAATTTTTTAGGGTAAGAGGGCAATAGGAATAATTTCCTTTTTTTAAAATCATATAATATAATCATATATTTTAATAGAGCAATATCAAAATGTATTGCATAGGTATTTACCAAGAAACAGAAAAAGAACCAACCCTGGTGATTCCTTGGATACATGGTAAGAAAAATTAATCTTTTTCCTCCTATTTTTTCGGGGGGGAAGTGGTTAAGGGCATATGGCAGGTGGAAGAAACAGTGAGGAAAGTTATGTTATGAATAGTTCTTCTTTAATAGATACTTTGGGTACCCCTTTGGGTGTTTGTTTCCTAGTTCTTGCTCAAGCAGTTAAAATTGTTTTAATTAGTTCCTGTCTTCTTTCCTGTTTTGTGTACACAATCAAAAAAAAAAAAAAAAAAAAAAAAAAAAATTATGTAGAATGAGTGGAGAACTCAATTTGGATGGARGCACGAGTTTTCTTTTTTCTCCCTTCAGGGATAAACAGAGTGATGCCTCCAATTTTATAATATTTATGTAAATTTTTTAAGGATGCTGTTCTYGTTTCCTGAGACTATCCCAGCCTACTTCCTTCAGCCATGCCAAACCTGTAATTAATACACTTACAAAGTTGCTTCCAAACTTTACTGCTAAGCATAATCAAATCTCTCTTGATTTTTAATTTTATTTTTTTTTAAATTGAGCTCGAAACTGGAGACAACTGACTTTCTTAAGAAGAAACAGAGGGGAGCAGCCTTCTTTTTATATATATATGTATATATCTCTACATACCAGTGAAACCACGTGTGTATGTCTGAGAGAGACTTTCTTGAAAAGCAGACATATATCCATGTCTTCAGGGTAAGAAATTTCTATCTTCAAAGAGGAATGGACAGTGTTTTATAAAGGATCTTTTACCACAAATAGGAAGTGTGTCAGTGGTGAGGGTGGATGGGGCTTTAGGCATCTCCCCAGAGCCAGATGTTACCCACAGAGCACAGGATGATCAGTCTGCACCTTGTGAAGGTCAGAGAACAGGGAGGGTAAAGGGACTGTTTTGTGGTGGTTAAAACCAGCCTTCCTAAATTAACAAAGATCCCATGAAGCTTCATGGCAGCATCAGAACAGAATCATAGCCCGGGGGCTCTGCAAGTTTTGTGTTGCAAATTACATTTGTACTGTGTGGAAAGAAACTTCCCAAACACATTCTGTGGGTTAGAGCCACCTTTAACCATCTCCCAGGTCTGCTGTTCCTCTGACAAAATGACAGGCACTCTTTCTGGAGAGAAATATTCAACAGCACGTGGTGGGGAGGCACCTTGGCCAAGGGCAAAATGCCCAGGCAGGTGCTTTCTCCCTCACCCTTCCTTGGTGACAAAAGACACTCAGCTTGGGGAAACTGAATTTGATTGCCATCTGAAATAGATGTGGGTATTGAGAAATAGAAAGATATTAATGTATTAATATACATTAAGATACCTCTCTTCACCCTCCCCTGACCCAGTGTCAGCTCTAGGACCTCTGGAACAGGCTCTGCTCATCATGGGGCAGCTCATCCTCTCCTCTCCTGTAGACATCTGCCGGAACCTGGGCACCTGCACCCAACTGACATAGAAAGCAGGGAAAAATGCATTAATAGGAACACCCAAATCAAATGTGATAAGCAGGTATGTCAGAAATAGTGCACTGCATGGAAGCATAACCTGTGWCAAAATAAATCCCTGGAAGTTACAAGGAGGTAGCATTAATATTGCATGGCGTTTCCTGAGATGTCCCAGAGACTGACTGAGAGAAAAACARGAAGTGTTCCCTCATTAAAAAAATAAAAAATAGCCACTCAAGATTGGCCTTATCTGATATGGCCAGTGAAATTACCTGAAAAATGTTGCTTGATATATCTAATAAGTTAAACAACAAAAATACTTCTCTTGAAATTAAGAAAGGATGCTYTTCAGACTACCTGAAATCTGAAATGATACAGAATGCTTATTAATGTAAGGCAAAGGCTTAATAAACTGTTGAGAGGAAAAAAAGCACATAGTAAAAAAAATTAGCCAGAAGAACCTTTATGAGAAGGGCTGTGGAACTGATAAAAAGATTCTGGTTTATCTCCTCAGGAGAGCTCATCTGGAAGCCATTTGTCAAATAAGAACTAAAAAGGGATGTGATAAGGGATCCTAGATCTATTAACTCTGTCCTTTAGGCTTTCTATACCTATTGTTCATATAGCCTCCCAATACAGAATGAATAAAATCATATTTTAAAATGTGAAAATGCTGTTTATATCAAAAACTGCAATTACATTAGAGGAGGCAGGCTCCAATGGAGAGTGAAAATACTTAATGTTTAATCAAGTTTTCAGGAAGTTTGCTAAAATTTTAGAAACAGGAAAACCCTTGAAAACCCTGTAGAAGTGACAGCATCTGATCCATTGGTTTGTTTTCAAGCCCACAGAGGAAGTCTTCATGATGGATGCAAAACATCACTGGCACTGTTTGCCATTGCARCGGCATTTCATTGAAAGAAAAATGCATGTTTGGAATGGATGAATTTTGAAAACCTTGAACCTACACTAAATCATATTTACTTGYTTGAATAATTGTAACTTTTATGGCATTATTATTCTAAGATTTCAATTATGTCATGCAATTTTACTGCTGAAAAACAAAATGCTTTTTAGATATTCTGTATATATATATGTATAAACATATGTGTGTACATATATACACATATATATATATTAAGCATATTTATTTTCACACATATATACACATATATATATTAACACATATATATTTTCACACAAAAAAAAAAAAGTGGTTCATGAAAGGGGGTCATCCAGAAATCATGCAAGAAGCCCAAACTGAAAATTTTTAAAAATTTGTTCAATTGTCAGATTGAAGATTCTAATTTCCAATTGATTGTTGGAATGCAATCCAGTATATGGATATAAATGTATGTATAGCTGGGCCTCTTACTGTCAGATTTCCCTTTAGGAGATATTAAAATATAYACTGTCTAAAGGAATGAAGATTAATGAGTGGTCCATTCCTAAAAATGAGCCAGCCTGTATCATAAGGGTGGAAGATCCAGATAACCTGTTATCTGTGATGAATGGAGTCTGCCTATGCTTCTCACAGGGTACTTGTTTTGTCATCRTAACTCATAAAAAGGACTTTGACTATGTTGAGTGGCTATTGTTACTGTTTTGAGCTATTTTGGATTATATGATTCTGCCTGACCTTAGAGCACAGAAAAAAAATCTGGTTTGTATTTATTCTGAGAAATAACATTGTGTGTCAAGATAGATTGCGGAAAACTTCAGCTCATTTTGTGGTTTATTCATAAAKACTGTGACCTTCAGAAAAATCGCTTAATCTACCCTCTAACTCTATTGCCCATTTTATACATAGTAATTCTCAATTTTAAGAGCATTTTTGAGAATATAATCTAYCAGTAGTTTCAAAAAGGATGAGATACAATGATGATAAGGGACAGAAGGATGGCAAAGTAAATATTGCTTAACTTCCTGTTCTTCTTGCTGGGTCATTTTCTGTAGATATAGAGGTGCTACTTGGAATATTCAATGAGAATACCTTAGTACAAGGAGGTAATGTGGGTTTGGCATAGGAATTACCAACCCAGTGTCTACAGTCTGGGATTTGACACATCAGACTACATTGTCCTAACTGTTATTTCTGGATAATCAGAAAGAAGCATGACAACATACCAAAATGTACATCAAATGTACAGAAACAGTGAACGGAAGCATAAGGGGGAAAAGGARATGTTTTTATGTTTCAAATTGAAAGAGGAAGTAAGTGAAATAGAGGCTATCACCACATGCAATTCTATAAATGGAGTTCATCAAGCTTGATATCAATTGAACAGATGTTTTGAAAATATTTCATAATTTTGGTCAAGATTGAGATTTTCACAGCTAGCACAGCTTTAACATGGAATTTTCCCATCTGTGTCAAACTATTTATTCTTCTATTATTGTAAATAAAGGAGAAGTAAATTCCCTCAAAAGATTTTTTTTTTTTTTTTTTTGCAAAAGATAAAAGTGTGAATTCTTGCTTCTTTCCCATTTTCCTTCACTGGGAAAAGTAAATGAGGAAAAAGGAAGAATCTCATCTAGTTCAAAACATAGGTTTTTTTCCTGAAAGTGTCTAGCAAAACAATAAATAATTTGTTTCACCTCACATTTTTAATAGAAAACACACCTTTTTGGGGGGGAGGTTTTAGTTTTTGTTTTTTTTCTTTTGCTAGCAGTGACAGATTCTACTGCATGGAKTGAAGACTGTGGTTCACAAATCAGGAGCCAGAGGAGGCGCAATTACAAAGATGTCTTAAAATATGAAACAGTTTGAGCAGATCATTGCTGTTTCCTGAAAGCATAGAATTACTGGTAATTCCAATTGCTGGAACAATTATTCATATAAGAAATAATATTCTGTCCTTTCCAGGAACTTATATTTAGAATACAGAATACTGAAATGTCAGATGCAAAACCTATTAAGAACCCAACAGATTCTAAAAGTATTTTTTCTAATATAAATTTTAAGGATCAACTTTCTCTCATAAAAGGTCAGACTCCTGAGATACACCTTTTCAACTGATATAAACAGATTTAATTTACCAGCATCACTGAATTTCATCAGCTGACATTTGGCTTTTTCTCAACCCCATAAACCAAAGCCTGCGCAGGAGGAGAGCAGGATGACTGSTTCTGTTTGAGGGAAACAAAGACCTCAAAACTCATGTTAAATAGGGCTTAGGGCATAGATCTYTTTCATATGACTGGATTTGATCAATAGTAAGTGCCCCACTTTGTAGTCCATGGCAAGGAGTGAAGGAGACTTGGGGATTTATCTTTTCCTAAAGGACATTAAAGAACTTTAAAAATTGAAAATGTCATCCTTACAGTGGAGGCAGATGATTCTAAAGATGAGCTGAGTGCAAATTATATTTCACATAACACAGACAAAAGATAATAAATAAATATGTAGTTTAYTAAATTGTTTTTAGTATGGGTTTTTATCTGGTTCTCCAATTTCCTAAACAATTTTTTTAGGATTATTATATTGTGTTAGGGCAATTTCTATCTTTGAAAGTTACTTTACACAGTGTCTAAATGGTTGAAAKAAAATGTTGGCTATGTTAATAAACATGATCATTAATACCATGTTATTAAATATATGAGCTTTAAATGTGCACAAAAAAARTTCTTACATTTACAGATGTAAGAGAAATTATTCAGGGTTTTAGTCCAAGTACTGTCTGTGCTGTTATTTTACAGAAAAAAAAATATCTTGAGTGCCATAGCCAGGTTAAATCCAGCAGTTTAGTGCTGATGTAGCGGAGCACTCTACGCTTTCTGTAGCAGATGAGATCTTAGATTTCGGTATGCAGCTTGAAAGAACTTCACATTATATAGGTGCTTCTAAATATTTCAGAATATTTAATATTCTGAATGATATGTACTCAAGCCTCAGAGTCTCTATGACATTTCTAGCTACAATTTATTTTTTTATGCCAGATGGCTGGATGAGCATCAGGTTGTTTTTATTTAAAAAAATCTGAAGCGCAAGTAGTAAGAACATAATAGCAGAAGAGAGTAATAAGACGTTTGCTTCTTTTTAATACAGTGTTTGTGGTATTTCTTGTTTCTGCCGATACAGATTTAATGGAAAAATTTAAGATGGTGCTAACATTACATAGGAAAGCATTCTTTTTAAATGGYCTRTGAGCATTTTGGTTCTCAGAATTAYGTGCTTCTTACAGAGGGGACCCTGCCCATGYACTCTAACTGCACAGAAAGCCTTATAACACCACATAAACTATATTAAATGTATGTTGAGTTTTTGSAACTGCTTAATAATTTAGTGGCTCAGTAATTCTGATTGCTTTTGTTGCACCCTCATAATCCTTCCAAGGATCAGCCACCTGGGTCAATCACCTATTATTTTTATGGCACATTTGGTCCATTTTTAGTTCTGTGCGCACTTCTGGAGCCCTACTCATTAATAGGCTGTATACAAAAGCTAAATACAAACAGTGTTTGCAAAGTACTCTCATTTACAGCTGCTTCTGTAAATTATTTCTATTTATGTTAATTACTGCATATTTAAATATGGAGAAACAGTCAATATAAAAAGCACCGGCATTTTCCATTTTAGGTTATAACTCTGAAGGCTTATTTAGATGCAGAATTTCTGATGAAGCTAAGATGAAAAATAAGCTGCATAACCCAGCAAAATTAGGTTTCTGGAAAAAAGCWTGCTCAATTCTTTCATCTAGCATGAGAGAGACAAATAATTAATTCAGGCCTCTTTCAGGTATCATGAAGAGACAGGACCACTGCATTGGAATTTGACAAAACTGTGARTGGTGTGTTAACAGTCAAAGGAAGATTCTGCTAATACAGGTTTTTGTCTGCATTTTTTCTCCTTTTTCACACTTTTCCTCCTCATTTGCAGRTCATTATATTTCTGTAATAGCTTAGCAGCCAGGAGAGACAGAGGCAATAACAGTCCCTAAGTAGAAYTAGCTGAAGGAAGAGCTGCAATTGCTTTTGGATCGCTGATTACTGGAGGAGTTTGCCCTCTCAGATTCTTTTGCCTTCTATTATTAAGTCTTCCTTATGTGAGTATAGCAAATTAGGGTGAGAAGTAGAAGTACTACCTTTTGAAGAATATGGCAGAACATCTGTCGGGGTTTAGAATGCTGGCCGAAAGCCAGGCACCCACAACACCTGCTCACWCSTTCTCCCCCACCACCACTGGGCAGAGCGGAGYGAAGAAAAAAAAATTAACAAAAGGGTTCATGAGTTGAGATAAGGAACAGGGAGGAAATGCTTGATGGACTAAACAGGCTCCATTTAAGTTATGAAATGAATTTATTATTAACAAAGTCAGRGGAGGAGAATGAGAAATAAAATAAAACCCTCAAAGACACCGATCTTCTCCCCACTCCCTCCCACAGACAAAGCAGGGGGGGTGAACAGGATGCGGGGTTGGTCAGTTCAGGGTGTGGGGTCGGTCAGTTCAGGGTGTGGGGTTGGTCAGTTCAGGGTGTGGGGTTGGTCAGTTCAGGGTGTGGGGTCGGTCAGTTCAGGGTGTGGGGTTGGTCAGTTCAGGGTGTGGGGTTGGTCAGTTCAGGCTGTGGGGTCGGTCAGTTCAGGGTGTGGGGTCGGTCAGTTCAGGGTGTGGGGTTGGTCAGTTCAGGCTGTGGGGTTGGTCAGTTCATCACC
This sequence comes from Malurus melanocephalus, assembly GCF_030028575.1. Taxonomy (NCBI): domain Eukaryota; kingdom Metazoa; phylum Chordata; class Aves; order Passeriformes; family Maluridae; genus Malurus; species Malurus melanocephalus. The sequence continues at coordinate 259,075 of NW_026623283.1, forward strand.
GGATCCTCTGCGGCTGCTGAGGGAGAGGAGTCCTTCCCTTGCGTTGCCGTGGGGTCCCTCCCACAGGAGACAGTTCTCCATGAACCTCTCCGGCGCGGTTCCACTCTCACGAGCAGCAGGCCACACACATCTGCTGCATTGTGAGTCCCCCCACGGGCAGACAGTCGTCCCAAAACTGCTGCACCGTGGGSTCCCTCGKCCCCTGGGTGCAGGCCCAAGGCCAGGCTGTTCCATCTCGGGAGCAAGGCCTCTCTCTCCATGGCTCTCCTGCTGGACACAGCCCCTTCTCGGCGCCCGCCCGCTCCGGCGTGGGGACCTCCCTCCTCCACGGGCTGCGGGTGGATCTCTGCACCCTCTGTGGACCCCATGGGCTGCAGGGGGACAGYCTGCTCCACCATGGTCACCGTGGGCTGCAGGGGGACAGCCTGCTCCACCATGGTCACCGTGGGCTGCAGAAAAAACAGCCTGTTCCACCATGGTCACCGTGGGCTGCAGGGGGACAGCCTGCTCCACCATGGTCACCATGGGCTGCAGGGGACAGCCTGCTCCACCATGGTCCTCACTACGGCCTGCAAAGGATTCCCAGCTCCGGCGCCTGGAGCAGCTCCTTTCCCTCCTTCTCCACTGACCTTGGTGTCTGCATTCCCTCACATATTTCTCAGCCTCCTCCTCCTCTGGCAAAACTACTGTGTGCTCCCTTGTTTTGATTTCTTCTTAAATATGTTTTCACAGAGGTGTAACCACCRTCTCCAACTGGCCCAGGTTTGGTCAGTGGCATGTCCATCATCCTCAGAGCCAACAGCAATTGGCTCTGCCGGACATGGTGGAAGCCTCCAGAAGCTYYKCACAGGAGCCATCTTTTTGGMMCACCCACTTCCAAAAACTGGGCCAAGCAAAACCAACACAACATCCAAAGGGCAATCCAGCTTTGCCTATTAAGCAGAGTCCCAAGCCAGTCATCCTTGAATTACACTATTTGCTGTAGAGAAGCCTAGCTGAGCCCACCAGATGGATTTTAATAAATACAGCCAAATGAGAATTATTTGGGTCTGTTCATACCTGTGTAAGATTACCTCGCTGTAGTTATGCCTTCTATAGCTGAGGAAGAGCCTAGATAATTTTCTCTTTTTTATTGTGCTTTCTCTTTTTTATTGTGCTCTTTTTCTGCTTTTTTATTGTGTGGTCCCATTGAGAGGACCCGCAGCCGGTGTTTGCCGATGGAAGAGCCAGGCAGCTCACTGCCACCACTCGCAGTCGCCACAGCCACCCCACGAGTGTCCCCGTAGCCACGGCACCGTGTTCTCTGCTGACGGGARGGACACGCAGTCGCTGCTGTTTGGAAATCGTGCCCAGCCCGCCYCGGGAGCTGCGCAGGCTCCTCGTGGTTYGCAGCACACACGCTCCWTCTGCCGAGCTGATGTCGATGGGGTKCCCGGGGTACAGCGGTAACAATCTGTCTGCTATTCTGTCTCTCTCCGTTTCCCTTTTTCCCTCTTTGTTCCATTTTCTATACCACTTGGTAGGAAGTGGTAGGAACACTTACCCTTCTTTATCAATAAACAGTTGTCAGATACAATATTGCTGCRTTTGCGCTTTATTTTTTCTCCAAGAAATCTATTAAAAAATCCTTCTGACTCCCTCTTTTCAAGCGGGACGGGACAGCAATACAGAAATGTGGCTTTGAAAAGTTGTAGGAAGGACATGTTTACAAGCACAGGAATCAAGCTGCAGCAAGAAGAAGCTGCCAAGACAGGCAATGAGAGCCTGTAGCTAAGGGAAATGGTGAAGGCAAGCAACAAAAAAAAGGGACTTGTTCTGTGCAAGGTTAGCCATGGGCAGCAAGACATGCTAGTGACACGGGAATGAGTCAGTGAAGAGAGATGGGAAGAGCTGGGGTCACAGAGGGGCAGGAGGAAGCAGCAAGTGGAGGAGAAGTTTGGTGATGAAGGTGGATGGTGACAGAGAGTGAGTGAACAAGCTCTGATGGGAAACAGGGAAGTTGCGAGGACTRTCTGCAAATAGCACAGCTCCAGATAGATGGAGACAAAATGAAGCAGCAGGAAAAAGCAGRATGGCAACAAGGCAAAAAGTAATGCCTGGCAAGGTGATCTGAGAAAGGTCCTGGTCATTTGGGGAGCAAGAGCAAGCAGTAAGTGGAACAGTAAGCAAAAATCATGTGTGTAGAGAGCAAACACGGCTGCTGGGAGGATGAGGAGAAGAGGAAACTGAGAAGGGAAAGTAGACACAAGCAGAGAAATGCTGAAGGTGGGTGACAAAGAGCAGGACAAGGTGACAAAGCCATGGGACCGTGGRGGGAAATGGCAATGGGACAGGAAAACAGCACATGAAGCAGCAAAATGAGATGGTGTGGTATTGAGGGGAAAGGCGATGAAGGGAATTAAGGAAGGGCACATTGGGAGAATTAGGGCAAGGCAGGGGCTGATGAGACAGTAAGGTGAGCAGCAAGTGAGGTGATGAGGCTGCAGGAGGCAATGAAGAAATGATGAACAAGAGTAGAGGACAGAAAGAGAGAAGGCAGTGTGGAGGTGTGGGGGTGAGCCCAGCAAGGATAGGCAGGATGGAAACAGGAGATTCAGTAAGAGATGGCAGAAAATGAGATGGCAGCAATGACAGAGGCTGTGAATGGGAGGGATGGCACAGGCATTGGGGCTTGACTGGCATAGCCAAATAGAGGAAAGGAACCAAAGGAAGTGCAGGTGGCGAGCCAGGGAGTGCCAGTGGTGCAGGGAGGAGGAGAGAGGAGATAAGCAGGTAGGTTGAAGTAACAGGWGGGATAAGTGAAATAGTAAAGGTGATGAGCAAAATATAACCCTGAGCCTTGCTGGTTGAAATTTATTGTAACTTGAAAACAACTGTATAATATTGCACCTTGTACCTTTTCTGGACTTGCTTCCCCCCACCTGACTCTTTCCGGAAGGAGAAAGGACTGGACTCTACCCCGTCTCTCTTCCCTGTGGCTTTAAGTGGAAGAGGCATATTTTTTCTTAATCATTGTCTACTCAAAACATAGGATTCCAAATCTACTGACAKCAATTCTTAGTACCATCTAGTAACTCTGGTTATTATCAGAGCCAAATCTTTGAATCTAAAGTCAGCAATTCTTGCTTGTCTGTGTTAATGACCTGAGGTTCTGACCTTTCAGATGTTGTCTCTGCCCTTTTGTAAAAGGGATTTGTTCAGGCATTTGCATCTTGCAGCCAAAAAAAACCTATACCAGCTTTCCAGATTGAAAAAAGGCATAATACACTAAGAAGGGCTCTAGCAGGCTGACTGGAAATGGACATTGTCTAAATATGACTACCATGGTGTGAAAACAGTTAAAAATTGTCTGTGACTGAAGAAGTGGTTGGATCAGTTTTTTATTGGCCTAGTTGGTTTCTTAATAGGGTATCAGGAGTAATTTATTACTTAAGTCAATGCTGTGTTTACTCACATATCAAGTGGGTAGTAAAAAGGATAGATGCAGCATTAGCAAAAGCCATATCAAGGATTTACAAAWAAGGAAAAAAATGAGAAAAAAATCATTATCTGCTATTTATGTTTGCACCTGAAGTGACTCTGAAATTTTCAAATTGGTCTCACAGTTCAGTTACATTCARTGGCAGGTGTTATATTTTATCACAAGAGACAATTTCAGGATTTGTCTAAAGCTGAATCACAGTAAGCAAGATCAGCTTATCACACAGTATCCTAAGGAGGAGCAGTAAGGAAGCAATCCAGTGGAGTTGACTCAGCCCTYTGTCCTTCTAAAGCAGTTGAATTGCATGCTGTTTGCTATATGGCATGTTTCAAATGAAACACAGAGACAAGCAGCCTTACTGACTTTGCCTCAAAACTATGGTCCGTCTAAGAAACCCAGATGAAGTTTTCTGTAAGGGATTTACAGAAAGTTGGCCAAGTTCCTTTCTCTGCTCAGTGAGAAAGCGTTGCAGAGTCAATCTGCACTGAGTACAGAAACAGCCTCTAGTGACCATACTCTTAACATTGCTCCTACATATTTTGGGGAACAATTGGTGTTTAAATATAATTTCAAATGGAATATGGACCCATGAGTTCTTCATCAGCAGTTCCCTTTTGGTCTCAATTTGGTGGCAGACCTGCTTGCTACTGCTCACCCATGGAAGAACCAATGGAATACAGTCGCACCATGCTTATGGTGTATATAATTAAATTGGGGGGCTGCCTGTAGGGTGAGCGATTATAACACATTTATTTCCTGCATCAAAGAGAACTCACATTTAATTAGTTTTTCCCAAGTGAAACTGATACCATGAGGGACTGTCAGGGAACTAATTTCAGATTGTGAACCATTCCAAGTCAAGTTTCTCTGAAATATTTAAGAAAAAAACTTCATCAAATAAATTGCCACGTTATTGCTGGGTTTATGTCACTCTTTGCATAAAAGTAGAAATGGTAAATTAGCTCATTTTCTTCATAAGTTGCAAGCTTTACTGTTGATGCACTCCAGGTTTTAAAATTCTAAAAGAGATTAAGGCAATTTTGCCCATGGAAATATGAGATAAAAGTAGTTAGGGTAGGACATCAACACTAATGAAGTCTGGTTTCCTCTGGATTTGCATCCTCCATTTGTATACCTTCATCACTTCATAATAAAGTTAGATTTTCATTAAACTTCTTAAACAATCTGTCCCCTCTACTATCTGGTATTAGTCATCATCAGTGTTCTAAACTACAGCTGACTTCAAGGTCAAAGGRCAACCCAGGTTTTAAGGGACCTCAGGAGGTCTCTATTCCAAATTCCTGCTCAAACAGAGTTAACTGTGCCATCAGACCAGTTTGTTCAGATCTTCTTCCTGCTGTGTCTTGAAAACCATSAAGGACAGAGGCAGCTCTGATAGAGGCAGCATCATGCTCATGATGCAGTCTGCTCATCAGTGGAGTTCTAATCTGGGTCTGTCTCCTCTGCACAGCCTTTGATTTTTCCCAAGCTGGTGACGATGCAGTACCAGGGACTGGAAGATTATCTAGAAACCAACCAATGGCAAAATTCCCTCATGGRGGGTGAGGGAGAAAAGATGAACAGWTAGGCAAATCCACACAAGCCACATGCACAAAAGCATCCTATTTCCCAAGTGTCCTATTTCCCAGGCATCCTATTTCCCAGGCTAAAATTACATCTGCAAGCACTGAACCTCTCCACAGAAACTCAGATAGAACCATAAAATTAATTTATATTGACAGTTTCTACATTCTGAAGAAGCATGTAGTTCCCAGTTCCTATTTTAAAAGYAATATTAAGACAAAGCGATGCTCTTCTGCCTTGCAGAAGCTGCAGCTGGACAGAACGAGCTGAGCTGAACAAAAAGCACAAAGGAACAGTGTCAATCATCTCAATGATCTTTATTATTTCTGAAACAGGATTATTAGGATCAGTATCTCTCATTACTATGTTTCTATCTGACACCTCAAAAAAGTTGCTTGAAATAAATGAAATTATGTCACTCTGGCTCTTGTCCTACTGAGAAAAAAAAAAATCATGTCAGGTCCACGTGTGCTGGCTTTGCTTGGGGTGGACCTAATTTTCTTCATGGTGGCTGGTATGGAGCTGTGACAAGGAAGTTCGTGGTGCATAGGAGGCTGGGAGGAGACACAGACAGGACAGGTGACCCAAACTGATCAGAGGAATATTCCAGAACATGTGACATCCTGCTGAGTGTATAAGCATCCTGCTGGGTGAGAAGAAGGAAGCAGAGGGGGTTTGGAGTGATGGTGTTTGTCTCCCCAAGTAACCATCATCTCTGAAGGGGGGTCCTTCTCTCCTGGGGATGGCTCAATACCTGCTTACCCATGGGAAGCAGTGAATTAATTCCTTGTTTTCCAATGCTTTTGTGCAAGGCTTTTGCTTTCCCTATTAAACCATTCAACCCACAAGTTTTCTGGCTTTTACCGTTCTGACTCTTCCCAGTCCCACTGGTGGAGGAGTGAGCAAGTGGCTGTGTGGGGCTTGGCTGCTGGCTGGGTTAGATCACAACACCATGCCAAGTCATTGTTAGATCCGGTYCTTGCACGGTCTCTGCTGCTACTTTACCAATGTTGCTTGTGAAAAATGACAAATACAATCCATCTGTCAGACCATGAGTTTAAGTATGGAAGCCTTAACTTAAAGGCAAACGTGCTCTACATATAAGACAACACACCCTGAGTCTCAGAGGAAAGATCAGCAGTGAGCAAGTAAATAGGAGCAAGACCAGCTAGAGCTTTTTTGTAATTGGGTCAAATTGCAGAGGGTTCAAATAAAGATAAAAACAAACAAAATGCAGCATAAAGAAAAAGGAATATGAGGGCATTGAGCTTGCTTCAAGCTGCACATGTGAAGAGGTTGTCATACAATAACAAATGAAGTTGTAATGACAAATAGGAAAGGGATAGCAAGTTGTTCTCAGATGCATCTAATCTAGCTATTTAGATGATAAGCCATATAAATCCTTRTTGTGTCATCTAACCCTCCATTGTGCAACCACTATGATCAGGACGATGTTAAATGTCAAGGAATTTGTTCATTCATTACAGGATAGGATGACAGGTTACTTGAAAGACTTCCTGATAAAAGGGACAGAAGACGTGTTTCTTGATTCATGCTCAACTAATCTATTCAGCCCAGATGCATCACTCAATTTACTACAGTGAATTAATTATGTGATGAAAAACAAAGCACATGTGTGCATTGTCTTGAAACCAGAAAAGTTATGAAGTTGGTACAAAAAGCAACCCAAATCCAGCATATCTAGCTTCTCAAAACAGTTTTAGATCTATGCAAGTTTTAAAACATCTACACAACAGTATGCACACGGAGAGATTTTGATAATGTTAATTTGTTAAATACTGAGGCTGTAAATTTCTGAAAGCTATTTATTGGCAAAGACTTGTTCAGAGACTTTTATATGAATGATGAATATATTGAATTAAACCACCTAGAAGATTTTAGGTCAAAGTCAAATTAACTCCATTAGTCTCAAAAGCAATTAAATTGAAAGAACTTTCTTATAAACCTGGAGTAATAAGAGCTTTTTAACAAATCCAGAAGCTATTATCTCTTAGAAATGTATGACTTGAATGTTTTGCAATGAATCTGTGAAATATCCTAAGTTAAATTCACAGCAGAATACATCGTTTTTTATTTTACTCCTGTCTTTATCTACTGTTTTTTCTCTTTTTAGAATGCGTAAAATTATTTAACTTTTAAATTAAGGCCTTTTTTTCTGAATGTGAYGTCATCTTCTGCTTTGTCCTGATAAAATGGGTTACTGCCTGGTACCCCTGAGGGCTACATATGCTCATGTGTTGTATGTCTGGTTTTACCACCAAATGGTATGGCTCTATTGCAGTTCTAACATGATGTAATTAAAAATCTTCCCTTCAGTGAATTACATGGRTTTTTCATTAGAAAGTCTTCAGAACTCCCAAATTATTTTGCAACCGGTCTCTGGCACAAGAGACCATTTTTAGGTATTCACCAGCCTTTGAGCATGCAGAAGCGTGACAGGAACATATGTTACACTGAAACTCCAGGACTCCTAGTGGCCCATGTAAACGCTGCAAAACATGGTAGGAAATGACGAAGATGTTTTACCTCACAACAACAACACATTATTATTATTATTATTATTATTATTATTATTATTATTATTATTATTTTCATTACTAACCTTTCTGTGGCTGTTATTATTTAGAGGACATTGAGGTTAGTGCTTGATCCCCAGTGGTAATTAGTTGTACCCCAGCCAATTGGTTTCAGACTGTAGATGAGAGGTAATAAATGCAATGATTAAGCAAGCTGAACAGAGAGAGGAGAAGGCAATAATTCCTGCACATATCTCTACGTAAAACAAACCCTGAGTCTCAGAGGAAAGATCAAAACCTTTGATTCAAAGGTGACTTAGTGTCCCTCCCAGCATCCTTCTGGACAAGCTGTCCAGCTGAGATGAGCAGGTCGATGTTGCACTGGGTGAACAACTGGTGAAGGGCAGGGCTCAAAGGGTGGTGGTGAATGGGGCTACATCTGGTTGGTGATCAGTGACCAGCAGTGTTCCTCAGGGCTCAGTTCTGGGGCCAGTTCTGTTCACTGTTTGTATCGATGACCTGGATGCAGCAGCTGAATGCACAGTTAGTAAATCTGCAGATGAAAACAAACTGGGAGGWGCTGTTGGCTGTCTCAGGGGACAAGAGGCCTTGCAGGGGTAGCTGGATAGATTGGAGCATTGGGCAATCATCAGTGGCATGAAACTGAACAAGACCAAATGCCGGATTCTGCCCHTGGGGTGGAGKAACRCTRGACATGAGACTAAACTGGGAGAGGAGTGGCTGGAGAGCAGCCCTGCAGAAAGGGCTCTGGGGGTGCTGGCTGGCAGGAGACTCRACAGGAGCCYGCAGWGTGTGCCCTGGGAGCCAGGAGGGCAAACCTCATCCTGCGCTGCGTCAAACACAGCATCACCAACYGGTSAAAAGAGAYTATTATCCTGCTGTATTTAGCACTGGTGCAGCCTCACCTCGAGTGAGTGTGCAGTTCAATTTAAGAAAGATATGAAGGTCCTTGAATGCATCCAGTGAAGGGCAGCAAAGCAGGKGAAGGGACTGGCAGGACYGGCAGGAATGTTCTCTCAGRAGGGGCTGAGGGCACTGGGTTTGTCTGGTTTGGAGAGGAGGAAGCTCAAGGGGGACCTCACTGCTTCCTAAAGCTTCCTGAGGAGGGGAAGTGGTCTCCAAAATGCCCAAGCCCCAGTATCTAAAGAAGAGCACATGAGAACTGAAGTCAGGTCCTGGCAGGATCATGGGGGCACTCACAGGCCTCAGTGACTGGGACTGGACACTCCTGGGATCCTCACCCCCCCATCTCCTGCCAAGGGCCCAAGGGATGTGTCCCAGCTCAGCCTGGGMCCTTCACTCCCTGCCTGAGCCCTGCTGTAGGTGTGCCCATCTCTGCCCCGTTCTCCTGGATGGGTCTGGGACCTGCGCTGCAGAGAGCTGCTCTCCAGGCTGGAGCCCTCAGACCTGGGTGGAGCCTTGTGCAGAGCTCTGAGTGTGACATGGCATAACTCTACTTCTTTTCCTCCACTTCCTCCTCCTCCTCCTTACTCTTCCTCTCCCTCTCTCCCACTCCTCTCCTTTCTTCTCTATCTTTTCAAGCAGGTAAGGTAATACCAAGCCACGAGAGTGGACTTGGGAGCTGACCAATGGTGACATAGATTTCCATGTTTTCCAATTAACGTCAGGATGGTTTAGGTTTGGCTGGCTGCATGCATTTTGGTGTGGAGCTGTTTGCTTTTGGGTGGTTGCATTTGTGGGGACTTTCCTGTTGGATGTTCTACCGGTGCAGTGACTGAGGGTCTGATCTAGCAGCTTGCAATTCCATTTACACCTGTGAATAAAAAAACAACATTCTCCATACCAAAGGCTTTATTATCAATATAAATGAAACAGTACAGACAAGTAATTTCATATCTAGCCAGGAGGTCTATTTTTTTTTCTCTTCTGAAGCTGGAGTTCCATTTAATAATAACGTCACTTTATTATCTGTCACTTTATTATCTGAAGTACTATAAATTTTAAATATTCATTCATGCAGTTTTACTTTAAGCTTAAAATCAAGCTTTGGTTTATGTT
>NW_026623283.1:269603-348168 GCF_030028575.1 Malurus melanocephalus
AAAAAAAAAAAAAAAAAAAAAAAAAAAAAAAAAAAAAAAAAAAAAAAAAAAAAAAAAAAAAAAAAAAAAAAAAAAAGAGAAGGAAAACCAGAGAGAATATCACTTAGACAGTGACAGTGACCACCAAAAAGTCACACCCTACTGGCCATTGTTCTTCTTCCCCAGAGCATCTGGCTGGTCTGAAAGGCTTCCCGTTAGCTGTCAAAAGGTGGTGTGGCATGCCCAAAACAACCTCTGCAGGCTGGGATTTCTTCACAAGGGAAGAAGCCAGGCTATGCTGCATTTTCTGTGGTTTCTGCTTCCATCTTGCTAATGAGTGCTTTCTGCACTCCCAAAAGTTACCTGGCTCCCTCTGTCTCTTTCCAGCAGTGTRCAGTTACCCTTATTTTGTTCCACAGGATGCACTTTAGGGGACACAATCTGATACTGGTTCAGAAACTTGCGTGGCAGCCCGCGCTGGCTGTCCTGCACCATGTCCTCTCCCTCTCTACTCATGGTACTGCCTACCAAATGTTCCACCAGTGCTGAATCACAAACACAGCAGCAAATAAGGCAGAAAGGGAAGAGATGAAGCACTTGCCTGCTCCGTGTTGAGCCRCACAGCCTAACAGCTGGTACAGCGCATTCCCAGAAGCCAGCTCCCCTCCCAGCCATGACTTGYATGGCACTCTACACCTAGCACTCTCAGGCATGCTGGGGTTTTATTTACAGGATTTTGATCTTTTTTTTTGGCTCTTCTGTATCATAATCTGAATGCTGCTATTATACTCTGGATCCAAGGGGTCACARGGGCATGCTACAATTATGAAAGATTAATGAGATGCTTCATTAACCTTTGCACTTTTGACTGCTCAGAAATACCTCATCTGTGTTATATTAAAGAAGAAGAAGGGGAAAACATCTTAGTAAAAGGAAGAAAAATACTTTGGTGTTATTAGAAGACTTTTGTGCCAGAATTTAGCACTGTTTATTTTTTTCACTTTACCTTCTCTGTTCTGCTCATGCCTTGCCCTGCTCTCCTTCCCCTGCTTTCTCCTTTYCCTCCAGGCCTGCTCTCACACCAGCCTGAAGAAAGCAATGATCTTCTCAGTGGTAAAGGCACRTCTCACCAACAAACCGCCCAAAATTCAGGGAAGTTTGTACTCTCCTGGCTGTGGTTTTCATCTTCTTTCATTTGGTGACAGTTTTCCAACAACTTCCATGATTTAATGGTGATTTTAGAGGCAAGTTTATTGTAAGTAAAAAGAGGAAGGTAGCTTCCGATTCATGTAGCTGYTTTATGACTACTCCAAAGAAGTATGAAAACAACTCTAAAACACGTATCTAAGAAAGGAAAGATTTACTTTCTGAGACCAAGTATTCTGTACAACAGGGCAGTTTTAAACTATGTTAGAAATTTGTTTTTAAACTATGTTAGAAAATGAACAAAAGAGAAGAATCCCAATAATTATAACTTTKGTCAAGCAGCTATTTTAATGTGTTTAGACTTTGCCTTAGATAGGTCATTACCTAGGTCTTGATTTTCTTCTTTTTTGTCCTACTGTACTTTGAATTTTTATAGCAATCAGAATTCAGTGGTTTAAGCACTGTACACAACATTTTCCCASAGTGCTAAATTGCTTTTTGAGTCTCTTAAATCTCATTGAAGTCCAGTAAGCCTGAGATTCCTGAATCACTTAGGTGTTCTTAAAGCTCTCCTTTAATTTATTCTCTTTAGGGGTTACAGACCTGCCTCCAAAAGCTAATAGTTTAAAACTAGACAAGACAGTGAAATAATAGATGTGAGCTCGATTTCATGGAGGCGGAAAGTCAAACACATATTAAAGGAGAAGGCTTCACGCATGTCAAAGTGCCTCACGTAAAGCTAATGTCCATCTTTTACTGCCCTTCTCCCTTTGTTAATTCCARGATTTAGTGGTTTGTCCATGTCCATGCTTGAACTGGGCAATAGGCACCAGTCTGAGCTCTTGCTGATGTAATCTCAAGCTGGTCCACCTCCAGTCTCCTTATTGTCTGTGTTAAGGAAACATCCAACACAGTGTCCAAAGCAAACACTTTTACCTCTACAAAACCATTAACTTTTCCTTTTTTATTTGTCTGTGGGWTCCTGTCCTCACTGGGGTTGTGTCACCAACACGTTGTGCTTTTTGYGAGTTGCTCTTTTCCTCCTATAAAAAGAAAATGAAGGAGGACACACTGGTGACCAGTGACATCAGAATATTGCTCCATGCTCAGTAATGAACCTGCTTCTTGATGGAGAGAGATGGGATTTGGAAAATGCTGAGGAACCACTCCCAGAAGAACATAATTATCCACTGGATGGGCATTGGGTGTAAATCACTGTCCTTAAATCTCTCACCTGTAACAAGCTCCTGGCCCATCCACTCTAATTCAGCTGGTGCTGAATTGTCACATCCTAGAGGTTTTCTTTGAGTATTTTATTTTGCTTTTTAATATAGAGGCTCTTCACTAATTAAAAACAGCTCTTAAGGCTGAGGTACCAGTTGGTGATACCCACTTAAGTTTGCATCACTTTCACCAAAGACTGTGGGTGAAACTCTGCCCTCACAGAAATTACTGCATAAAATTGMCATGAGGGAGGCTAAGATCTCATCCCATAAAAACAGACAAAGCCCTTAGCAGCCTTTTCCTTTGCCAAAAGAAGGCCTTAATGTTAAATTTCATTCAAAATTTGCATCTATACAAAGATTAGTGATTTAGCTAACACCTACAWTGTGCAATTTTTGCTGTCTGACAAAGGATCCCGGAGAAAGGCAAATGTGGTTGAACAGTAACAAATTATTTATAAATGAGCACCAGGCCTTGTGTTGCCTTGCCAAGGCCTGCTTGGAAATGCCCATCAATCACCTTTAACTGGTGTGCCTAATCTCCCGCTTCAATTTTAGGGCCTTTTTTCATCCTTTTTTTCCTGAAAATATATCYTTTTTTTCCTTCCCCACAGAGGAACTGGTGAAGGTCAAACATCAGTCCCTCTTTTTATACTGGACAATTTAAAGTCTATAATGATGAACTCTATATTGAAYGCTTGTCTTAGTTCAAGATGTTTCTAACTTGGGCTTTTCACAAAATGTTATTGATSTCTGCCTCCAAACCAGTAAATCCTTTCATGTAGTAATTCCATAAATACAGCAGAGTTGGGAAGGCTTTGAATCTTCATTTGATCAAAAAGTTCCAAATCTCTCAGATAAATCGATAACTCTCAGTGGCAGCTTTGCAGGTGTTCAATCATATTTTCTTGGATACTAAATKACATATCTTGAGTTTATGTTTAATTTTTTGCTGTGCTTCCATGACATTTGCCTCAAGTATATTTTCCTCAGGTGACTGTCAATTAAATATAATTTGCATTTATMATTATGAGAAAGAGGTTATCCACTTAATAAATTTAACTAACTCTCATTCTCTTCTTTTAATTTATGATCACAGACAGATATTTCAGGAGGATGGAGGGGGTGAAATAATTACCTGAATGTCCCTATAGTCTTCCTGTAAAATTCTTTAAAAGCTGGATTAGTAAACACTAATCCCTATTTATTTGGACTATTTATAATAAAGCCCATTAGAATCTCCCTTGAAAATATTTGGATGGGGAGAAATTAACCTCTTRCAGGCACAAAAAGAGGTGGCACTTGTCACTGATTCAGAAGTAGTGTCTGAAACTGATTACCAAGTGTTCTTGACTCCCTGTTCTTTAGCTGCTTGGCAATGTGGGAAAAGTAGCTGCCTCAACAAATACAACAGCAGTTACATCTTAAATTTGGTAATACATGCCTGTATTCTGTCTGTAATCTGCATATTTTTACTGGTAACACAATTGTCTGCTACCAGTAGTATGTCTTTTTTTTGCTCTATAAGGGCTGGAAACAATATTACAGAAATGAAGATAAGGTTTTTTTTTCCTGCAGAAATGAACTCTCATCAAATTCAGAATATATCTTTTCTATTGTGTATCTTTTTATCATTCGCTACAATAAATGTTCAAAAACACATCATGCAAAATATCTCCCAATGACAGGCACAAATCAAAAACTCCTTACTCTATTAGACATTAAAAACATCTATTCATTAGTGATAGTAGTTTTATGATATTTTATAACTTTCTTTATTTCTGAGGCCTCACATGTGTTCAACAAAATATGTCTTCCTGTTTCTGTCCTGCAGAGGCAATCTTATGCCTGTCTCTCTCTGCTCCATAGGCAGTGTCCTAATCTGAAAGATATAATCTGAACAAAATTCARAGGAGCTGTTTTTAGTTGGAAATTGATTTTGTAATTTGATGTTTCTGTTTAAGACTTGGAGARAAAAGATTTGTGCCTGAAAGTTTGTCTCCCCATTATTAGTCAGAATCTCTAACGTTTTCATTCCAACATTGACTTCATTGTATATTTGCATATCACAGCTACTGCAATACTGTGACTGTCAGAAGAAGACAATAACTGAAGACTGATTTGAAAAAATAAAGTCGCCCTAGTAGGGCCCTAGATTTGAGTTGTTTATGATGCCTTTGGATAAAACCATTAAGGTTTTGGTTTCATCTCTCTTGGCCATATGTTTTTCATTCTGATATTCCTGTAGTGTCCCAAGACTTTCTCTGACTTTAAGAAAGTAACTTGTCAGCCAGATAAAACAAGGCCAAACCCACATTTAGCTAAATCAAGACCTTGTTATGGTTTTGCAATTCCTTTCCCAAAGGCTTTCACTTTAAAATTCCTCTCAGTTTATCAAACAATCCCTAATTGCTCTTTAACATCTAGTTAAGCTTAATGTTTTGTATGTTTTGTATTCAAATAAAAAAGTTTTGTTGAGCATTTATGCTAGTTATGAAGCTCTGCCTTTTCRGTGCCTCCTTATTCCCAAATGTGAGGTGAAAGCAACCAAGTGAAATTCTTTTATCACAAGCAATAAAGCAGTGGTTATTAAATAGTGGTCTATTGTTTGCATGGGCTTTGTTGTACTTTTAATGAAAAGTGTGATAAAAGAAGTACATAGGAGCCCACAATAAATGTTTGATGGTTGTAGTTTTGCCTTGAAAAGGTTTGCAAATCCCTAAGCTTGATCATAGAGAAACTACAGCATCTTTGTTATGATGCCATGTTGGGTCTGGTAAATGTTCACAACGTTTGAAAACAGTGTTCAGTTACTAAAATTTCTTCCACAATCTGCTTGTGTTTATCAAAAAAGAATAATAATCCATCCTCTTTGTCCATTAACCATTCTTCCTCCCAACAAAAAAAAAAAAAAGCATTGTTATATTTTTCCTGCAAACCAAAGCAATATATACGCACACATACAATGTACATCTATAATAGGCATTTGGAATATTAGGCTTTAATCCTTTGAGCCTGCAAAATGTAGAGAGGAAAGGAGCCAGACTGTGCTTCCAAACTTTTTAAATACGTCATCACATTTGTGAAGGACTGGTTTTGCACCGAGGAAACTAGCAGCAGAATTTAGAAGACTCAATCCAAGAAACATAACAAAGGATGATTCAAAGGACTGCATTTATAGCAAGCACAGGGCTGTTAAATCAGTAGGTGCCAATGAACAGTATGGGCAACCACCAGCTCTCTAACACTGCTTAGAAACAGCACCCCCACCATGTTAATCTGATGGAGCACGTGCTCTTAAAACCCGACAATCTGCCAGAAACTGGCAAAAAAAAAAAAAAATAGATGGAGCGGGTCAAATTTGACATTCATTTGGCAGACAACAACACCTGCTGTTCATCTGTTAAAGAGCTGGCCAGCTTGCAGTTCATCAGCATTGCTTTCACTCGGGGTCTCCCTTATGATGAGTGCCTGGGAAGTTCCAGGTGAGTGCCTCCTTCCATTTCTTTTTACAAGGGAAAGGAGATACTCAAAATAAACTCACAAGGGATGAAAAGTAATTGGAAAATTACACTCCTCCTGAAACACCCCTACAGCCGTTTTAACCCAGTGTACATTCGGATAGTGCTCTACACCACATTCAGCTTACTTAATGTTTATGTGACTTAATTTCTTTTTTATTCTCCTCTTACACATGGAGCCTGGTAGAAAGTGGAAACCCATTAACTCTTTTACACTAAGGAAATATACCTAGAACACAATGAACAAGAAAATTAGAAGATCCCTGGGCTGACTTGCAGTCTGGCTCACATGGACTGAGACAGGGATAACACCCTGGAAGGCCGGTATGAGCCATACTCCATCAGAAACTACATAGAATAGAATCATAGAATAATTAAGATTACAAAATATTTTCAAGATCATTAAATCCAACCTCTKACCAAACATCCACTACATGCCCACTAAGCCATATCATATCTAATAATTTTCTGAACACTTCCAGGCATGGTGACTACACCACTTGAGGGTTAAGCACTCTTTCACTGAAGAAATTTTTTRAAATATCCAACCTGAACCTCCCTGGTGCAACTTAAGGACTTTTCCCCTTGTTCTGCCACTGGTTGTCTGGGAGAACAGACCAACCCCCAGCTCACTACAGCCTCCTTTCAGGCAGTTGTAAAGAGAGATAAGAGCCTCCTTCTCTCCAGGCTGAACAACACCACCTCCCTCAAACATTCATCTGAGAATTTATGTTCCAGACCCTTCGCCAGCTCTTTTGCCCATCTCTGGGTGTGCTCCAGCACCTCAGTGTCTTTCCTGTAGTGATGGGCCCAGGACCCGAGGTACTCAAGATGCAGCCTCACCAGTGCCGAGTGCAGGGGAACRATCACTGCCCTGGTCCTGCTGGCCACAYCAYTGCTGATCCAGGCCAGGATGCCATTGACCTTCTTGGCCACCTGGGCACACACTGGTTCATGGTCAGCCACTGTCAACCAGCAGCCCCAGGCCCTTTCCCACTGGCCAGCTTCCCAACCACTCTTCCCCCAGCCTGTGGCACTTCCTGGGGYTGTTGTGATCCAAGTGCAGGACCTGGMAATTCACCTTATTGAGCCTCATACTGTTGGCTTCAGGCCACTGATCCAGTCTGTCCAGATCTCTCCATAGAGCATTCCTGCCCTCCAGCAGATCAGCTTGGTGCCACCTGTATGTAAGGCCAAGCAATAAATACACATATCAGGAGAAACCTCCCGAAGGCAAAGGTTTCTACATGGAAACTGGTGTGCATTTCATTTTGTTTATAAAGCCCCTGCATGTTAAGGTACTGCTTAAATCAAGGCATAGATAAGATAACTTCCTTGATTTTGAAGAGGGGTGGACCTGTTACCCTGGACATCATCTAATCATGTTAAACTTTCCAAACAAAGGGCTTCCTATTGAAGTTGAAGCTTTCTATTTATTGCTATTTCCCACGGTAAATGTCACTGACAGATGTATTCCTTTGATGTACTTCTATACAGTGGCCAGTGCCTCCAAACTGTTTTGTCAAAGAGAAAAAGAACTGCTGTGCTTTGACTTTCTTAAGTCTTGCTTGGTGGCTTTTGATACATGATCACATTAAGACCCTGTGCTTCATGCCACCAATATATTTTCAAAATTCAGGCAGTATGCCTTTATGTTTTGCACTTTTCTTTCAATGTTAGATGCTGTGAACAGTTCAAGTCTTGCAATTTCAAGCTGGCAGCCCTTAAAATTTGCCCTCCTCAAAAGGTGTCTTGCCAAGTGACAGAGATTTAGAGTTAGAAGTAAACAGAGTTGGCAGGACCATTTAACTTCTATTCTTAGGTATTTCTCCTGTAATAATACAAGCATGGCATAAGGAGATTCCAGAATGCACTATCTATTTCCTCTCCTGACATAATTTAGCTATTTAATGCAGGACTAGTTTAGTGCTGAAAAAACCTCTGTGATATTTTGTCATATACTTTTACTGTTAATCTTGTGTTTAGCAAGCTGATTTTCTGTCATTTTCCAATTTGCCCTTAGAGTTTTTWAAAAATTTGCCAATTTCAGATACATTTTTCTGGATGGATAGACCCCTTAGAAATATGAAGTTCCTGCAAATTTTGTGGTGAGAGGAGACTAGGGAGGAGAAATGAGATACAAAATGTGATTTGGTACTAACAATGAGTCCACATAGAAGGTTATCCATGTACCCATAGAAAACAGGGATTTACTCTTTCTGACATTCAGAAACTAGATATTTTTTTTCCTTTTCTCATGTCCATGCTAGTGACTGAAAAMAAACTGCACTCACAGTTAATCTTTTCCAGGTACATGTATGCTACCACACTGGCTTGTTGTCTCTACAACAATGCACACTTGGGTCTCCTAGCAGTCTTCACTGAATGTATTTCTTCAGCCTTTATCACTTTAGTTGCCCTCATTGGTTTCTTTCTGATTTATTTCATATTTTGGGTCGCAGTCTGTGCTTTTCCACCAGCACCAACTTGACTTACAAAATAAATCTTGGCAAAACAGAAACTAAGGTAACGGCAGCACCAGAGTGGTGTGTACAAATGCAGTCCCAGCCTCGCAGAGTTGATGTAAAATAGTGCTGCTATTGTTCCCTTGATTCCTCACTGGGTAATACTACTGTTTATGCATTTCAAAACAGCAATCACCTCTTTTTGCAGCAGTAGCTTCACACTTCATGCTTGCCTGGAGTTAATGGGCTCAGGCTATATTGGGATCTCTTGATTGAGCTTTGGTGTGGTGAAACACTTCAGGTGTTCTGTGTTTGATCGCAGCCCCAGCCTGCACAACAGAGCCTCTCTCTTTCCCCAGCGAAGAACCTTGAGCATATGGTTGGGGTTTGGGGTTTTTTTTCCCCGTGTTTGCTGCAATTTAGCTGTCTCCTTTGCAGTTTAACTGCTTGTCTTAGCAGGTCTTAGGCTATTTAGGCCAAACAGCCCAATCTGGTTGTCCGCTGTTAGTTATTTAAAGCATTAACCAAGCACTAAACAAGTAGACTGACTTTTATTCCATTTTTCTACTCCTCAGTTTGTTTAAAATCAGCAGGATTCCTGAGTGCTTGAGAAGGCTGAACTTCACATCACTTTTGGGGCATATAAAGTTTRAGACTAAAGTGTTGATATTGCCAGTAAGAGGGATTTAGGAARAGTAAGCTTCTCATCTGCATGCCCCAGCAGGGGAAGTGGGAAAAGAGAACCTCAATTAAGCTAAAAGCAGGGCAAATCCATTCCTGTTCATTTACCATATGTTACACCACCCTGCTGTAAAAATCTGTGTTCAGGAACACCGTAACTCAACTGATTTACAGTGGCCCAGGAAGTTGCCATCCATCACCTAAACCAGCAGGCATACACTTAGCCAATTCCACATGGGGAAGTAATCTCTCTCAGACCCCTTCACTGCCCCAGCCAAGGYAGATGGAGAAAGGGTTACCACACTTCAGCTACTTCTGCGCACCAAATAGAACTTGACTTCAGCAAAATTTCAATTATTTCTGTGTTTCTGCACTACCAGAGAAGAAAAAATATCTAATTGCTTCCCCAGTTGGACTGATCAGAACTCTCTTACGTAACTGAAAAGTAATCTCTTGCTTCCTAAACTAAGGATTATGTCTCTGGAAGGATGACTCCTACAGGAGCTTCCAGAGGTAGTTAATTCAAAGACATCATGCTAAGGTGCAAGTCTGCCAGTCTAAAGTTAAGCAGAAGAAATATACTGACATTGTTATTCCTTACATGATGCATGAATGATTGCTATGTCTAATGTAATTACTGTCTGAATTGAGCTTTTTTTTTGTCACAGCTATCTGTATTTTATATATATTTTTTATTTATTTATATATATATATATATATATATGTATATATTTTATATGTAGCTTGAACAAAGCAAAAACTGATTTGTTTGCATGTGTGGTCAGTGTGTAAATCTTTTTTTTTTTTTTAACCTTGAAGGAATATAAGCAGCCTTCTACCACCCCAAACATTTTGTGTGGAAGTTTAAGTGGATGCTTCCCAAGGTCTGCCTTTCCTTTGAAACAAACTTCCAGTTCAGACTGGATCTCCTGTGAGGTGTCACCTCTTAGTGATCCAGCGCAATGCTTCATGGATGGAATATGCCTGRTGAGTTACAACTCCCATGTAGCTTAACAGAGCAGAAATCTTCATTTTCTTGAAACACCCAAATGTTTTCCATCTTCCAGGTGCTGCTCATATCAATATAGTTTTTGTAGATGAAATACAAGTCCTGGATAGAAGATTACTCAGGAGAGCCATAGACTAAGTTTTAAGTTACAGAATGTGATTTTCTAGCACAATGTACCTTACCATCCGTGGTCACTTCTTAAGCAAGTAATTAAGCATTATTGTGAAGTATGTAAGAAAAATTATACTCATTTAACAGATGTCTGAATGAAAACAAAACAAAGCAGTMGCTGGTAGTTCCTGGGAGAGACAGAAGACTGCATTAATTTCCAACTCCTGTACCTTAGGCTCTTTCATAGCATTGCATATTMTCTTCCAACTGCAATTTTCACAATTATTCCCCAGCAGACCAACTTTCTTTGAACTACAGCATTTGAGCAGATGTTTTTATTTACCCTCATCACCTCRACAAGTAAATGCTTATGGTCCTTGGAGATTTTTTCTCTGAAATTGCTGTATTTGCCTTGGACAGTGACCTCAGGAACATCCTGCTGACCCTGTGAAAGAGTCTGAACCATTTGGTGTTTCTGAATTGATAATAAAAAATTGTCTACTCAGGACTGGTGAAGAAGAAACTCTTGCAAAACAGGTCCTAGTGGCAACTAACTGTTCTGTTATCCAAATTGCCTTGTTACTAAACATTTGTTGTGTCTTGTTTTGGTCATGGGTCAGATATTTTATAATGCAGTAGGCTGCCTTTGAAGAAGAATCAACCTGGATTTTTTCCTTTCATAGTTCTTTACTCTGTGTTTTGTTCTTTACTTTGTGTTTTAATGCAGTTCCACTATAAGCATCTAAAAATGTCTTTACCTCTGCTGATAAAGCTATTTTTTTTTTGTTTTGCAATTTTGTAATACAGCAATTTCAATATAACATCTATTCTTAGAGGGTAATTTGCAAAAAAAAATAAAAACCCAAAAAACAAAGATTCATCATTAATTGTTAGAGCCTCAAATTCAAAGCTGTTCTTATTTGCATCACTGTAACACTCTCAGGTCTCTTAAGAGATCTTGCATTGGCCTTCATATTACACTAAGATATTACAAACAGTGAGATGCATTTACCATTCCTATCCCTGAAGAGCCCTCAACCTTCTCATTAGTTGCCTGACTCGTATGCTCATTACTTTTTCTTCTTTCCYTCTCATCCATATACAGTTTATTCTTTCCATTTAGCAATTTTTATATACAGGATTCATCCCTACCATAGAAATGTTTGAAACCAGCAGTTATATTATTCTGGCACTATACAAATATGACAGTCCCAACCTGAAGTACTTACARTTTAAGATATAGGCTTCCTTCAGGGGTGGGTTTATTTAAAGAGGGAATTGTGCCTGAATATGAATATGAATAGAGCTAGGCTAGTTTTATATTAGTTTCACTGTGAAAACAAACTTTCTTATTCGATCCTACATCTCCTTTATTTACTTTCCCTTTAGAGCCATGTAATTCCATACACTTTGACAAAATGAATTATGTCACATGCTAGCATTAACAATAAGAAGAATAAAAGCAAACAGCACATTACACAGGTAAACACTACAGGACACAGCCATTAGAGGATATACTGGAATGCAAATTGTATGCTTCAGATGTTGAAAAAGATTGCAATGTGCTTGTGTTTGATTATTTTTATTCACTTCGATTTAGTCCAAAGTACCCAAGATGTTTGGTCTGTTACTCTAAGATAGATTACACGATGCATTTACATCAGTAGAAGGAAACGTTTGCCTGAAACTGTATGGAAGTCAATCCTATGCAGTTCAATTTAGATTTCAAAGCAGTCTTCTACACACAGAACATAAGCACTTCCCCTCCTGTCAAGGTGGAGGCAGTAAAATGAGGCTCCTAATTCCCACTGGGTGGTAGGAGGTGTGCTGGAACAGGGACCCACTGCTGTAGTCTGTTGCAAGAGAGGGAATCCCAGGAGCCTGAGAAAATGGTGCAAAGCTGTTACAGTTAGCACTGTGAGTTTTGTAATGGCTTCACGGATAGTTGCAACATAGGCCAATAAAAGCTGGCTTTGGTTTTATCTCCTTATTTCCAGATTTTGACTTTATTTAGCTCTTTTTCTTTTATTATTCTTCCCCTAATCCAGATTGTTTTTTGGGGGGGGTTGTTTTCTTTCTTTCTTTTTTTTTCTTTTTTTTTTCTTTTTATGGTCCTCATCAAGCAGCTGTTCCTAGTGTAGGTGCCTGATCATTGCTGCTTTTCATTTGCCATAGTCCCTCCAGGACTCTCATGTCATCAACACCTGTTTCTTGTTCTTTTGGGTGGTGACTAAAAGGCACATTAACGAGATCCTTTGGTGTCATCCACAGAAATTACCTACTGCCAAGGTAAACAAAACCAGACTAAGATTCCAACTCTATTATCTTTCGTTTTTTTTGCCTTTCTTCAGTTTTTGGGTTTGTTTCTTTTTCCCCAGTCCTTTCCATCAAAGGAGGGCAAAATYCCTGGTCCATTTTTCAGATCTATCCATTCTTACTAATAGTGTCCTCTCTTGTAAATCCATTAGCCGCTCACCCACCAGAAAGTCAACAACATTCTCAGTACCTGCTTTTATAGTGAGTATGTGCAAAAAAAACCTCTGCTCATAAAACAACGGTAAGTTTAACTTTTTGGCCTCCAATTCTTTTTTTATTCCTTGCTGAAATGAAGAGAAATGGACCCTTCCTCTGATTTTGCCAGTAGTTACAGCCTGCAGTTTTACCTCTGTAAAATCCCATTCTAGTCGGTGAGCTAGATTTAAGTCTTACAATTCACACTGTGTTAATCACTGCCCTAGTCCTTCTCCAAACTGCCATTTTAGTACATGTAAGAAACTCATAACTATTGCTATTGTTTGAACTGTAGTTGTTGGAATGGTTATTATTCTAGATAGAAAATACACTCATTAAACTGGACTCACTCTCCAGGAAGTTTGTTTTGACAGAGCTTTTCTTGGTGGGCAGTAAGGAGGACTGTGTTGCTAATTTTGTCTGAAGGCTTTGATAAGATGTTTAAAGAACCTTATGGAAAACAATACTAAATCTAAATCCCTCTATTTTTAATAGGCAGAAAATGCAATTAACCATCTTTCCCTAGAGTAGCAATATAGCAGGCTCCAGCAGGTGTGTTACTATTGCAATATCAAAATAAAAAGTCTAGTCAGCCTTTCACTATAAAAATAAGTGAAATGCAGAGCAGATGCTGTAATAACCATTAATTTACATTCACCAACTATATTCGTTGTAAAAGTAGATGAGGACACTGGAAAAACAAGTTATTTTTGGCTCTTCCCTGCAATATCACAAGAAAACTACTGTAATGTGTTTAGCAGGGCAATGAATACATATTGKCCAAATTTATCTCTGCTGTAACCCTGCAGAAATGTAGAATGAATTTAGTTCTAAATTTCACTTTGTGGAAGGAAGGATAAAAGCAGTTTTTTGAACACCACTGGAAGTTTTCTAGCTCTGGTATTGAACCAGYCCTGAAAAACTTCACAAGGAAAATAGAATGATATGCAGATTTTACCTAAATTTTACTGTTCAGAGTTTACAGTTGTAACTTTCTATTAGAAACAGATTTTAATGGGTTGTGTAATAACCTATATCCAGACGAACTTAAAAGATAAGTAGCATTTCTTGGATGCTGATTTCTGTAAGATTTCTGTGCTTGACATTGGGGTCTTTGTACTGATTTTACCATGCAGTACATCCCTGTAGAACCTCAAGTAGGTGTGGGAATATGGTTACTGGACTACTGGGTGAAAGGGTCAAGAGTATCTTAGGTTCTGTGGCAGAATCTTAGATTTCATGTGGGAATGCCCAAGTGGTGTATGCACAGTTAAATGAACTTTGCCATGGACCAGTTTTTGCTATTTATTTCTTTTTAGAGATAAAAGCAAAAAGCTCAACCAGCCTTGCCAATTTACTAGAAGGGTTGAAAGTCCTCACTAAAAAGCACAGTGTTGAACTACTGGAATAATTTGCCTTAAGCTCATTGTACTTGTGTCACTTCTGTCTGTGGTGTAATATTTGACACCCCTTTCTACTAATTGCAAAGATAAGAACCAGTGAAATGATTTCAAAATTATTCTTGACTAATTTTTTTCATGAAATACTGGTATTAAACCAGAGTTTTGACTTCTCTGCAAAGTCTTGACTTCTCTGCAAAGTCATCTTTTTATACCAAGACTACAATCTAACAGATGGTGGTTCTAGCACAAGACACAAGCTCTTTTTCTCTCTGATTGTTACTCATGCAGCTTGGTGCTTATGATATTTTGTCTGTATTTCACCATATTACAAATCAGATATTTTTTTAAAGCCTTTAGATATCTGCCTCAGTTTTGAATGGAACCTTAATTAATGTCTTCTACTGGTGACTTGCAAGACCTGTGAAGCACGCTAGTTTGAATTGTTTCAGGCTTACTAATAAGCCAAATTTTCAGGTTTTCCAGCTAAGCAAAAAAATCCAGACAAAATAAATTGTCAGAGGTTCACTTTAGTAGAAAAATTTGCAGAGGCTTTTGCKGTCCTCCTCTGACTTTTCAGTGAAAACAACTGAGAAAATTCACTACAGATTTGTTGGTAAATTTAGTTCAAGGTGAGCATTTTTCAAAGGATAAAAAAGACGCTTGAAATCTTTTTTCCAACTGGAAGTGCAACCATTGTGCTGCATCCTTATTTTTAGTAAAAGAGCTAGTTTCATGCTGAAGAGTTTCATGCTGAGCAAATTTGAGCAAGGTGAGATAAGTGGTAAGACAGTGACTTTCAGTGATTTTCCCCCATCAATCACACAAAGGGTGAGGGAGGGAGGGAGGAAAGAGGTGGATTCTTAAATAAAAGGAGGAGAGGCATGATGGTTTGAGATGCTTCGTGGAAGAAAGACATCTTACAATAGAGGCAGGGCAATAAAGGGAGAGGATGGCATCTGTGTATGTGTCACTCTTCGGTGGCCCTGTGTATGGTTCTGGCTTTAACCCTGGCACCAAGGGATATTCACACAACACTGTGGTGGTTTTACCTTGCCAGCTGCTTTCCTYGGACTCCCTCAGTTGTCAGTGGAAAACAAATATTTCTCTGGAGGGTGATTCAGAAAAAGATCGTAATTTAGTTGAGCAGAATTGGTCTTTAGTGAATGTCTACTTTTCTCCATTGTCTATGGACGGCAGCTAAATCTGGATTTAAAGATCAATGGTGTGATTACTTTCTCTTTTCTTCAATGGTTCTGCTCTGACTTTAAAGGTCCCATGTAACTGGACCATGTGATGTTTCTTCTGGAGATCTGTCAGCACTCAGATATACACAAGGGAATGCATTTCAGATGCCAGACTTGAAGGACTCAATTCTTTGACCAAAAGCATTGAAAAGGCATGGGATCTGTGAGGAGCCATTCTAATCTTGGTTTGCCTCAACACTGCTTGTCAGAGGCATGTTGGGGAAGGGGTGCACAGGTGGAGCCTGCAGGAGGTAAACAGGAGATGGGTGAAGCCTTGTCTCTGGGGTGATTTCACCTGGCAACACCTCACATGGGCACCTGGAGACACTGCTCATCCCAGAGACWTTTCTCCAATCARAWGGTGSAAGGGCTCCACCAATGGAAGAAGGTTGGACCAATGGTCTCCTGGTCAGCAGGCAGACTTTGGGAGGAGACAGGGGTTACAAAAATAAACTGCGCCATGAGTCTCTGGTCTGCGGAATTCGGGGCAGGTGAATGGGCATGCGGGGGGTTGAATTGGGTCGAGTTGAATTGGTTGCAGCTGAATTTGGGGGAGTTGGACTTTAGACTGTGGAACTTCACGGAGTTTTGTGGGGGACTTTGCTGAGCAGGAGTTGGGTTTTATCCTCGCCAGCTCTCACTCGCCCCCACGTATCCGCCTTCCCCCCTGGACACTCGGCAGGATTCCATCTGCCCTCCAAGCCTGCAGTGCAGTGTCTGTCTCGCCTCACCCCTTCGCTGATCCATCCTCCGCAGTCCTCCCTGTGCCTCCTGCCTGCCTCCGACCTCACCCGCCGCTGAGATCCTCGCGTCAGCTCCACCCAGGSTCCCRGACCTGTCCGAGTGTCCACTCACCGTGTGTCCAGCACCCATCGCCATGGGAACCGCTCCTCTCCCCGAGCTGCTCTCCCTCTGGCAGCAGCGCTCACCCCCGTCATGTGGACATCGATGGTACCCCCCGGTCCTGCTGGTGGTAATGCCAGCTCTCTCTCCCTCTGTCTCCTTCACCATTCCTTTCCCATTTTCCTTTTCCTTTTGCTGTCTTTTCCAGCCCCCTTTAGTGGGCAACTACTTCTTCTCCGTTTTCCGGTTACCAATAAATGTTTCTGAGATACAAAGTTTGTCTCGGTTGACTTAATTTCGTTCTTGACCATCCATTTTAAAAGAAATCCTCACAGTTCCCTACGTTTGGAACGCGAGAGGATCCAAAGTTGAATTTTTATTAACCAGAGGGTAATGGACTTATAAAAAGGATCTGGTCACAGCGACTATAACCAGAATACAGGATTGATTTTGACTAGCTACATGGGGTAGAAAAATCGTGTCATATTATGGACAGGCATTTTATATCCAAATTGCTATCTGGAAACTTTATTTGCATTGAGCACACAGCTGCTGAATGGTGTTTTCAAGAAAATGCCAGTTTTGAAAAAGCTATTTCTACCTCAACAGTAAAAGCAACAGTGTAAAAGCAAGTAGATGTGTGGGGTGACACGGTTGATATTGAGCATTTTGAGCCCATTGTACTTCGTTCAGGGTGTGAGTTTGTGGGAGGCAATGGGGGATGTTCTTTGTACTGGCTTTAGTGCATCGTTTACCCTGAATTGATGCCAACATGCAAGCTACACTTGGCAGTAGAGAATGCATTTTCTAGGTTTGTCATTATTATTTTCATTATACATTTTTGTCCCTTTTGCCTTTCATATTTTTTTACACATCTCATTTATTTTTCTTAACTTTGAGTTATTTTTATCATTCTTATGAGGTTAGTAGGACTTCAGAGAAAAACTGATGTAGCCACATGGACTCCACTACCCACTGGTCGGCTGAACAGTTGTATCTTGACGTGTCCGGTGTCTCCAGGGAGCACAAATTGTGAAAGAAACATTGTGAAGCTAAAATGTTTGTAGTATGCACTCCCTCTCATCCTGTATATAGAGCGTAAGTTCTCATGGCACACGAATGCTTCAAACTTCCCATTTACTTAGCAAAATAGCATAGCAAAAAAAAAAAAAAAAATTATCTCATGGTCCTGCCAGTATAACATAAAAGCACTAACTCTGCAAACTCCACAAGAACTTGGCCAGGTTTTCAAGTGTGGGTAATTAAGGGCCTGACAACCTTATCTGTGGCACAATTCCAACAGCAGCGTTCTCCTGCTGGCCTACTATTGCTATCCCTGGGAGAGCCAGCCTTGGAGGAATAATCAGCAGCAAATTACATTCCAGCATTTGTCTGTCTCCCAAGATTGTCCAAGGGTGGTGAGGTTCATGTCTGTGTTTTTTAACGCAAAGAGCAGGCAGGGATTGGTGGCCGCTGAGAGTATCTGAAAGACAATGAAGCACAATCTGGGTAGCACTTCAAGCAGGAGTAACCCAAAGTGGGTGTTTTCAAACTGTGAATTTTACTTTAGAGCTGTTCTGCTCAGGTATGATGTGCTTTAATTAGAATTTGGAAAGAGTACAAACAAAAACACAGAAAGGAGAGGGAAGAACAGTTTATTTGCCTAGCCTTAGCAGAGAACATGCTGGAGAAATGCACATTCTCATTGCACTTGCTATGCCATTTATTAATATTGCAGCAGAGAATGGTGCAACTGTAATCATTTATGATTTCAATAATTTATATCAATACACAATTCATGAATTCTGTGTTTGCACATTGGGAGAATGTTACAGCTGAAGAGGATCTACTGAAAATGTAAGAGATGAGTATTTCTAATCATATCCATGTTCTTTTCAGTTCCCTGGAAGAACAAGACAGCTACAAAATGCAAAGATCCAGGCAATTACTGGCATTAAAACTGCTGCAAAATACATGAATGAATGCAGGTCATAAAACAAGAAAAAAATCTAACCACAAACCTCAGTGTTAAAAACAGTGTGTAAACATTGTATTTTTAGCTCTTGAGTCATCAGAGAGCACAAAACCATCTCTGTTCAAATGAAATAATTTTTCTTTTTTTTTGTATCTCAGTCCATAAGTATGTGTATTTATTCATTTGTGTCATGTATATAATACTCAATTATCTATCTATCTATCTAATCTATCTATCTATCTGTCTGTCTGTCTGTCTGTCTGTCTGTCTGTCTGTCTATCTTTTTATCTATCTATCTCTTTAATGGTCTTAGTTTCCAAGGCCCTGTACAACAAAATGTCGTGGAATATATAGTCCAACACAAAACCTGCTAAGAACTTGCAGCAGTTTTGGGGGAGTAGGACATCTCCACTGGATGTGAAGTGAGGCATTCTGATGTGATGACCAGTAAGCATCAACTATCACTCTGTAAATCTGAGTATGAGGTGCATAATGGTTCTTGATATCTTTTGGGGATTATAATGTGGCTTGCGAGAGACTTTTTTTCTTCTGGTTTTTGGAGGGTTTTTTTGTTTCATCATAGGGTTTGGTTTTTTTTGTTTGTTGCTGTTTGGTTAGTTTCGTTTATTTGGGTTTTGTTTCTTTATTTGGTTTTTCTGTTAGTTTTTTTTTTTTTAATTTCATTGTTTCAAAAATTTAGGATGCTGGGGTGTTTTCTGATGAAAGCCCAGTTTTGTGGGCATTTAGAGGTGGAACAAACAAATTATGAGCAAAGCACACAAAATGTGTTATTAACTCTGTTCCTAGACTGTCAGTTTATGAAGCCAGTTGTGCCTAACAAGCACATAACTGCATAGGAAAGCAGGGCAGATTCTCCTCTGCTGGCAGACCAGTTRTATTTGAAAAGACAATATGTCATCTGTAACACTTGATGGCATGAGAGCTTTCTTTTCCGGACATAAAATGTAATCATTGCCAGGGGTTGGGACTTGGACTTGGTTCTTAAATTTATTTATTTATGTATTTGTCATGAAAAAAATGACAAATTGAGGYAAACATCTTCAAAAGAAAACTGATGACCAGATCAGAAACAATAGTTGAAACAAGATGAGGAGTTTAGAATGATTGAGATTTCTTTTGAAGAAAGATCAGCTTACATTATTCTAGCTGTCAAAATTATTGATAGTTTAATTTGTAAGTCTTTTTGTGCCAACCTAATTTTCATTGATGAAAACTTTTATGATTCAAAAATTGCATTTCATTTTTATAGGTGAATTCAAAGAGAATTTTTAAACAAAACTTCAAAGCTCCCATTCAACTGAATAATYCCTGCCTCAACTTTAACTGCTGTTTATAGTTATATGTTTATGTAGACATTGCAACCACTTTTTACAGAATCAGATAATTCTGGCTGCTGTCCTTTGTAATAAGCCTATCATCACAATTATTCTGAAGAGTAGAAAAGATGATAGTCACAAAAACCTGCCACCATGSTTATCTTGCAATCACCACAAATGGTGGTGCAACAGTAGTTCAGAAATTTTCAGAAAATTTTCGTACCGGTRTAGATAGAACATGTGGTGCTTCATGAGAAATGGAAATATCCTGCTSAATGTGCRTTTTYMAAACAGAGAGAAAGAAAACCCCACAAGAGTTATTGATTGTTTGGGTATGAAAAGTATCATTCGAAAATATGGCATTGCAATGAGAAATTCTAAATTGACTTGGTTTTTTTTTTTATCCAAAAAGCTAAACTATTCAACTCAGTCACCAAGTGAAAATAATCTGAATGACTAAAGGATCATCTTCTTCTAGGGAAAAAAAAAATTATGGTTGCAATTTTTTGTGTTATATAGATCTGCAAAAACAAAAAAAAAAAAAAAAAAAAAAAAAAAAAAAAAAAAAAAAAAAAAAAAAAAAAAAGAACCCAAAAAAAGGGGTGAAAAAAAAAAAAACCCAAGCAAAAAGAATCCTGGTAGTGTGTGTTGAGAATCCTGTTTTACAATGCAGACACTATAAATTACAAGGGCATAAACAAAGATATTCTGCTAATGTCTTTATCCAGATGAGCTGTGCCCTCATGATCAATCATGTCACCAGAAACCTGTGTAATCTATAGCTGCCTGTCTTATTWATCTGTATATTGGGCTATCAAATGTTCCCATTTCATTAAGTGCTCGCACTCTACTGAGAGGATACTTAATGCTCTGCATCACTGGTTTTTTTTCAGGGCTCCATACTCCAAAGCCGAGTAGCCCCATTTGGTTTCTGCTATTTTCCAAGCAATGCTCTCTCAGCAGCTCTAGAGTCCCCACATCAGGGCCTTCTCACCTGAGAGGAAAAATTTCTGAGAAGGCTTTCTTTAGGGGCTTATACTCTTTTCAGTATATAAGTTATTTGTAGGAGCTCTGTAAACAGGACTAGACATTTTCTATAAATCTAAATGGCCCCTTTCTCCCTGCAGCACCTAGGATGTGCCAGCTAACTGGCAGCATGAGGATGTCCCTGCCTCAGAGGAAAACTTTCTGTCTTGAAGGAAAGAAGGWTTCTGAGGGCACTTCAGTGTATTTTTCTTCAGGGTATGGTACTTTCCAGAGGCAAGTTCACAGTTTAAGCCCTCTGTAGTCAGGGTTATTTCCAGAGGGCAGAGCCACAGTCACRCTTACTTGTCCTCAGGAAATGCCTCTGTGTTTCTCCTGACTGTAGCAGGAGCCTAAGATGATCAAAGCTCCAGYAGAGGTGCAGAGAAGTGGAGCAACCAAAAGGGTTTAGTTTGGCAGGAAAGCTGCTAGGTGGATGCAGCAGCTCTGATCAGACTTGTCACAAAGTGATGAGCAGTCGAGTTGTTCTGAGTGTTAACAGGAAAGGAGAGGAATACACAGTTGGAAATTATTTWAAAAAACATTACTGAACACTAAAAATGTTACTTGAAGGATAGAACAAATGGGACAAGTGCATCCTATAATTTCTACCCTTCATTCTTCCAGGTCACAAATTATCAGTCTCTAATTTTTGTGCATTTTTCTTGTAGTTGACATTTCCAGAGGTAAAAAATGACAGCTTTTAAGGAAGGAAAAGGGAAGTAAGGAATGAAGATGAAGTTAAAAACACCACAGGTTCCAAGAGATATGGAAAGTGAGCAGCGGTATAGGAAGATATGAAAGAGCAGAGGAGAATTRTGTAGTGATCAGATTAATTTGACCAAATTAGATGAAGTTAATTAGTTTTTCAAACATGAATATGCATAGGATGCGTGGCATGTGTGTGCACACACGGACAGAATCAAAGAAAATGAAAACCGTCACCTCCCAAGGCTGTATTAGTTGTACATAAACCATTCTCAGTGAGATTACCTGTTCTTRGAAGGTCCTGTTGATGAAGGACCTCCAGTCCTGTCTGGCAAAGTATTATACTGTTTAACCGTCATTATTTTCTCCTAACAGCTATTACAAATCTTACTTGCTGTACTTTAAATTCATTCATGTCCTATTCATTGTAGAGAAGGAGAAACAGGACATGCTTCTCCTCTCTTCTACAGCCTGCTTCATATTTGAACAGTAATGGTGTAAACTCTGTGGTGTTAATTCTTTTCTCTTGTCTTTACAACCCCCTCTTGTCCAGCTAYATTTCCTAGGCTTCTGTTACACCCAGCTGTTTTCCATCTTTATTAATGAACATGCTCAAAACTGCCCAAAAAAAACCTCACTGGAGAGCATCTATCTCAGTTTCTGAGTGATGGGAAAATATGTCCCTATGCTGACAGGCAGCATTCTCATTTGGATGTCTTATTTGTAACAGCAGACCACTTTTTATTCACRTCTTTAAAATCTAGTCTAACACCTTTGTTTTTCCCAATTGTTAATCATACAAGTTCCTGTCCTATGGATGAAACTTGACTGCTCCTGGAAAAGTGTATCATGTATTTCTCTTAGTGCGTTTGCAGTAACATCCACCTTGAGATCATCAGAAAAATGTAAAAAACTTACTCTCTATTTCATCATTCTTGGTACTTGGGCAAACATTGACAGGGCTCAGGAAAAACCCTGTAATCCCCCTTGATACATCACATCAATAGCCAGCCATTGTAATTACTCTCTGACTATCCTTTTCCAAATACTCATCTGACCACCTTCGAGTAGTTCCATCAGGAAGCAATGATGCATTCAGACATCTTTTTCCAGGATGCTCAGTTCAGCCTCAGTTCTCTTTTTTTGGCRGCACTTCATAATGAACATTGATATTTGTGCAGCTGCCTTCCATCTTCCTRGCTGGCAAATAAGGGTCTGATAATTTTCCAACAACTTTTGTAATTACCTTTGACGAAGGAAATTGCTATCTATTACGTACAGTCCATCTGTCATTACAATAACTGTTCCTCTCCTCATATTTCCATGTTGGCTTTAACTGGTGAGCTTTTGTAGCTCAGCGAAGATTTCATGAACTCTCTTGTCTGCGCTGTGAGGAACAAAAACCAAATTTTAAAGGAAGGAAGACAACA
Organism: Malurus melanocephalus; assembly: GCF_030028575.1. Lineage (NCBI taxonomy): Eukaryota > Metazoa > Chordata > Aves > Passeriformes > Maluridae > Malurus > Malurus melanocephalus. The sequence goes on from NW_026623283.1 coordinate 292,213, forward strand.
TTAATGAGTATAGCTGATACTCACTACAATGGTGTCTCTCACAACATGCTCTGGGTTTATGGGTTTGTTCCATTTCTAAAAATCTCTTTACTGATGCATGACTTTAGCAGCATGAGTGAAAACTGGCTTTTCTRGCCACCTTTATTTGCATGAAAAAAGTAGCAGAGAGCTCTCATAAGGCAATTTCACACCCTTTCCTGTACAAATCCTGTAGAGTGCCTTTGGCTGGAGCAAAATTTTCACCCTTGYAATGTTAGTCAGCACTCTGTGTTTGCTCCCACCTTGGAATAAAATTAATTCTCTCAGGAAATACACTGTATAAATGTTACTGAGAACAGCTTAGRAAAAAAAAAAAAGTGTATGGAAGTATATTAAAGCATAAATCTTTTGATAGCACCTTATAACAAAGATCTGTTAGTCAAGTTGCACAGATTTAAAATCTKAAGTAGGTTTAAAGGGTAGAGTTTGAGGAAATGATGTTAACATACATGCGGCATTGAGTATCATCACTAATATAATTAGAGGCCTTGTTTCTYCACAGACTAGTCAGAACACAACAAATCCTTACAGAATGTAACACCTTCAAATTTGATTCTCCAAAGTGTTAATTAATCTTCCTTAAATTCTTCTGATGTCTTCTGGTTTGGTTTTGGTTGACTTTTTGCCTTTTCTTGTGTTTGGGAGGGTTTTTTTGAGTGGGAGGGGGAAGGAGGTCTGCTGCTTTGTTGTGACTGCTCTTAATTCTTTGCAGTTTTGTCTTCTTTGCAAGAAGATGTAAGAAGCTTTGCCCAGAATTATGTGGCTTTAGGTGAGAAACATGGCTTTAAGTGAGATATAGGAATAGAAGAGCTCTGGTGTTGTGATTGTTATTATCCAGCTAAATCCATCAGAGTGCATTTCCTTCTTCTGAAGTGGTAACTGTATTAATTTGCTTTTCAGTTTGCTGTAGCAATAGAAGTGGATAAAATGAGAAGGTCTTAATTTTAGAGACCAYTTAGACTTTACTTATTTAGCAAACCATCATTTGCCATTTGCACCTATCTCCATTTATGCTCTGCAACTGAATTAACACTCTGCCTGGATATGCACTTGAGATTGAGCTGATGAAAATGCTTCAGAACTATAAGAGAGCTCCAAATTCGAAATCAGGGATGAGAACTACAGAAAATCATAGCAAAAATACATTGTTGAGGCACCAGCTCTTTGATAACATAAACACGAGGGATTCTGACTGCTGTTAGGCAGTTGTACTGTCCCTTTTGTAAAATGCAAGATTATTATTCTTCATAAACAGGGACTTCAGAACTAATAACTCTATGCTGCATGCATTTAAACTAATTTTTACCTATTTTAGATTTAATTTGTTGATTTATTGCTTTGGATTTTTAAAATTTTTTATTACCTGATMTCAGATAGCAAAGCAACTCTGTATGTTGTTCCATATGTGTCTTTCTTTTAGTGATAAATACAATAGTGTATAGGTGATTTATTCGCTTTTACAAGGTATTGGAATATTTTGCATCTAGAGCATTCACTAGTCTGAAAGACCATTATTCATTAAAGATCAGTTGGTGCTTAGCAAAAGTTTCAGTGTTCAATGTTCTAGACAAGAAAGATGCAATTTGAAGAGATATTGTTGATTGGGGACTTGGAACATGAAGACCAGACAAAGATTAACAGAGACAAAGAGAAGTTCTTTACTTACAACAAATAGACTGTTATACCAAAAGTTATTCTTTAACAGATGTTTCCTTCTTCATTTTTTTTTTTTTAAATCTTGTCTAAATCACTTAACAATTCATTGGAGTAAAGACTAGAAGCTGACTCTCCAGCTGAATACCCTCAGCTTTAGCATTACTCAGATCCTCTTCTGAATCAAACTGAGTGCAGGCTTAATTAAGGGRTCAAGTTCTGTTTTGTTACTGTTCAAAATTTAGGGTTGACTAAACTGAACTTGTTTTAAATAATCACTGAGGTTAGAATTTGGTTTATGATCTGCTTATTATTGAAACAGGTTTTAAAAGGTATTGGGAGGAGAATTCTTTCCAACAGTCTTTGGCAGTGGCATTAGATTTTTGAGCAAACTAATAAATTTCCAAATTTAAGCCCACTTTTCATAACAGTGTGGACACAACTTGCTGATGAGAAGTTGCTGTGGAAATTAATAATAAGTGGGAACTGGCAAAATATGTCTTCAKTTGAATGGTGCAATGGTCCAATTTRCAGAGCTTCAGTAGTAGGAGACAAATGAGCAATGATTATAATTTATTCTGTCAGGAGCAATGGTGGTATGAAAGGTTTTGTCCAAAATAATCAGAATGTTGGCTATAAGCCAAGGCTGGGAAAGAGCAACACATGGTGTTTTACGAATTTAGATAGTAGCATAGCTTCTGACTGTGAAAAGATCTGAAGTGAATGGATGGGATAGAGAGTGGAAAGRGAAAAGATATTCTAATACTGTCATTTCAGAAGACAAATAGCTGGCAGATCAGACTTCCTGGTGCATGCATCTTTAAAACRCAAACACCAATATTCTGTCTCTTTATTCACAATTTTTTGTACTCAGGAGGATTTAACAGTACTTGCCAGCCTGGCCTCCAAATGATTCAAACACCTCTGTTCCTGGACTATGAGAGATCCATCCACTGATCATGTCTGGGTTACCTCATTTCAAAGGCAGTGGTTAAAACATGAAAGATTGAGTAAGGATATGAACTGCTTCAATCAATTCAATTTTGGTTTGGTTTTTTTGTTGTTTTTGCCTTTCTCTCTTTCTAACCTTCCTGTTAACTCTATCRGAAGGGATTAATACTTGGAAGTGATCTTGAAACTCCCACTAAATAGGCAAAGAAATGTTTCCTGATCTTGCAGCACCAGTAGAGTTCCTGTTAGATGGTACTTTTAATACCTGTTCTACATATGTMCTGAATTTTCTTCTCACCATCAGGCATTGAAAAGGAAAAGTAATAATGTGCTGTCAGCTGGAAGGTAGCAAACACACTGAAATTTGAGCTCTTTGTGAAGGGCTGCAGTTCCATTGGATTGACAGCTAATGTGCCTCTTTTTGTTGGTTGAGGTGGACTAATTTGGAGGTAGTGAAACAAACATCAGTTATTATGCAGCAATCCAGTACAAGAGTTGTTGATGACCTATTCTGACAGTGTTCTTTACTTAATGGATTTTACACATAGCAGCCCTCTGAGACCCATCATCAGAGGAAGGGGATTTTCAGTCATACTGAGGATCTTAATTTTTCTAACCATTCTAGGAAAGGCTCTGGGCAACTTTTATCCAGCCTGAGGCGCTACACATTAAGTAGTCTTGTGAACCCTGGAACTAATGAAGCCAGATTTCCTACTTCATTAAACTTACACTTTACTTCTCATTACTATTGTTCWTTTCTCAAGTTCGTTTATTGTATTTGTTATGTCCATCCCTTTACAGGAGTTGCAGATGAAGTTACTGAAGAAGAGCTGTGTTTGAAGGGGAAAAGAAAAGGGGGAAAAAGCACATGATAAGCTACTTCTTTTGTTTTAAAAATCAACGTCAGTTGTAACGAGACAGACTTCCTGAGCATCCCACCCGCTGCACTGCAGAGATAATGTRAATGACAGCCATTGTGATACCACCTTGGGGAACAGCTCCAAACAGCCAGCCTTTAACAACYGTCTTATCTTCATACTGGCTGATTTATACATTCATCAATTATATATGGCATAAATCGTAGCCTAGTAAAAATTGTGTTGGCCGTTTTAACACAGGGAATATGATTTTCTGCAATCACTATTAAAAGGCTACAGCTTTATGAAGACCTGATAGCACAGGGGGTCAGGACTTCACTGTGTTTGCATTGACCTAGGCTTGTCACAGCTGGCTTAAGGCTTGCCAGCAGCTTGACTGGTGCCTCAGGTGAGGGGTTCTGCTTGGTGAACATAGTGGACAGTGAAGCACTGACAGGCACCCTGTCCCAGTGTACACAACAGCAACCCTTTGATCAAGTGAGCCTTTTGTGCAGCTTTCAGACCTTGGCTGGGAGCTGATGCAGAATGTGATTGGAACGAGAAAATGAACAAAATTAGTCCCAAGCATCCCGGAGAGTGAACAGGAACAAAATACCACCATTAAGGTCCTCCCAGCAAGTGACTCCCTGCCATCACTGTAGGATGAGTGAGACAGAAACAGCCAACCTTAGGACTCAGAGGTACACCTAAACAGTGAACAGGACTGGTATTAGATGATTTTGTATAAAAAATGTAACTGCATTATCAATTAAATTTTTCTGTTTTAATGACATAATTGTGCACAATTTGACTTCTAAAACAGGAACTGGAGTAAAAATTAATTCTTAGCTCAATAGACAATGCATAAACTTTTGTGTTAAAGAAGATTTTGATGCTAAAAAAATAACCCAACAAAAGTAAATTTGGTGCACAATATTTTACTGAATTAAAATATGTGGATTTGCACTTTGTTCTGATTCTAACAAGCTGATGCAAAATAAAGCTTAGTGTCTTGCTCTCCAATTAGTRGAAGTGAGACATTACCCATGTCATTACCCGAGGATAAATTTGTCTTTGCCCTTCTTCACTATTCCTTGTCAAAGCTTTCATTTACCAGGTCTCTGCCCTTCAACCCCAAACTCCATTCTCCCTCACTTGACTGAAATGCTGAAATACTCATGGATAGGCAACTTGTGTGAGACTGTAAACATTTAATAAATCTGTTCTTCCATAATGTAAATCTTAGAAAGAGTTGTTCCAGGAGGATTCTCTGGTGTCTTTAACATGTGAATCTAGATTTTCTTTCTTTCATCATGTTTTTTATCATGAAACTAGAAGAAACCTGTTTCTCTCTCAACATTGACAAAAACTTACCTGTGAATTCAGAAATTACTAGGGATGATCAAATTCTCTTTTTTTTTWACCTTTCCCTGTAATTTCATGTGTACAGATCCTCATGATTTGCTTTCTGAGATTTTTAAAAGCATCTTTTCCTTTGCAAAACAGATTAAAATATCATTTTAACCTAACAAGAAATGCACTGAGGTTGTTTCCTAATCTGGTATTATATRAATAGGGTTTTTGAATAATGACAGGGACTTTTTAAAATATTACCATATCATTCTCTTAATTTGATTTGCTATTGAGGCAACATATTATGCTCTGATGGCAAGCTTGTACTCCAGTACACAGGATGCTTTTAAATTATCATAGGCACTAAAGAATGTATCACTTATTATGGTCTGTTTTCTGCCTTTTGATAGTGTATGTGTTATTTACAGTACTTGCTATATTAACTTCTTCCTCACATCTGCCATGCCATCGTCAAAGTGAATATTTTACACTACAGTACTATAGTAAAATATATTCCATGGTGAGAATGAAGTAAGTAATGTAATACTAGATCTTTCCTTTCCCACTTCTACTGAACTGAGGTTTTTTTTTATTTTATTTTGCTTTGGTCTTAAATCTCAGAGTATTGAAGTGCTGTTGAAGTAAAATTCACCTCTAATTAAAACTGGCCTACCAGGCTTCTCTCTTTCCTTATAAAATATTCTTGTGCAATTCCTTTACTTYGGGCATGCAAATCTACTGCATTTTTAAATCAGTTTCTGTAATGACGCATATGGCAAAAACAAAAACATGATTCAGAGCCTGCAACAATTTGTGAATGATTTAACACCCCCAACTTATTCCTTCAAGAATTTTAAGGTCATTCCTCCCTTGATAGGTTTGTCCTAAAATAACAAACTTAGAAGAAAAACCTGAATATAACTGCATGAGAGAAATGGGGTGCAAAGGGGCAGAAACAAAASAACTCCACCTTTTATAATTGTAGCCTGCACTCCAATGATATTGAGCTGAGCCAGGAGTCATATCCCAGATTAAATATCTTTAGGAAAGAATTTCATTGAGAGTCAGCAATTTCTTCCTCTCCACAAAGAACTTTAGCTTTTCTTGGTATACACCATTTGCAGTATATAGCCTCAAGTGTAACACAGATTTCTTTGGCTTAGCATCTTAAGTAGGTGATATTTGCAAGAGTATTCCCTTCTCCACTTCTTGCCAAGGCAGGAAATAATATTAATCAGCTTTGCTAAAGTTACTCTTCTCCATTATTTCAGGTAGGAGGGCCCGTGGGAAGACAAGGTTAGAACTCAACAGAAGGGAAGCAAAACTTAGGGAGCAGCTAGGAGAAAATGAAAGGCATGAGGAAACAAATATTGAAGCTAGAGAAAACAATAATAAAGGAAACCTACAGTGTAAGAGATCCTAATCCACAGTGATCTTCAGGTAAAGTATTAATTTTAAGCCTTTAAAAGCTTAAGTACTTTGAAGCACTGAGTTAAAAGAATTGCCTAAATACAAACTTGCACTAGTTTAAATAAAAACTGTCAGGGAGCATGACACAACACTAATTAAGCTAGCACAATTTGGTGCTCCAAAATACATGGATTTAAGACTTTGGTTATATTTGTGTACAATTTTTCCCAGTCTACATAATAGGTTTCACAGGTAAAATTAATAAGCCAGTATAAGTCAGGCAAAAGTAGATGTCATGTTTTCCCAAGGAATGGATGTGATGAACTTCAGTCTACAAATGAACATCTGCTGACATCAAACTACAAGTAAGTTCACCAGAATGACATTATCCTTCACTGCTTAAGCAGTTGCAAGCTGCYTTAGCTGGCTGTTAGGCTTGGCCTTCCCTTCTGACGTGTGTCCCATTTGCCACTTCCACCTCACAGAGGTAAAGAATACCCTTGAATTCTGTGCTATTAACTTTACCCACTTCTTCCTTTATCCAGCTCTGCTGTCAACCTTGGGTCTGTCCTTTATGGTTCATAGGCAGAACCTTGGTACATGAATAATAATGTCGCTTTAGTGACTATACCCCCATGACTGGGCTGATACATATTGAATCTCAGTTTGAAACACCTTCCTCATTGMTATTTGGATTTCATGGTGAGAAATCTCTTAGAGATGTTTCTCTCTTTGAGAGTCCCTGATAAGACTCAGAATATTCCTGCAGTAGAAGCTGGGACATGGCTTGGAAGCAYTGAGGCAGGAACTACTTCAGCAACAGAYAAGAGAATTAAAGCGTCTGAAATGGCAGGGAGCTTGGAACTAGGATGATCTTTGGGGTCCCCTCTGACATAAACCRTTCTATGATTCTGTGAAAYGGCACCAAGCAAATGYAATTGATATTGTGGCATGCTGAGCACAATTTGTTAAAGAGGAGGCAAAGAAAAGCAGGGGTTGGGCAGAAGTAAAAAYGTGCTGCATGTTTCATCAAATGCATGAGCAGCCCAGCTGGATGTGGAGTCTGTCTTAAAATACTTGGATGAATTTTCTAAGGTGACAAAGTGCCCAAGGGGTGAATGTAATCAAGTACAGCAAAAACCTCATAGGGTTCTAATTTGTATTAGGGGCTTGGAAAATCTGGCCTTAAGCCTTAAGTAAATGACTGTTATGGAGTGGTATAAAACCCCCAAACAATTGATTTGGTAAGTTTGTTCAGTTTTGAATGCATTTTCTAGAAATTACTTTGTGCRTGTGTACATACTGTAATGGTTTTTTATGCATGGAGTAGCTTAAGGAACAGAAATACTTTTTTAAAAATTWATTTTAGACATTTTCAGGTGAGTAYTGTATGTCTAATGMCTTTGCACTTTCTTAGASTGTATATATTCTTTATTAACATATTTAAGGTAGATCCAGGATCACAGATAACAAAACTGACATAGATATTTTACATTTGATGTGCATACCACTTTAAAATTAAGCTTATTAAAGATAATARAATGATCCATCGGCAGGCCTTCAGCTTCAGACTAGGAGGTGACAGGGTATTTGGYGAACAATTTACTGAGTGTTCACTCCCCCCTCCTTCTTAACTATGGGCATTGTAAGTTCATTCYATTAACCTTAATAGGTTTGCTCTCAAAGTGTTTTACTCGGAAGATTTAAACCTGAACTCTATCATATGTCAGCCTGCAGCTAACTTAAGCAACAAAACTAAAAGAAGATGTACCATATTTATCCATGTGCATACTTGTATGTACATCCACAAGTGGCAGCATCCAATACACCTGAATAAATGATGCACTGTGTACTTTGAGTAATGCTCTTTTTCTATAGGCCTTTCATTGTTCCATAGGGTGTCTAGGGATTTTTTTTCCTCTCAATTAAAAAAGAGTTAATGGCAGGCATCTCCAGCTAGGCATGCATTAGTTGAGAAAGGTTGTGCAAATGAGACAAGCTTGTTTTCCTCACTAACAACTCCAGTAGGTGCATCTGAGTGCTGCCCTCTGTCCCAGCAGGAGGTCCTTTTCTCTCCACCTGGGACCCAACAACAGAATTAGCAAGCAAGTTTGAGTAAAGGGCAGGCTAAGGAAGCTTTGCTCAGACTCCTGGGACAGAATAACAGCCATTACCTTTTCTCTACTTCTGCCTTTTAAAGAGCTTGTCAGACACTACTGTGACTTTTATGGAACCTAACAAAGACACTAAAGCAGCTGGGTGCCTCCCATCATTTCCATTCCAGAGATCCCTCAAAGTGGCTCCCCTTCACAATGACACCAGCCCTGACAGATTTAGGTCCTTTCTGGACTCATCATTTCTTCCCTTATTTCAATGACTTAGAACAGTAACTTAGAGAGGTCAAAACAGCTGTAAATGCCAATTATCAATGGCCCCACTTTCTACCCTGGCAAACCACCACCATGGAGAACCCCATCCACTCCCTGGCCAAATTCAGGCCAGCCAAGGCAGAAGTGACAGCAARGTTTAGTGAGCAGGAGTTTGCCCTGTACTTATCCTGAGCCACTGCTCACCTTCTGACCTCCACAGTCTTAGGGACACCTTGACTTCACTGTATGTTTAAATGACCGACAGTAAATGTTGCCCTTTGCAGTTTTGCAACACTGCTTCMTCCCCATGGGACAGAGATGAGAACCTGACAGACCACCATGTGGAGCTACTGCAACTTGCTTTCTGTCACTCTGAATGCACTAGACATGGCCAGAGACYCAGGACAGTATTCATCACACCCAGTCCAAATGCACAATATTCATTACTTAAATGCTGCCTCCTTGGGCCACCTTCTGAGAGAGCTGTTAGTAATTAACAAGACTCAGGGTAAGGACACCAAGAACTGAAAAAATGTGACTTTTTTTAGTGCTGTGGACTACGCCTACAAGAGAAATTAGGCTGTGCTGAAGACAAAGTCCTGAGAGGAAACTGTGGAGTAATTCTCCACATTGGCTGTCCCACACTGAGAAGACAGTGAGAGTTCCTGTACGAGTCAGTCAAAATAAGACAATTTTTCCAGGCACAATAGAGTGCAGCAAATCACTGGATTGTTCCTACTTCTTAACTCTTCTTCTGCTGCCAGGTCACCACAGCAAAGGCATCTCAGGAATTCCTCACCAGGTTACTCAAACAGCTTGCCTATCATCCCAAGAATCCTCATAGTCTCCTGTTCTCACGAAGCCAAGAACATAATCATAGGTATTAGCCTGCACAATCTCTGCTTCCTGTTGTCCACAGTGTCTTGATAGCAGCTGGTTTGATGCAAATGTTATCTCTAAAAGTAATCACTTCAATACACAATCCTCTTTCCAAAGTTTATCTTTCATCCATTCGTGACAGAATATTGTTGATAATCATAATAAATCTACTTCTCAATTTSTATAGAATTGATTCTTAAACATATGCCATCTGTCTGTTCATTAGYAATACAAATTYTTTTGCATTTGGCTGTTGATYTCAGGTTGATTTAACAGTATGGGCATACCTCATCGATGCCATCATACAGATGAGGCAACGAAGGCATAGGATGCTATGAGCTAGATCTCTCAGAGGTAAATTAATTCCTAAGACATACACACTAGAGGCTATGGATCCATTGGATTTGGTTCTGTCTACACATGACAGTAGTAGAGAGAGGATAAAAATTCAGATCTTCTGAATGCAGTGTCCCGCCTGGTGACCCACAGGATTATTTCACCATTTTCCTTTGCTTTACTGTGTGGCCTAATATAATTCACGTGTTTCATCTCCAGGCTAATCTATACCAYTACTGAAACAGATTGCACTTAACGTTGTATTTTTTTAGTTTCATAATTTCTTCAGGGCTTGAAACAAATGTCAAGTTTGCTCTATTAACTGTAACAGGACCTGGACTTAACAAGTATATGTGTTAGATTCTGTCTGCCTGTGGTTTTTTCTCCCTTCATTGACTGTACCTTTTAAATTGGTGTTTGACTTTTCAGGAGATTGTGAGGATGTGAATTGTTGGCACAGGAGTATCGCAAGGATATAATGTCTATAATAAAGCATCCCACTTGTCTACTGATGCCTGTGTTTTTWGAATTATCAAGCACTTAGGGATGTACAATCAGATAGCTGAGTTAGCTAAACATTCTCAACCTTATTACTCTGCATAAATGCTGGAATAGGTACCAGAATGAAWAATCCCAGCTGGCTAGTTTTAATGCTGGATTCACTTTAGTACAAAGCTAACCTGTGGAGAGAAAGTATTCTGAACATTTACATGTTACATGAATCCTGATTGCCAGCCTTGTACAGACTGTTCTGTTTTAACAATAATATTGGAGTAGCTGGAGGAACAAAYGCATCCTGTTTACAAGCAGCTTGTTTTAGACGTCACCCTTGATGATGAGGCACCTCTGGAGGTACCTGGGTAGTTTTGATTCTATATACTTTCCAATTAAAAGRCTTCAGATGCCAATTACTGAAAACTGCTGTAGCCTTTGAACARAACCCAAAGTACTTTCAGTCAAGCATAGAGATATGATTCCAATTTTCATGAAAAATGGAGGAAGGGAGGAAAGAAAAAATAAAGTGTTAAATTATGATGTCTGGCATTACCAGACCTACTTGACTTTTGTCTGGGAGAGAGGCATTATGCTGCAAATGCTAGAGACATGTCCTATCATTTTGTCAGAAAAAGTCCCTAAATACCTCTAAACCTTTCAGTCTCAACTAGATTAGTCTACCTGAAAGAAGGAAATAAATGCTGAAMGCAACTAATGCTACTATAAGTTAGCCTTAGCAGTGAATCTGTACCAGGATACACAGAGATTGATCATCGAAAGGAAGAACAGMAAATACTGCAGGCTTTAGCCCTGGTATATAAATCCTCTTGCAATTCAAGTTGACTTTTGTTTTCTTGCTAAGTCCCAGGAGATGTTATGAGTAAATAAAAACTGCTGCCCTCCTAATCACCCTTCAACCCTTCCCATCTGATCAGTTTTAGTGGTGCTGAAGAGCAGTGTCAGTAATGMCATAACTGTGCTCCACCAAAGCTGCTCGCTGAGACCGCTTTACAGCATAGTTTTCTTAAAGAAGAGGAAGCTGTCTGGAGACTGCTAGGAATAAGCTTTTACATACATAAATGAATATAGTAATAGATATAAACTGAAGTTTCTCCCCGTGCAGTCCAGTCATCAAGTCTGTGCAAACTTTAACAGATACTACCTCATGTGAGAGGCATGACTGGCTGCTTAGTTRCCAGAGGAGGTTTAAAAGGTCAGCACTCCCTCAACCTTTCCTACCAGTCATTCTGAAACTTTATCTGTCAGACAGCCCCATCTGTCACTCAGGAACTATATCTGCTTGCTTGTTTATTTTCTCACTTAGGGTTGAGGTCACCTGCCCTCCTTTTAGCTAATCAGAGGAGACAGTAGTAATCAAAGCACAATATCAGTGCTCCAGGGATGTCTTTTTTCAATAGGCTCTCTGTAGGTTGTTCTGCAAATCTTGCAAAGTAATGTAGACAAACACAACCAGAGGAAAAGAACAGGGAAAAGGTTTGGTTTAAGACCCAGCTAGAGGAAAAAAGTATTGCTGAATCCATATGCTATCTGGAAAAACAGGTGTAATACTGAGGAATTTCCCATGTGTGACAAGAAAAATACATCATTAAGTTTATTAAATGGTAGCCTTTTACAGGAACATTCAGTGAACATCCTAGCACACATATAAAGTGCAAAAAGAAGGTGAAAGTACTTATTTTTCAAACAAGCAAATCAGCCTCCTGACTGCTCAGTGTTCTTAAGGGACTGTGCATAAGATAACATGCCAGTCTGCACAGAGTTATTAATTTTGTTCTCTGAAACTTCCTCTAATAAATACCTTTGTAAAGCTCTGATAAGCAGTATTAAATAGCTGTCAGGTCCCACCTTCGAGATCAGTGCATTTTAGCATTTACTAAAGCTATTCCTGCAGAGTTGACTCTAAAAAGGAGCTTTATACTGTGGATAAGATTAATATCTGAGGGAAAGAGCAGTGAAAGAAAAATCGAGTTCAGGAAGAGAAAACRTGTCTGACTTGTTTACCCTTTGCCTAATTGTGGAGTGGGCTGGCAGTTTGCCTTACCCTGCAGACCTTTGCACATCTTGGAAGGATTTAAAGGATACGAGCACCAGCCTGCTCTCTCAAGACTGATTTCTCCCTGCAATGCWATTGCGATGAATCATGCATTACTATGATTAGCAGAGAGAGGTACAATTACTTTTCTGCAGCCGTGGCTGGCAAAAGATTGCTTGGAAGCCCAGATGTGACAGAGGTGGAAAAAACATCTTGTGGGACATGAAGAGAATGGAGAGAGGGAAATTGTTGCATGTACAGTTAAAAAAGAAAAAAAAAAAAAGTTGAAGAAGGAAACAGGAGGAGAAAGACTTGTAAATGACCACCACCAGGACTGAACTGGACCTTTCCTCTGAGCAAGTATGATTTTTCTCATTCTTAAGAAGCTGCTTATCAGCAAGTATTTGTACCAGATGGTACCCCAATCAAGAGTAAATTAAAAAAAAAAAAAGAAATACAGACACACTGAAAGATATCAAAGAAGAAAAGTAAGCTATCCTGAAGAAGGTTTAGTAATTTGACCAAGCAATTGGAAAGTGCCTGTCAAAAATGAAAGGAAGCATTGTAGTGAGATGGAGTGGAAGAGAAGATAATCAAGATGAGGAGAGCACTGGACAACTGCTTGGCAGTCCCCACATGGTCTCCTTTCTTGGAAAGGACAGCAAGTGGCTTCTTTCTAATGCTGGTTGTTTCTAACCTGTTTGAACAATGGTGCTGASATGACACAAAGTCCTAACAGCCTTTGAAATTCAAGTTCTCAACAGAGAGGGAAGAAACTTCTAAATGACACAAAAGTAAAAGAAAACATTTTCTATTTCTATAGTGTAAATAACACTAATCTTTTGATATCCTTAGTATCTTTTCCTTTTTTCCCAATAATCTCTCATTTCTCTCATTGTCAAGGCATGAATGCTTCCAATACTTCTAAATTTCTATCAGTCTTTGTGGACCAAAATTGCTTGTACAATGTAATCTGTTAGAGGTCACAGGGCAACTTACCTGAAAGGTCCAAAGCAAAGGTTTAGTGCTTGCACCATTAAAACCAAAGGTGCACCAACAGTCAGTGTAGTAACCTAAAATGGGATGGGTTGGAAGGGACCTTCAAGGTCACATAGATAATTTCAGTCCCTCTTTTGTGGGCAGGAACACCTTTCAGTACACCAGGTTGCCCAGAGCCATATCCAGCCCCGCCTCGAACTCTCCCGGGGATTGGGCATCCACAACTTCTTCACTGGGTAACCTGTTCCAGTGCCTCACCACACTGACACATAAGGATTTTCTTCGATATCTAAAACCTGCCTTCTTTCAGTTTGGAGTCACTTCCCCTTGTCCTAAAAATGTACCCAGCCTTGCCCACCACTGAAGTCACTTAAATCATGTTGATATGAGACTCAGACTAACAAGTTTAAATGTGAATCTTAGACTAACAGGGCACACCGAGCAGCGGGCTAACGTGCTAGTCCCATTTCCCTCCGTGGGATTTGTCTGGAAACACTCACTGACAGACAATCACAGAACCATCAGGTTGGGAAACACCGCTGTAACCACGCAGTCCATGAACCTCGCTCACGCTTTCTCCAAACGTCTCTAAAAGGAGACCTCGTCCTCCCGTCTCGTCCCACCCCGCGGTGCCCGGAGCAGGCGGCGCAGCGGCTCCGTGCGGGGCTCTGCGAACCCTCCCGGCCGCTCCGAGCCGCGGTGGGCGGACGGACGGGATGGGGGGAAGAAAGGAAGGAGTAAGCCATGGAGGGAGGGACCGCCGCTCCTCTGCTGCCCTCTGCTGCGGGGCCCCGCGCCGCTCCGCTCCTCCGAGCTCCCGGGAGAGCCGTGCCAGGAAAGCTCCGYGCAGCGAGAAGAGCGGAACGGCGCTGGGAACTCCTGATGCGAGGACATGTTCGCCCTGTCCCTGATGGAGAAGCCGGAGACGGTACCTGCAGGGACAGAGGCCGGTCCAGAAAGTGGAAAAAACATTATCGACACATTTGGGGGAGGTCAAAACTTGCCTCCCTRTGCTCCCAGAGCAAAATTAAAATTAGCAGTGTTGTCCATGTTATGCCTGAAGATGATTAACGTCCCAATGAACAGTTGTGAGCGAAGAGAAACTATGTGTTTAACAAGTTTTGTGACGTTATTGAAATKATAATAATTGAAACTTAAGGTGAACCTGCGAGTGTCGCATTTTTCTGGGCGACCTGGAAGAGCACAGGTGGGCACCAGCACAGCGCGGCAGCGGCCGGGACAGCAGATCCGGGATGCTGGGCTGCCAGCCCTCTGGCACGGCTTCCCCTGCATCCCGAGGGCGGCGGCACACGGGCTGCAATGCGACGGCATCAGWTTTTACTCATGGCACAGTTTTCATTTTTCCTCCGTTTCCATAGGCAGAAAGCGATTTGAGGGATTTTATTCCGAATGAACCGCTCAATACAGGGCCGCAGGGCCTCCCTGAGGGGCGCTGAAGCGAGGTCGGCACTGCTCAGGTGCCCAGAGAGACGGGCGCTCCCTCTCCYTTCCCTTGYGCTCCTCTCCCCGCCGTTCTCCCCTCCCTCTCCTCTCCTCCCTTTCCCGCCTCAGGGCACGCACAGGCGCTGCAGGGGCGGAGCTGCACTTTTAGCCCTTCCCTTTGGCGGACAGCCCATGGGCCGCGTCCCGCCCCTCCAGCCCGCCCCTSCCACTGCTGAATCCACCGCCGAGCGACGGATTGCGGCGCGCATCGATTCCCTCGGCTCGCCCTGCCGCCCGCTCCCACGCACATCCCGGTGCTGGTGCCGGTCCCGGGGGATGTAGGAGGACGCTCGGCCCAGGGTACGCGGCAGCGCCGCCGGCACGTCCCCCGGTGCGGCCGCCTATCGCCTGCAAGGGCGGGCGCAGCCGCCGCCGCGGCCGTGTGGCTGCAGGCGTTCCCCGGGGAGACCGGGAAGGGGCACGGCTTCTCCCCGCCTGCCCCTCCGTGCCGCCGCCGGTCCCGCCCGGTCTCCGTGCCTTTAGAGTGTGCCTGCCCGCCCCGCGGGGCCATGGAGCGCGCGTTCACGCCGCTGGAATGCCTCCTGCCCGCCGGTACGGTACCTCCCGCCCTAGCCCAGCCGCACCGGCCCCGCCGCGCCGGGCAGCGAGGGAAGGGAGCGGGGCGGCCGCGCCTCCCGCAGCCCCGCCGAGCCCCGCCGCTCAAACCGCCTTGTGTCTGCCCCGCTTAGCTGCTTTCTGGGCTTGACACAACGGTTTGATACCGTGCTAACCCCCTCTGGAGTTCAAAATTGGCATTTTAACACCCCAGCCCGTTCGGTTTCAGTCGGTGCTTTCCGCTTTCTGCCACCGTTTCCTCGGTTTGGCCGGGCAGAATGCTCCGGTGAAGCCCGTCTGTCCCATGTCTCCTGTCTGTCTCTTGGGGCAAGAGGTCCCGGGGCTTGCCAGCCATTCCCCGTGTGCCTTTGACTCCCTGCCTCCTGCCCTGTGCTTTGCCTTGGAGTCACCCTTGCACTTCACCTTGCCTTTCAGTTCTGCACAGCAAAGCTTTGAGGGYTGTTTGGGCAGTTTTCTTTGGTTTTCCCGAGCTGTCTAACAGTGTCGTGGTTTTGGTATTATTTTTGAGACCTGAAAGGTGAACCTTATTAGTATACATCATTAACCTTATTGTTATGTGTCCAAAGGATGGAGCACCTGTAATAAGCACAGACTCATCAAAGTGGCTTGTACACTGTTTGGAATAGGCACTCTGTGTTATCAGTGTCTAATTCAGTAGGGTCCAATYTGTTTTTCAGTGATACCATTATAAACAGTAAATATTTTTATCTTTCTGTAATGTGATTTTAAAGCTGCATAAAAATCATTTTGGCATAGCATCTGAATTCTAACTTACACTGCTCTTTTGTACTCTGTTCTGGCACAGAGACCAGCTGCTGCATTCAGGTATATGTTGTTATTTATTTACTAATAAGAYCTGTGGAAAGGGCAGAGGTTAACAGAATGCGCACTTCTAACAATTCAATACATTTTTACACCTAGTAGTTTAAGACCGTGTTTAAACTCATTCCACTATGATGCGTATTTCTTTTTAAGTCATGCTTTTCTCTGGTTCCTAGAAACTTCTTCAGGATATGTCCAAAACGAGTAATAGGTAAAGCTGTACTCAAGGTACAGAAATGCCAGAAATGTATATTTCTGTGTATATGTGTCCTTTGAGCCATACTGTTGTTTTGGGTGGAAAGAGGGAATGAGTGTGTAGGTGAGATTTTAATAGGTGAATTTTGATTGAGTGTGACATGATGTTCTCTTGTATGTATACAATAAATAATTACTAAGTGATTAACAAGGTGAGACAAAACGTTACCTTAAGAATTTGATAAGGGTACTGGAGCACCTGCCCTATGAGGACAGGCTGGGAAAATTGGGCTGTTCAGCCTGGAGAAGAGGTGRCCATGAGGTTGTTTGAAGACCTCGTATCAAGTGCCCAGTAACTGAAGGGGCCCTACATGGAAGCTGGAAAAGGACTCTCCTTCCAGAACTGCAGTGATGGGACAAGGAGTAATGGGTTACAATTCAAGAGAGGGAATTTAGGTTAGTATTAGGAAGAAATTCTTTACTGTGAGGCTGGTGAGACACTGGAACAGGTTGCCCAAGGAGGTTGTGGATGCCAGAGGCCTGGAATGCTGGCAGCATTCCAGCTGGCCAGCATTGGATAAGGCCTTGAGCAACCTGATGTGGTGAGTGGTGTCCCTGTCCATGGCAGGGAAAATTGGAACCAGATGATCTTTAAGGTCCATTCCAGCCCCTTAATAYTTTATCATTCTGTGAATGTATACCTGTGGATGTACAGGCATTGTTTGTATTATAAGATAGTTGCCTTTGATAGACATTGTAGCATGCTAGGTCTACCATATGTCCTTAGTTTCCAGGAGCTCCCTGGTTTTCTCTTTTGTTATGTCTGCTTGGATTTGAAGATTTGGGATGTTTGTTCAGTTTTCTCATACCTCAGCCCTCAGCCTTCTCATACCAGAGGCCCCAACTGGATGTAAAGAAGCCTRCTTCTTTGAAAGAAATGTCTGCTATTTGCCTGCAAATCAGTTGGTTATACAGGCTGTGCCCATAAAATGCACAGTGGTACTTCATCAGGTTCCTTGTCATCATTACAGACATTTGTTACCAGCATTACCAACTGAATTAGCCTGCTCAAAGTATTCAAGGCTGAGCAGATTTATTTGACAATTCTACTGTTTAAGCTCTAGTATCCCCCTTGGGGAGCTTGGGGAGAAATAAGGTTTCCAAATTTGGGTAGGTAAAATTGGCCTCCTGATTTTTTTTCTGGAAGAATACCTATCAATAGTTCCTCTATCTGTTTGCTTCWCTGGAATAGGTATTTAAGTGTCCAAATAATATAAAACTGATCGATTAAGAACATGGCACTTCTTAGAGGCTGAGCATGAGCCTACAAAATTAACTCTTGTGAGGCAGTTGAAGCACTTTGGACCTTGGCCCATTCCTTCAATACTGTAAATAATATAATACATAGCAGTGTGTGATTGTGTTTATGGTGGGGACATTGTGACAGATTTGTCAGGTATGTTTAAAAAATATTAATTACTTTGCTTCACCTTTTGAAGTTGTTCAGAAATTATGCTGCTTGTTTATACAGAATAGAATGAAACACTTTCAGGTTTTATAACATTATAATATTAGATACCTGAAYTGGAACTTCAGGACCATGCATACCTTGGTAATTTTAGTCAGTGTAGTTAGAGCAAGTTCTTAAATTGTACATCTCTCTCTGTCTCATCTGACTGATGTCCAAGTAGTAGATATTTGAGAACTGCTGTGCTAACTAGTATGCTSAGGGACTTTGAACATTATTCAGTCAAACAGCTGGAGCACAGTTGAAAATCACCATGCTACCATCAGAATACTGCACTGTGGACTTTAGAACTGTGTTGATTTGCTTAATGTAGTTCAGAATGGGTAACAAGGTAGAATTTAAAGTGGGACTGAGTCTTAATTTGTGTCTCTCACAYTGAAACAAATATATTTTCATTTCCTCGTGGAATGAAACCTTTAAAAATGCTCACAGAAGGCTCCACCATGAAGACCTGTATGCTGTGTGAAAGGGTCAGGCAGAAGTTTCACAGGGAAAAGCTGTTGTAGAAAGTTCATAATGGTGTCACACTACAGCCTGTGAATTCATGACAAGATAGCTTTGTTTATTCTGGAGCATCCTTTGATAGACTCGACATTTCCCTCCTGCTGTTTATACCCTTTTCTTGCACTGTCATTGCCTCCTGCTGCTTGTCCCAGACTGTGCTGCAGGCACTTCAGCAGAGAGACAAGTGTTYCTAATTTATTATTTTAATACCATGAACTTTGGGAACTGAGTGTGCTGTGCTTGTGACTGCTTAACAGTGGAAGTACTGTAGCATCCTCTAATAAGGTTGCCCCTGAAAACCACTTGAGATTTTAAGCAGGGCAGAGTGCCAGTTTGCTAGGCTCTGTTTTCTCACAGGGAACATTTTACATCGCCTGCCATAGCATGGCCTGGATTCTTGCTCATCTCCAGGTGTGATTAATGATTCCTTGCCTTGCACAATCYTTAAAGTGCAGCTCATTATTGGTTTTATCAAGTGGAGTGATGCAGAAGGAGGATATCTTCCTCAGTTATTATTCCAACAGCTTCCAATATGAGTTGCCTTGTTGAGGTGGAGGGGCTGCAAAGACGCAGCAAATTTTATTCCTCTTCTCTCTTCTGTACCTTGCAGAGGGTATATTGGATCTGAGCTTCCTCTGAGTGGCAGGGAGCCTGTGCTATCAATAAGAGCTGTTTTTCTTGTCCCCACTGCTCCATGCCCTGAATCAAATGTGCTCCTGAGCTATGCTGTTGAGAGCTGGTGGTTAAGACTTGGTTTGCTCAGAAGTGGGTGTGCTGTCTTTATCTCACTGAAGCAAGGTCATCTATATGCCGTGAGAGACATCCACAACACACAGGACAAAGACTGCTTCACAATTAGGGAGAAAATATATAGTTATCTCTTTGTGCAAAGGGACTATAAAATTCTGCATTGAATTTAAAGCAAAGAGAACAAGAGGAAGCAACAATACGCTCTGAATGCTCTTCCATCATTCTGCAAGCTTGATTGTCTCTTGCTTTACTATATGTCTTCTCTTGGAAATGTTACTGACTGTAAATGAGTTACCTCTGAAAGGATTGTATCRCCATATTCCTTTGAAATGCCTGGGGCTTGAACTTCTTCCTTAATGTTCCCTTTTATCTGACACTAAGGRTTGAAAATTATTTTATCAAACAGTGACATATTTGCCATTCAGTGAATGACCTCCAGCCTGGTGCAAGTGTCAATGACTATTTAAATGCCCCTTTACTAGAGGGGCATTGTCTCCATGATGCATTATCTTGCAATCAAATTCACAAAATTCTTGGTAGAAACAAGTCATGGGGTTAGAAAATCAACTTGATGGTCTCTGTTATTCCTGACTATTAAAARTATATGGAAAARGTGTGGAGTCCCAAACTATWGGATAGCCRTACAGTTTTGCAGGATTTGTGCCACTGCTGTTGAGTCGGACTTGTGAAGTTTTCGGGTGAATCAGGTAATTCAAATGCTGTTACTGAGTTCACCTAAACTGACAAAGTGATGTCAGTTCTTTTAAGACTACTACTGGAGTTCCTTAATGAAATTAGGAAGCAATTCCATATGGCTGTTCCATTGTTCTCTCTTTTTAACCGACATACTTTTAAAATGCTTTTTTTTCTGTGAATGTTGCTGACCTGCTCCTGTTCTTCATTTAATTTAGGTAGCAACAGCATTCATCTAGTCTAGTTACCTGAAACTCATTAGTTTGTTTTTGAAGTAGCTGTTAATATTCAGCCTCAGACTGTGCTGCTTGCTAATCTGCTGTGCTGGGTCAGCATTTGCTTTTTAACTATTGTATAGATTATTTACAGATTACTTATAAGTGAAGTATTACATGCAGAATGGCATTTGAAAGACATGTTCATTGTTAACCTCATCACTTTCTGTTAGATCTTTGCTTTCACTCGTTGAGGGTTTTTGGAATTCTTAATTATTTTTTTTTTAATGTTTTGTATGCAGGGGTGTTTTTTGGAATGGGGTGGCAAGGCATCCTTAACCATATTAACAAGGCACTTTTAACCACTGGAGCTAATAGGAAAATAAATAGACATTTACTTATTTTTGTATGCACATCCAGAGCCTCCTTTTAAAATACATTGGCTTCAGTTGCTGCTTATGGGGATGATGGGTTCTTATCTTGTGCAGTGTCAATGCACTGACAGTTCCATATCTTTCAGTCATGAATAGGGCGTAGCTCTGTTTTGAGTTGTATATGATGGCAGAAGGGTCTGAGGTCGCCTCAAAACACATTAAAAAAAAAAAGAAAAACGAACAAAAAGTAAACCAAAAATCTACCTCCAAACCCCCCACAAATAAGCATCCAAAAAAACCCCAACCCAGACTAACAAAATCTTCAAGACCCCACTGTGTATAAGAGCAATAATGATGTTACTGGAATTTGTGAGACAAAAACTCACATTTATTATTGCTTGCCCAGATAATAAAGCACCTGGATCAGTTAAATTCCTTTTGGAAGGTCTTGTTATTTTCCACCAGCTGAGGCTTAAAGCTAGGAAATGCACTAGCTGATCTCCTGTAGCCTCTTTTTTTTTCATCTTTTTTTTTTTTTTTTTTTTTTTTTTTCTCCTGTGATTTAACACCAGATAAGGAGGTGGGAAATACACTTGTTCCAGTCATCAAATGTTCATGTTGTTTGTGTCCAATTAAATGTGTCCAGGACTGCTGAAAACCATTTAAACTTGTTAGTTTTTAAAGAGCAAAATATTAATCTTAAGAAGGTACAGGAAGTCAAGGAGAATAGTAGACTTTCAAGTTTTGTTTCTCCTCTGCTGTATTCACTTGCATGTCTCTGATCTGTCCTCAAAACACCATAGCAGTTTCACAAAACCTTTAGCATTATGCTATATGTCAAATCTGTGTGTATACATGTATATAAAAGCTAGTTTTACTTTCTGGAAGTGAAAAACAGAGGAGAGTTTGTTAGTTTTTTTCCTGTTTACAAAGCTCATCTAAGTCTGATTCATGGAGAAATTGAATATTAAGCATAGAAATTAAGCGTTTTATTTACACAGGAGGAAACATAACACAGGTAGGTTTAAGATTTTTCTAGATCCAAAATAACGAATCCCAGGCATCCTTGTGGATTTACTTTAGGTTTGGACATCCTGAGATATTAATCAAAGCTTATTCTGTGCAGAAAATAGCATCAAGGARTAAAACCTAAAATCAAATTCTTTAAAAAAGCAGACTGAAAAAAAAGCCCCCAAGTAAACAAACCACCTGAAAACAAGTTAAAGGGTTAGCAGCTTCATTAGTCAGTTCTCATCAGCTTTCACTTCTAATGAGCTTTGGGTCTGGATGTAAGCTCAGAGGTTAGGATCTTTAAGAACAACGCTGTTAACTTTGTCCAGAAAAATTACTAGTTAGAAATGTAACTTTTTTTTTTTTTTTTTTNGCCAGTCTCAAAGGACTTTTGTTGAAAAATGGATAAAGGGAGGGGGGGATATTTCTCTCCCTCTGCCCACCAACAAAACAAAAATCTTGAACTAGCAAATAAACCAACAAACTGCAGAACCAACCCACAAATAAGCAAAAATCCCAACAACCTAGTWGTATATCTTACCCAGTACAAAATGTAGTATATCAACAGGAGAGAACTTGAATGTTGGTACAGCATAGAACATTTCCTCTCTCTGATCTCTGCATAGAGAGGGGAATTTGTAGTGTGTCCAGCAAAATTAACTAATCTGATTTATCACCAAGTAATTCCAAGATTGAAAAGACCTGACTATCAGTTGTCCCTTCCACCAAAGAGTATAGCTGACTAAACTGAAATGTAACCAGTTCTTCAGATTTTTGTCTTACTCCTTTCTGTAAAATAGAGCTGYGTTGAATTAGATGAGAGTTTGTGGAAACAGGTTCTCCATTCTATCCAGCTCTAACCTTAAACATGAGGAATATGTTTAACTGTTTGTGTAGGACTGCCTTTGCAAAATTAAAAAGAGAATTGAGAATTTAAAGTTGTTACAGGAACATTCTGTTAGTTAAATTCTACATAGAGAGCACACTTAGTAGCTTTCGGATTGCTTTAAATTAAATCTATTGCTGTATAYCCAGTAGCAGTTGAAGCTGCTGGAAGGCTTTTCCTGTAATTTCCTAGCTTTGAATTTTATTTTGAATGACRGTTGAATTTTCTCAGTGCTAGTGCTGAATTCTTTGTAGCTTATGTTGATGGATTGTCTGCCAGCCTTCCTCTCTGGCAGGACAGAAGCTGGAGGGATGCATGTGTTTATCAGGCCATTTGAAATAAATGGGAAGCTGGCCAGTGAATTCAGTAGGAGCAGAACCTGTACCCTCACAATTTATTTATTCTATAGTTGTGACTSGTGGTATGGTTTCTGTTTTGTTTTATTTCTTGTTTTCTGTACTGTAGCTCTTTTTTTTCTGGTCTGTTCTTTCCCCTGAATTATCTTGTCGACACTGATACTAGGCARCACAGCAATAAGAGAATAGTCAAGAAGTGTTTATACTTGCTGTTGTTGACCAAATTGTTGAGTTCCTTTGGTGGTAAAAACTGTGTGTCTGACAGAAGGAAATTGGCTTTACTGTAAAAGGAAAATATGTTGATGTCACAAAGCACTGGGGACTCAAGAGTTCATCATATAGAAACGCTTTGGCTTCCATGACAGTGTCAGTGAGTGTGTCTGTGAACCTGCTCGGTGCAGACACAGCAAAGTGTGTCAGGAAAGGCATTATTTCTTCTTCTTCCTTTTTTTTTTTTTTTTTTTTTTTCTTTTTTTCCCCACAGACACAATTCATGATTATGTATTCTATATAAGCATACATGAGAGAAGAGTACTCAAGTGCCAATACAGGTTGGGGGCTGACCTGCTAGAGAGCAGCTCTGCTGAGAAGGGCCTGGGAGTCTTGGTGGATGACAAGCTGTCCATGAGCCAGCAGTGCTCATGCGGCCAGGAGTGCCAATGGTGCCCTGGGGTGAATCAGGAATAGCATTGCTTGCAGGTCAAGGGAGGTGATCCTGCTCCTCTACTGAGCCTTGGTGAGGCTGCATCTGGAGTGCTGTGTCAAATTCTGGGCTTGTYGGTACAAGAAAAACAAGGAACTATTTGCCCAGTGAGAGGTTCCAGTGGACGGTGACAAATGTGATCAAGGGTATGCAACATCTCTCTTATGAAGAGAGACTGTGAGAACAGGCCTGTTTAGTCTGGAGAAGAGACTGAGAGGCAATCTCATTAATGCATATAGATACCTTAAAGGTGGGTTTCAAGAGGATGGTGCCAGGCACTTTTGAGTGGTCCCAAGTGATAGAATGAGGAGCAATGGCAATAAACTGAAACACAATAGTTATCAGCTCAACATAAGGAGGAACTTCTTTCATTGAGAGTGGCAGAAAACGAACAGGATGCCCAAAGAGGTTGGGCAGTATCACTTCTGGAGACATTTAAAACCCTTCTGGATGACTTCCTCTAGGTGACTCTGTCTTGGCAGGAGGGTTGGACCAAATGATCTCCAGAGGTTCATTCCAACCCTAACAATTCTGTGATTCAGCTTTTGTAGCAGAAGGTATGTCATTGAAGTCTGTGTGTGAGATTTATTTGCTTTTATACTTACAGCTGGTTTAGATATGGCAAGCAAAGCACTGACCTATAGAGCAAATCTAAGCCTAGRCCAAATGCCTGGCTTTTCAGGATGAGTGAAAAGGCTGTTGGTTTGAAAGCACATTTGGGCAGCTGTTCAGCAATGATGTGACTTAAAACACTCAAAACTTTCCTGGGGTTGACATGTGTCACGGAGTAGCTGAGCAAATAGCATCAATCTCCAGGTACTCMATTTTGAGACTTTACACTCTTGATKAGAGTTGTGTATAGGGAAATCCKGGAGGCTGAAATCCTGAGGTTYATATCRGKAGTTTGACCTGYGTATTGGWAAGGTTTACAAGGTATCAAAATCTTAGTCTGCTTTAAATGTAACTGACAGCCTCTAATGCAGATACCTTGARTGGTGCAACACTTTCATTTCAGGAAAACAGTGACCTCCAAGCTGTAGAGGGTAAAGCAGAGCTTTGTGAGTATACCGTGTGTCCCCATATGGAGCTGTTTCCCAGTTCAGTTTGCAGACAYGTTTTATAACTGTCTAAGAAGCATCTGCTGCTTGGACACTTGGMTTGCCAGAAGAAGTGGTGCAGTGTYTCAGCTGCTGCAAATGCAACAAAAATAGCTCTTGGGCAATGTGTGGTCACCTAATTTCATAATGAGTCAASCTGGGCACACTGGAGGTAATTAAGCTCTGATATGAAAGTGTCTGTCTCCATATTGCTATTTCCTRCTACAAATGGAAAATTTGCTTTCAAAGTGTAATAAAGAAGAGCTTGATTTATTCTTAAAAAAAAATAGAGAAAGGAAGAAGAAAGGGGGCAACATTGAGGAAACTTCTGTTAAGAACAAGTTAATGTTTGGTTTTCTAGACTTTGCACGGCAGTATTTTTGAAAGGTACGGCCCCAAGACTTTGCCTCTAACTGATCTGATGACTCTACTATCATGAGACCCCCTCTGGAGTACTGTGTCCACCTCTGGTGACCCCAGCATAAGGACATGGACCTGGTAGAGGGCCACAAAGATGATCAAGGGGCTGGAACACCTCCCCTRTGAAAACAGGCTGAGGGAGCTGAGGTTGTTTAGCCCAGAAAAGAAGGCTCTGGAAAGATCTTAGGGCAATCTCTGAACCTTCCAGTACATCAAGGGGGCCTACAAGAAAGGTAGAAAGCTGCTGAGGGACTTTTGCCAAGGACATGTGATAGGACAAGGGGAAATGGGTTTGAACTAAAAGAGGGTCAATTTAGATTAGATATTAGGGGGAAACTTTTGACTGTGATGGTGGTGAGGCACTGGAATAAGGTGCCCAGAGATGCTGTGGATGTCCCATCCCTGGCACTGTTCAAGGCTAGGTTGAATGGGTCTCTGGGTAACCTGGTCTGGTGGAACGTGTCCTGCCCATGGCACTGGGGGTTGGAACTAAATGATCTTTAAGGTCTTTCCAGTCTCAACCCTTGTATGATATAACTTTCACTGGTTCAAAGTCGAAGAGTGTCATCTTGTATTCTGTCTTCTTAGGGCGCTGGAGTATTCCTGCTGTTATCAAGAGTGCTTTCCTATTAGCTCTGCTTTCTTTGCACAGAATCCACTGTGGGAGTGACATTTAGTACTGTATGCACAGGCTTTGAGCCTTTCTAATGACTTTGGTAACTGTGAACAGAGGATTTAAATGGTCATTTTGTAGCTGTGGGAAATAAAATCACTGATACCAGATAACCTTCCTTAAACTGACATGCTGGTAGGGTTTTCTCTTGTAAACTCAGTCTCTCAGTTCCCTGTGCCTCTGTTYGCACTACTCTTCTTATGTAATAGTCAGGAGTAATGCTGCTGTTGTATTTTCCCGATTCATAGCAACAGGTTGTGTCACTTGAGCCTGTGGAAGAATTTCTAGTTTTCTCAGTCTGTAATCTTATTATAAGATCATAARTTAAATTTTTGTGCCTGCAAAGCTTTTAAGTTAGTAGGAAGTTTGATCTGCTGTGTAATGTTTTGCTTATTTTCTGTGTCCATGTTTGTTTTTTGACTTGTTTCTCCTCTCACCCACAGCTGCCACAATTGTGTTGACAAAGCCACAAGTGTAAGCCCAGTTACACAGAAAACACAACAATTGTCACTTGGGAGGAGCAAGAGCAATGCTAGACAATGAAAGATCCCTTCCTTTAGAGTATAGTACAAGTACTCCATGAGCCGAATTTTTGACAGCAACATGGACAAGAGTGTGTTGTAACATGGGCATGCTCAGCATGTCTCCTTTCAYTGCAGTGAGCTGTCTTTCCTGCTGATGAAGTGTGAAGCGTGTGTGAAATTATCTGTCAGTGTCTGGCATCCCCAGAGAGGACAGGGAGTGATGAGAGCTGGGYTGTGGCCTTGCGGTGCCACTCGGTGGCGGTGGCCATATGGTGTGGGAGAGGGGGCGCTTCCAAGGGGGTCACAACAGATGTTTGAGAGCATCCTTGTTGCCAAAAGCTTTGTGTCAGCCTGCTCCAGCAAGGTGGTGTTAGAGCTGCCCCAGGGGTGCACTTAAGGAGSAATGCTCTTTAGGTAACACCTAGGGTAATCTATTAATTGCATTGGTATTGCAGTAGCTGTATTTTCTCAAGCAGACAGAGGTATAACAGAGGTTATAGGTATAACAGAGGTTTAACACAGAGGTTGGACATTGGAGCCAAACAAATTCATTCCTGAATCAGGTACTCATTTTTAACATGGGAAAGAATAACCAACCATTTGAATACTGTACCTAGACAAACACTGATGTAGAATCTGCAGAATCTGCCTAGGTCAGCTTAAGTCATATTTGAAACAAGAATGAATTTCAGGCTATCCTTTATACAAAAGGCTAAACTAGATTGTCAAAGGTATCCTTTCTGGCCCCTTAGTCTATAAAAGCACTTAGGCTGCCGAAGGATAGACTACTTTTTCTTTCTATTTAAGTAGTATGGACAGACTTGTAAGGAAAGAAASGAATGGGTATGTCTAGGGATGGGTATATCCTGCAGAATGGAGTATTAAGTGGTTGTGTGTCACAAAKGAGGTCTTGGAGAACTAGGAGCAGATTTCTTACCTCTTGTGATGAGATTTAGAAATTCAGAGTGCTGTACTTCTTTCTAATGTTTTGAGTATGTTGTGTTTTTAAAACTGGGAAAAAACCCACCCCAAAACCCCTATAGGATTGTGTTATTGTTCCTAGACAGCAAGAAGAAGTTGGTGCAGTAAGATTTTACTACACAGTTTGCTGAATTTACTGCTGGTTACTGTGAGCTATCAAAAGTTTTGAAATTATTTCCATAGAATCTATTCGTATTTATCTATAAATATTATAATTGTGAATCCCACAAGGAGAAGAAAAAAAAGCTTGAATTTAGACAGCGAAGGGAATAGTTATGCTAAACCTATACAACATTATGCCCAACTATTCTGTTTCTTGTCCAGATTTACATTTCCTGAATACATTTACTGAAATAAATAGCTGTTTTCCTTAGAGAGCAGAGTTGGAACTGAATAAATGTAAGGCTTCAGAGTATTAACAAAGGGACTGAACTCTAAACCAGTGTAGTTATACAGCCCATATAATGTAAATTAGAACAGTAGAGAAGAAATCTAAAGTTAAGAACACATAGCAAGAGATAGTAATGTTTTGTGAGAGTTTATAAACTTCTAGTTTTGTAGGCTTATACTTTGCTGTTTAATCATTGCTTTCCTTTTCCCTGAGTGGCAAATACATATGGAAAATGCACATCTTATGATACAAATACTAGGTAAAAGGAATTTTGTTACTTTTCTGGAGAGAAGGAGCCATGAAAAGAGGAAAATTTAGGAAGGAGATCCTGCTGTTCTATTCAGTGGAAGAACCTTTGGAACTCACRGTGTATCTGTATAGAATTGTCCTATTCATAGCTTCCCCAAGAGCATACATAACAGACMTTGGAAATGTGCTCCAATTACACTGCAATTGGGTAAGAAATGAATTTCAACTATAGCAAAGATGGCTTGAGTTAGATATTTGGGGAAAAACATGTAAGTAGCAGGAGGAAGCACATTATATGAGATGATGGAGTTTCTGTCACTAGGAGCCTTTCCTTTTTAAAGGGTACTTGGAGAAGAATGAAGTAGAATGAGATTAGAGAACTTAGGGGCAGAAGAATGGACTAAATGCACAAAGCGTCAATGTACAAAAGTGTAGAAGATTGAGATGCTAATTTAAGAATACTCTCTGTAGAGTCAGAGGGAGTTTCCTGTGTGCATATCAGTCTCTGAAAGAAGGACAGACCGCTTCTGCACACATTCTCACTCTGATAATGACACTGACTTCATCTGGGCTACTCAGATCAGCAGGATTTGTTCTTGTTGTCTGAAGTTTTCATACTGTAAATTACWGATGCTTTCTTTGCAGTACAATAATGATATTTTTAGCTAAATTAGAGGTGATGTCAGAAGTTCACATATATGTGAAAAGAGATATAAGGAGTGAAACTTTGTGAGTTCTGAAATAAGGAGCAAAACCTGTATGTAGAAATTGCTATAAGTTTTCCAGATGGTGAAATCTGTCTCTGTGATTTCATTTCATCTATTTCCATACTGCTGATAATTGGCATTTGAATTTGTAGAGATTTCAGAGGGATTACCTTGAAAAAAAAAAAACCCTGAACATGTACAAATTCTCTTAGTCAATTAGTTTTTACAGATGATCTTTCATATGGACATGAGTGTCTCCTATAGCCTATGATGAGCTTTCTAGGAATGTATTTTTTCTTGATGTCCAGAAGGGACAATAAATCTTCAAAAAGAAAGCWTCTTTCAGATAATAGCTTCTAATTCATTTAAGAGGCTCCAATTATGTGTTTCTGAGGGTAAAAATCAGCAAGAGAATGTACCTACAAAGAGTTTCTCTGTAGTTTAATCTACTTTATAGTGAAAGAGTTAATTTATTTAGTTTTCGTGCATGTCACTCTAGAGACAAATCCTGCTGTCACTGTAGTTTCTATAGTYGTTATCTCCAGTGAGAAAGTGTGCCTCAAATCACAGAATTTCTGGTGAGTTGAGGTCCATCAGTTATGGAATGTCTTCATCATGTTCATCTGCTGCATTGGCAGATGGCTGAGGTGAACATCTACTCTCTCTTCAGCTTTAAAAATCAGAAYTGGTGGCAGCGTTGTCAAAACATGTCAGCATTTGAGGGGTGGTGTGCAACAAACCACTGGCTCCACAACACATTCTTGGCACACAAGTTAGGGCTTTGAAACAAGCTATATTCTTACTACATGACTAGAGTTTTTTTGTTATTTGCATTTTATAGTTGCTATATGCTTAAAGTTTGGGCTACTAGCCTGGAGCAGTTAGGGGAAGGCTATGGCACTGAAATGTTCTCGCTGATATCTCACATCAAGAGATGTGTGATTTGCTTACCTTGTGTTTTATGTTAAACTTCCTGTCTTTAATTTGTTTTGGTAGTCCTGGTGGGTTAAATGCCAGTACTTGGTAATTCATAACAAGTKTCATAGAAATTAAATGCTTAGAGATGGCAAGGGGAGAATAGGAATCCAGGGAAGACTATTTCCTTGACTGCTATATCCTAAATTGCTGGATAGTCTGGAGTAGCAAAAGCTATATTTGATTTCCCTAGGTAAAGGAATAGGGGTAGCAGTGGTGCTMGCAGCTTTTCTGCTACCACTCTTACAGAAGGCTTTGAATGTAGATGGCACAGAAKGTAATGTCATAAAACAGAGGGAAGAAATGAAGCAAGATGCAGGAATAAATACAAGTAGTCTCTAATGATATCCTGGTTTGGATTTACTGAGAGGACAGAGATGACATTTTGTTCTTTAGGGGCATAGTTTTCCTGATTATTCCTGACACCGTGTCATTCATGCTATGGGCTTCCTTAGAGGATAGAAGCAAATAGCCAATCTCTTGTGAGAGTGAAACATGAACTGAATGAGTTTAAGRATTTAAATGTACTCGCATTGGCACCAAATCCTAAAATAATGATTCTGGAATTCCAGAATAAGACAATGGGGAACAGTCTAGGGTATGAGATACCTAGGGTATGTTACAGAGGCAGACACAGTAATCTTCTCAGAATATAATACAGAAAAGTCTCTATTAAGAAGGTATTTATATGCAGCTTTATACTTCTGAAGTTTAGATTTAACTAGAAGGGTCAACTTYGAATGTATTATTGTTCTATTTTTTTCTCATCCTCAAGTCCTCACAKGACATCTGTGGTAGAGGAGGTAGATGACAAAATGCTATTCCTGACTTGAATGCCTTAAGTCTCATCTTGCACAGAGCAGCTGCCTGGCTGAGCCTGGTACTTCATGGAGTCTACTCAGTATGGAGGTGCAGTTTATTTATAGCATTGACAGCCAAAAAAAGGAGAAACTAAAACTGCATAGGTACCAAAGAGGTACCTTGCAGATCCTTACATTTATATGGAAATTCAAAAGACAGCTAAAACACTATCTTGTTCTACAAACCTGATAATTCATTATAGGTTTTGACATCTTAGTACTTTACAACATTTGTGTATGTTTACGGAGTTCTGACACTTAAGGTGTTCATTCAAGTTCACTGTTTTGCAGCTATTATGTATAAAGTTGTCATTTTCTTTTCACAGCCATGAAATTTATTTTTTGCCTTAAATGTTAATATTGCTGTTTATTCCTTTTTTGTGCAATTGTCTCTGGAAAAGGCTCTTGTGTGCTACACAAACAGTTGCATTTTGTCAGTTTATTCATTTCCAGTTATCATGAACCTGGGGGTACATAGGCTTCTTTCCTGAGTCCTGTGCTGCATAATATTGGGAAAGCTTGTGACCTTGTTTTGCCTCAGTTCCTCATCAACAAATTGGAGGCAATTTTACTTTCTGAAGTACTACGTTGAAAAGCTCTGAAGTTTAGCCAATAGTAATGGTACTTCATTTTCCCTTTCTTTTAATGTTCACCTTAACTGTAGATTTCAGGATCATACTGTTTGCTTAGGACCTAAAGAACATTTCCTAAATCCTTGCAGAAAGGATGTCATTGCTATTTCTTAGATTATAGCCTCTGCTTCTGGCAGTYTGAATGCCATCATCAGAAATAAAGCAAATATAGTTGAGCAGATGTGATATTAAAAAATATACAGGTCCTACCAAGGGGTCTTTTTTTGCTTTTTTTTCTGAGACAATCTGTTGTTGATTTGACTGCTGTTTTCAGTTAATGATACAGCAGATTACAAAATCTTTAACAAAATCATGGGAGAAAGTATTTTTAGGAAACATAATTCAGAGTATTTTGTATTTAGGTACTAAATTAAGAAATTGATCCTTTCAGAGGTGATCTGACCATAGTTGATTGCAGCTGACTACTGATGAGCCTCTGGCATTTCATGAAAATATTTATATAAACCTTGAGCAAGCTCTGCTCTTTTAAGGAAAACAGASAGAAGAGTTTCATTTGGTTTGGGGATTCTACCACCACCCCATGACACAGTGCTAAATGTGATGTGTCTTTTCAAGTGACCTTTATCGTAATTTTAATGTTTCATAATCTCTTTGGGGAAGCTGTTTTATCTGATTCTTTCATGTGTGAAAATTTACCATCCTTTAGCGCCTTTTATGCTGTTCAAATGGATATTTATGTTACTACATTAATAATAGTGCTATGAAGAGAACATTTTTTGGCCTTTAAAATGCTTTTACAATATTAGAACAGTACTTATACCATTTGTGTGATGAAAAAGTCTGTCAATCACAAGTAAAAATGCATCAAAGATGCTGATATTAGAAATCCTGTTTTGAAAGTTATGAGTTTTAAATARTAAGTATTTTTCTTATTAAGGGTTCAGTTTGTGAGAGAGGATGCAGGAACATCACCTGTAGCTTCTTTTGAAGGTTCAGATTCCCAGTCCTTTCAGTATGAGACACTAAAGGTAGAAATAATTGGAAAATAACCTTGAAGGTTTCTATTGGAGTGTGAATGGATGTGTGTCAGACCTAATTAGGTCTACTGAGAAAAGCGTAAATGTGAATTGTTTTCTTACCAAATGCATTCAGCTACTTTTGAGATTGTGAATGGGGTCCAGTGAGCATAAAGTCTGCTTAATGTCACCTTTCTGTCCTGTCTTTAATTCTGTSCCCTGTGTTTGATGTGATGGTGTTTGATTTTTCTTGAAAAAAAAGTCAAAGAAGTTGAAAGTAGGCACTTTCAACCACTCCAGTGCTTGCTTAGCTCACGTGTCCACATATAACTTAACTAATGAAGATTATYTAATGAAAATGGTCATTACTTTACCTCCCAGCGGTCCATAGGATTTAATTGGTTAAATCATGGAGCTCTTTTTCATTTGTTGGAAGCTTGAAAATCCCTCCAGTGCCTTATCTAACCTACTTTTTTATTCTATAGCTAGGATTTAATCAAATCCTATTGGAAGTATGAAATGCTTGTCATTTTCAACCACGATTGTATGTAAAAGGACATTTCCTGCTTAGTCACATTCGGGTGCACCTATTGCGTCCACTAGTATTCACTTTCTTGGTGAGGTAGTGTGGCATTGCTGGGTCATCATGAAACATGTACTGTCTTTCAAATCTTTTCTCTCTGAGTGGGTTCTTTAGAAATATTTCTAAAATTCCAGCTGTGTCCTCTTGTAGATTGCTAGAAATAAGTAAGTTTCCCTTGGGGAATCCCTTAAGAGCATACTAGGTACAAAAAAGGTATTGTCTAGAAGTGGCATCACTCAGTCAGTAGAGTCTCTGTGCTGGAGAGGAAAGAATGCACCATGCTTTTAAATTTGTTTGGGGAATTTGGAGCGAAGTGGTAGTTTGGTAGTAAGCAAACTTTTACAAATCCCTTTATGGACTTTATTTTGTGATGTGAAAGTGGCTTATTCCATTCATCTTAAATGTTTCCCTAAGAAAAAGAGCTGAGAAAACCCTCCAAGCTAAAGTAAAACTAGTGGCAGCTGAAACAAGAGTATCTATATAGCTTTTTATACAAATATAATTAAGTTGGTTGAAAATCATATATATTCAGAGTTTTCTTAGAGACAGTCCCTTACTGGGACTGGAGAGGTGAAAGGCAAGTCTTTCCATTTTCCAATGCTAACATTCATAACATCAAAATCAGAAGAAGAATCATACAAGGTCTCATTTTGCCCCTGATTTGAATAATAGACTGAAATTCCTGATTTGAATAATAGACTGAAATTTTGGTAACTGTTCACATACACAGCTTGTCACTGGAAAACTTAGGATTTGAGAAGCTGACTCCCAGCTTTCAATATTTCACTTTCTAGAGATCAAGAAGTCTGTGTAAAGCAGTTTTGTGCCTTGCAATGCTCAGAGAAGTTCGTGTGATTCAACAAACACGTGGTCAGTGCTTTTAGCACCTGATGATCCTGGATATTCTTGTGTACTTTGTGCTTCTGCCACTACAGCTTTGTAGTGATTTGTGTGTGATTGTATGTATTCAGATTAGCACTTCTGAAGGCTGAGGCTTTACYCTTTGCACACCTGGTCATTGTAACATACACAGTAAGTATATAGGCTGGCTAACTGGAATTAAAAAGGTAATTACTGGGAAAATGCTTATTCCTTTTCTCCTGAGAACACACTGTTCAACAAGTCATTATCAAGCAATTATATTTTATACAACATTACAGGTTTGCTTGATTTTATGCAGATAATGCCCCAAGTTGTTAAAAGGTTAAATTATCAAGGGATGCTTCTAAATAACAGGAGAAGGCATTGCTACCTTTTTGCACTCCATGTTCTGCAGTTAGGGAACATTGCTTCTAGGATGCTCAGTTGCTACWTTTCTTTTTGTCTCTCTCCTTATTTCTGGAAATTTTCCTACAACATTCCATATTATCTCATGATATTTTTCTGAGTRTGAGGAATGCACTATTAAGACAGATTAACAAATGCTATGTAAAAAAGAATTAAAACTTATATGTGCATTGAAATATGTCATGAAAGATGGGGCCTCTAAGCTAGTGGAAATTAGTGTGTAGACTACTTCTGATTCAAAGCTATTCACATACTAGTTCAAGTCAGCAACTAGGATATTTGTAGTATAAACTATGAAAAAGGGGAGAAGGGAAGCACCAAGGGATGGTGAGACAACCAYAGTCAGCACTGTGCATAGTCAACAGCATGCAAACCCTTAACTGCCAATCCATGTCTGTGGAATTGTGGCACCATGTAAATCTGAGAGATTTTTAAGGATAATACACAGTCAACTTTACACAAGTGGCATGGTTTAACAGAAAGCACTGAAAATTCAGATATCATTCACAGATCTTTTAGGCTGAAATCATTGCAGGACGTCCAGGAACAAGACATTAACAAGATGTTAATACTGACAGAGAGGAGCCAGCAAAGGGTAAGGACAGCATCATTATCTGATAATGTTGCTAATAGTGGGATTGTTCAGAAACAATGAGAAGAGAGGGGTAATCAGAGGATCTTCAGAATTTTGAAAGTGAATAAGTAGTAAAGAAACAGCAAGAATATACTTGGAAAGAAAAATAAAAAATGGAGATAGACTCATAAAGGATGACAAATGACTGCTTGCCAGAAACATGTTCTCATTGTTAACCAGAGTCTTAAAACCGTTTAACTCTCTGCTTCAAAGAGAGTTGAATCAAGGGGACTGAAGTGTTCATATGCACTCCCACCTGGTGATGGCAGAATAAGAGAGATTCTTTATCACATAAAATGTCCTGATAAATCTAAATCCCCTGTTGTTTCATCAGATTATGTGAATTAAACTAGTGGTGTAAACAGAATTGCACTTGGCAACTGTCATGCTTCTGTGGTGTCTGAAGAGTATTTTGTGAAAAAATACAAGTTTATAGCTACAGATTTCACTTGCTCTATTGTTGTATGTGCCTGTAACATGCCTTGGAGAAGAATCTTCCCTTTAAATATTGCAGGTTTTTCAGAATTATTACCTGCTGTCTTGGTTTGAAAGCCAGGTGTTTGCCAATGAAGGCAGGGACCCCCCTTGGATTGGTGGATATGACCCCCCATCCCTCCAAATTATTATAGCTTTGAAAATCATGGGCTTTCAGGCAAGAATGTGGGTAAAAGGGAATAACAGTTTTTTCTTATATGTATAACAAGGTGAAACAAGTAACAACAATGATAGCAACAACCAACCCAGCCACAAACCCAGTGACAGCCTTACAGAGACACAGCCTCCCCTTTGGTGCAGTTACAGTCCCAGCCGGCAGGGGCGCTGTTGGCTCCCGGCCGGGCAGGGCGGGTGCGATGATTCCCCGGTGGCTGCAGGGGGCGCTGTGGCGCGGGTCCCGGCTGGGTCAGATCTCCCAGTGGCCAATGGTGGATACAAAAATGGCAGAGATGGATGGAGAAAGGTTCCCCTACAAACTCACAGGGGAAATGCCGATCTCAATGCTCCTCTGGACAGCAAGAAACCTCAGAATGACCGGATGGGCAAAAAAGACGAGTAGAATCCCATGGCTGCAAGACGGGATACAGCAGAACTCAACCACTGCAGCTGGAATCCCAGGGGTCCCTGGCAAGCCACAGGGGCAGAAGATCACAGTGCAGCAAACAGGAACCTGCGACCGGAGATGCTGGATTCTGCAGCAGCAGGTCAACCATCCTCCCCCAAGCCAAGCAGGGCAGGAAGTGAAGCTTCCCCCCCGCCCCACACACAGGCCCTTCCCAAGCCCAGAACTCCTGCAAGAACTTCCTTCTCTCCAAAGAGAGGAAAAAAAAAAAACTGCCAGGGAGGAGGAATGCCCAGGGAGACTCTTTGGGTGGGGCTAGGTTCCTTTTGTCTTCCCCAATCACCMAGCCATCAAAAGGATGACCTGGCAATCAGTGTATCCCAGCAACAAAATGGGAAAGAAACATTCCCCAAGAAAGGAAACAAAAGGAGAAACCTTAACCCAGAGCACCTGCATAGCACAACTTACTGCTTTTTCAGCACTCGCTTTGCAGTTACACCCATGCATTTTAGTTTTGTTTCTGGTGCCCATAAAATCCCTTTCTTGTCTAAAAAAATTGCAGACCAATCCATGCCCTGAAGGAGGATCTTTCAGCTTTTTAGCTTGTGCAAAAATGATAAACTAAYAGTTCATTCAGGGTCTTTATAGGTGCTGTGTTTTTGGATACTTTTGTTTGGATTTTGAGCCTGTGAACTCTTTAGGCCTTTTATCTTGTTCGATTTTTATTTTCATTTTCATATCTGAATTTTCATTTCAGTTTTAATTAGTTTCATTATATTTGATGGCAAAATSTTGCTTTATCTTCACTGTTAATAGTGTAATARTTTCTCTTGCCTTAAGTAATGTCTYGTTAACTTTATAAGCCATCTTTTACACATCATCTGCAGAATTAATTTCCCATGTATGTAGTTGTATTGTCTGCAGCATCTTTCAAAAAACTTTCTCAATTAGATTTTTATTATTGTATTGGTTTCTTGTCTGTAAGAATTAAGCTGGGAAGCCTGTTGATAAAATTTAGTATTACTAGTTTGTGGTCTTTCCAGAGAYTTTAATTAAAAATTTCGATAATTCTCTACCGGTGGAAGAGCTTAGAGGTTATGTAAGTCTTTTAAAACAACCCCAACAACAACATGACAAACAAACAAAAAAAAAAACCAACCCAGCTGCCATGCAATAATTGAGTGCTATTTTCTAAATCCAAATTAAAATTGTCAATAAACTTCCGATGTGTGCAAACAACAGATGTGATGGTGGTTGTACAGGAGTGAGTGTAGTAATTGTTTTCCTTAGTATTTTATTGCAGTTCTCTGTTGGTTACATTTATCAGAAAGAATTCATCTGTGTAGACTGTATGTGCTGCAAACAGGTATGTKGTAGCTTTTAGAATACTCTTCAATATTCCCTTCCTTTCATTGAAATTACATAGCAGAAATATAATGAAGTTATGATAGACTGCCACATCACCTTTGGCYACCATGTTCTTTTCGCATCTTTGATGGGAATATTGTTTTCTTTAGTGAGTGTGTGTGCAAGACACATCGTAGATTGTGATACACTTCTTGGATTTCACATTCCAGTTGTTTTAGCAGGATGCTGTCAAGGTCACTTGTGGATATGGGAAGACTAGAGGCCTGTTCCAAGGTGCAGTGCTACTGTAAGGGGTCTAGTTCTGCCAGGAAAWTTTTGTTGTTGAGACATTTATTCACTTCAAGCTCTTTGTGGCAAGTTATTTTGTGAGGGACAAAGCACTGAACAGTCAAGTTATTGGTGCAGTGCTTATATATGTGCTGCAGATGCAGGTGAAGTAAAAACCAAAAAAAAAATCCATTGAAAGTGGTACTTGATGGAACTCTGGCTAAAAACATAACATGTTGCATTTTTTTATAGAAAAAAAACAACTTCCAAACTTCCAAAAAATGGTGGTTCCCTGTCACCTGGTAGATCCAAAGCAGCAGATTGCCCACTCCTGTGGAGTTCTAGATCAGCTCTGTCCCACTCCTAAAAGAAAGCTGCTGTATTCASTCTGTGTCATTTTCAGAAGAGTAAAGTTGGGTAAGACTCTGTGTTCAGATATACTTTGTGCCTTTACTGTACATCTGGAGTTGAGAGAAAGTACTTAGTTCTGGAACAAAATATGCACGTTTTTAAAAGATGTCTTTGTCCTAAATTGGAACAAAGAATTGAATTCTGAGGAAAGTTCCTAAATTATAGTTAGATCATCCAAAGCCTTTTCATTTAAATGATCTTATTTATTTTTTTTTTAAATTTTGAAGGTGGCTCTTCAATTTCATGCTTTAAGTGAACTTTCTTGCACAGTGAAATATTTCACTTTGAAAATTCTGAGTTAGTATAGTTGAACAGCTTCAGAGATTTTGAAAACAAATGTGTTTATCAAACCTCATCTTTCCTGTGAAGAGTTTGTCTTACTAATGAGCACTTCTTCTGAGACAAAAAGATGAATATGTTTTCTCAAAAATTGTCCCAGTTTGCTCTATCTTGCTGCATGTTTTTCTTCTGTAAACTCAGATTTTARCATTCTACGTGATAAAATAAATATGCTTCTTACAGCATATGTTTTCATTCCAATGTTCTTTAAATTTAATGTCTACTTGTATTTCTTGGTAAGGCAACAAAGTCATGACATTCAAGGAAAGACTACTTTGATAAATAATACAACCCTTACATAAAATCTAAGACAGCAGTAGTTTATACCTATGCTTCAGAAAGGAATGCAAAACAATATAAGGTAATTTAAATAGGYGTACTTTTAATATTAATTTTCATGTCTGCTGAACTATCCTGGCATACAGAAGATTATTGTGCATTGTRAAAACATTATGGGGAATCATAAGATGGAAGTGACTCTTTCAAACTATATATAATTAAGCTGTTTTTTGTTAATTAAGATGCATCTAGTGACAGATTCTCACCTGATATGTCTTGGTATTTCCTCATTGTGCCCACTTATGCTAGCACCAGTTATGTATTTTCTACATGTTTTTTAAGGTGTGTAATCAGTTTTTAAGGTACTTTAAATATGGTTATTGCAGCATAAATATAGTTAGGAGTATGACTCTAGATTGTTGAACTTGGAGTGAGTTTTGTTTGCCACAGGGTTAGATGAAAGCTGGATCAGATCAGACCAAATTGACTCTGTAGGGCAAACAGGCAATTTTATACCACTGGATTTTTWAAAAAGCATAGGAATTGGTAATGATGGCTATCAGTGGTGTGGAATGTTTCCATGCGAAGAGACTAAATGGACTAGGACTTCAGCTTGGAAAATAAAAGACAGAGAAAATASGGTAGAAGCCTATAAAGATATAATTAGTATAAGAAAAGGCAAACCAGAAAGTAGTATTTCCTGTTTGCGGGGTTTTTGCTGTTGTGTTGTTTTTGGTTTTGTTTTTTTGATGCTAAAGCTGAGGGTATAAAAACAAACTTGTTCCATGTTTGTTACAAAAGAACTAATTTTTGTGCAGATTGCAATTAAATTGTAGAAGTTCACAGCCACAGGTACAGGGACAATTAAAAGTATTAAGATTTTCAGGTGGATTAGACAAATTTATGGAGAAATAACTAGCAGTTGCTGTTAAAAGCCTGGATGCAGCGTTTGGTTCAATTCGTGAGTACTGGACGCTAAATGATACAATAAACGTTTCATGCATATACAATTTCTGTATTCTTTGCAAGTATTTTGTTTTTTTTTCAATACCCAGTACTTAATTTCTAAAGAACTAAAGATATAGGCTTAACTGGAGGAATAACAGTCTACAACTTCTTCGTGAGGGGAAGAGGAGGGGCAGACACTGGTCTCTTCTCGTTCATGACCAGTGACAGTACCCAAGGGAATGGCCTGAAGTTGTGTCAGGGGACGTTTAGGTTGGATATTATAGRAAGGTTTGCTTCCCCATGGAGTGGTTTGGCACTGGAACAGGGTCCCCAGGGAAGTGGTCACAGCCCCAAGCCAGACAGAATTCAATAAGCATTTTGAAAATGCCATCAGGCACRTGGTGTGACTCTTGGGGCTGTCCTGTGGAGGGCCAGGAGTTGGACTGTCCTTGTCGTGTCCCATCCAACTCAGTATRTTCTATAATTTTATTATATTAGTAAAATCCTATCAGAGTAATTTTCAATGCAATGAATTACACTATTTTTATCTGTTACTAAAACTGTATCACTACTACTTTTTTTTTTTTTTTAAATCTGTAAATACACAGTATTTGAGATCTTAAAGGGCATTTGACTAGTACAGTGTTTCATATTGACCTAATTTCAGATGTTAAGTATTCCTCGTGGGAATACTTATAGCAAGCTAAAAGACAGAACACCTTTTACTCTTTGAAGCTTTGTAAAATGCTTGAGCTCCTTGCATGGAAATGCAGTACAATTATATTGRTGTTGATTATGGCAAAGTGCTTAGGAAAATGATACAGGAAAGTATCATTACAAAAAAACCCCAACAAACCCCAAACCAACCAAAAGTCAGTAACTGAAGAGTTCTGGATATTTTTTTATCASTTGAGAGATAAGCAGAAACAAAAAAGCTATGCAGAAACAAAGCAAATCTGGCTCGTAGTGTAGAAATTTAACTTTCAAGAGTTCAGAATATTTGCAGAGTGCCTACTTCATTACCTGATCTCAGAAAAAAATAAATCAAATCAACTAGCTGCAACACAGAGAATTCTACTTATATTAAAAAAAAAAAAAAAAAAACCAAAAACAAACGTTCACTAGTAATGACAAATAAAAAAAAAAAAAAAGAAAAAGCTGTAATTAGTTATAGACATGTCAAAAAATAACAAGCTTATTTTGAACCATGGAGCATTACAGTTTGTAATACAAATTTCCCAGCAGAGCAGAGTGATAAAAACTTGTTTGATAACCAATCTTCCAGCAAAAACCAAGTAAATATGCTCGTAACTATGTGTCAACACTGTGCATTAACTATGGAAAAAGCTGTATTGAGTACAGATCTCAAGAGAATTCATGACAGAACATMATGTCCTCTTTGGTTTAATTATTGTTCAGAACTCCCAGAAATGACAGCTCATGAAGTGTTCACTTGAACCATGGAATGCAATATTGGGCCTTAGGAATGAAACAAAAACAACGTTTGGTTTGTGACTCTGCGGAGGGACTGACACTATATAGCTAATAAATGGTTGTTCCTTTGCTCTCAATTTTTTTGGAAAGTCTCTTGACCTTGTGTCGAAAAGCAGGTGGGTTATTGAAGTCTAGCATCTCACAGAGCGCAGTTTGTAGAGCTGCAAGACAGAACCTCTTGCAGACTGACTGTTTGGTTTGGATTCAGATTTCCCCTGATAGTTCTCACTATAGTAAATAYATTCTCAAGTGGGAGAAGAAAGAATATCACTGTATTATTTATCCAGTATTAGGTTACATAATGTTATAACTAGATATGGATCAGGCAGTTTTGTACTTTGCAAATGAGATCTGTTTTGGAAACAAAAATAATACTAATGACGGTTTTAAATAATTTATTTCCCAGGATATATGGGAAACTTTTGCAACTTTACATGCAACTTTTACAATGACTTGATAAACTRAAAAGTAGAGTCAAGAAGAGTGAAAAAGGTTAACTGGGTCATGTAATGGCTGACAGATTTTGCCCCACACAATGTAATCCTTTTCTAACTTTTTAGCTCTTCATTTCTATGTAACAGCAGGTGGATTTTGTCCTTTACTGTCTCCTATTTGGCTGATACTACAAAAGGTCATTGTTCTGATAACGAGGAACTGTCTTCTAATTTCCCTTTTTATGGGCAACCTGTATGAGTTCATTCATGTGTGAATGTTTTTCTGCATGGAATTTTCCAGAGGTGGTTTTGTATCTTTCAGGCAAATTTTTTTTTGTTCTCTGTGCTGAGTGCAACATTGAATTATATTCATCATTTATACAACCTGGTTGTCTGTAGGACTTGTAGTGATCTTGTGATCAGTTGGCATACTTACCAACTTCTTGTGCTTGGGCAGTTCAGGTGTAGCATTATATCCCACAAATTCACTTCTCATGCTTTAATGTTTTTTAAGTTTCATCCTATTTTTTGTATCTGCCACAAGGTCATGTATTAAATTCCATGAGGTATCTTCTATCTTTGTTTGTGTTCATGATGCCTTCTGACTTAATCATTAGGAAACTTTGTCTTATGCCACAATTATTAAAATATTAAGGATTAGTGCTAGCACCGATTCTTGAGAATCTCTGTTAGTAACCTGTTTTTCAGTTCTAGTACATCTATTTTTGAAACAAATCAGTATAATTTCCTCATTAGCCAATTTCTTGTCCTGTTTAGCCTTCTTCTTCTGATCCCCGTTTTCTGTAGTTTATCATAAGATCCTGCACAGCTTTATGGCAGTTCCAGATTTTATGGTGTATTCTTTCTCCTGAAAATCAGTAAAGAAAAAAAATAAAACACCCCCAAAAACATTTTTCATATTCACCAAAATATGCTTGAGTTCTTCATMATGCTCTATTTTGCAGATATCTTTGGTAGATACTTTTAAGTCTCCTTTCTGATAATGCTTTATTAGCTCTGCAACTTAAGTTYTCACATGTAAATTTTGTCTAAATATGTAAATCAAGACTGACTCAGTAGAAATCTGTGAAGTTATCATGTTGTAGATTGTGTGCAACTAASAAGAGATTTTTAAATTCAGCATTACTGTGCTGAGGCAAAATTCTGGTTCGGTAATTTCAGAATTACTTTAAARTGCAATTATCACCAATTAACAACACCTTGTACTTTTCCAGAGTTTTTCCTACTGGGTTGCCAAAATATTTACCAACAAAAATGTTGTGTATGTCATTATACCSAGTGAAGTGGATATTAGAAATAGTGGAGAATTTTTAGGTGAAAATGGAGTGTAGCAATATAAAATATGTTTGCTGGAAGAGTACTCATAGGTTGAAGGTCAAAACTGCTGCCAGAACAAGAGAAGTGAGACTCTTGAATAATACCTAGATGAGTGATCCAGTCATTACTTGACAAGGGCATTTTATTTATTTATACCCTACAGAAGAACTCCAAGAGAGCCATACACAGAATTGCACAATACTTACTGACATGTGTCTTAACCTATGCCTTAGCCAGGAGCMTCACAGGAGCCTGCCTGTGGCCTGGGAGGCAGCTGAGCACGTGTGAAGCCTTAAACATACCCCTGATTTAACTCTACCTAGCCTGGTTACTGATGAGGTGGCAGGCATTTTCCGACTTTTTAAACTGTGATTCCTTATATCTGCACATTTTGATCTAAAGTGGTTTGCAAATGAGTGTCTGCTATATGATTCTTAGTGATGTAAACCACATAGAATTGTACTAATTCTCTTTTGGGTTTGACTTTTATCCAAATACTCCTTTCCAAGACACTTCAATTGTGGTCACTGCAATATAAGACAGCTTTTAAACTATTAGAGTGTCCAAAGGAGAGCAACAAAGATGTTGAAGGGTCTTGCAGG
The DNA here is from genome assembly GCF_030028575.1 of Malurus melanocephalus. Lineage (NCBI taxonomy): Eukaryota > Metazoa > Chordata > Aves > Passeriformes > Maluridae > Malurus > Malurus melanocephalus. Next base: position 335,250 of record NW_026623283.1, read on the forward strand.
GAAGCCAGATGAGGAGGGACTGAGGAAACTTGTTCTGTTCTGCCTGGAGAAGAGGAGACTGAGGGGAGACCTCATTGCAGTCTACATCTTCCTTGTGAGGGGAAGAGGAAGGGCAGGCTGATCTCTTCCCTCTGGTGATCAGTGACAGGACCCAAGGCAATGACCTGGAGTTGTGTCAGGAAGCTTTAGGTTGGATATTAGAAAAAGGTTCTTGACCAAGAGGGTGGCTGGGCAGAGGAACAGGCTCCCCAGGGAAGTGGTCACCAGCCTGACAGTTCAAGAAGTGTTTGGACGATGCTCTTGAGCACATGGTGTGACTCTTGGGGTGTCCTGTGCAAGGCGAGGAATTGAACTCCATGATCCTTGTGGATCCCTTCCAACTCAGCATATTCTGTGATCTGTGATTCATTTCTACTAACTTTTCTGCTTTTTAACCTTTCCAGTTTGATATGCTTTTCCATATAGTTGCATACACATAGAGGTCTCCTTCCTCATCCCAGTGTAGACAGTAAGGTCCTGTCCTTCATATGAATCCTGAGTGTTGCTTATGTTTTAGTCCATTTATTATTTATGTRCTTTCTGTCCTCTTCCTTTTCATATTAGGTGTGTCTCTAGCTTCAATTGACCAGATTCATTCACTAATTTCTTAAAACCCCTTCTGCCTTAATTCTCTGGTTTTGGAGTTTTTTTCCTTCATGCTTGAGCTTTTACATTAAAAAGTTATTTCTGGGATTATAGTTTTGATTTTAATGTTTTATTTCAATTGCTATATAAGTAAAAATAAAATTGAAAGAGAACAATGTAAAGATATATATAAATATGTTTAAAGAAAACTTTCAAGAAAATTATGAGGAGGAAGAGGACACTTAGGAAAAGTTCATGAAGAAAGTCATAGATAACATGTTGTGGCTGTTTTAAGAAGAATGAGAAATTGTGAAACAAAATTCTTTCCATGTTGGTTCACTTATGACAAAATGGAACTTAATCTGAAAATACATTTTCAGCTCATTCCCTGAAATTAAGGAGGTCACATCAGTGATATATTTATCTGACTGAGCTGAGCCTTCTCTAACAGAAGAACTCTCTGCAGTGCCAAGGGGTCACCTTGAAGTATRACACAATATTCACTGTCATCTGTTTCTATTACACTTTCTCCTGCTGCAATTATGGAAACAGCTCCATTTAAACAAGATTCAATTCTTTGTCATTAGAATGAATRAAACAAAGGGATGTACCAGAGTAGTTTAGAATCCACTAAAATTTTCTGAAAGATGTAATGATAGCAGCTTTGCTAATTTTTCAAGAGCAAAAAAGTGTTCTTCAGTCAGCTGTCTCCTACTGAGAACGAGAAGTTGCCTTGATATTCAATAATATCCTAACTCAATGCAACTAATCTTGTTAGGAATGCAACTTTTATTTCTAAGCATACTGGCTCCGCTTTGCTATGGCTCTTCAAATCACTCTCTGAAGCAAGATTTTCATAAAGGCTTGGGAAGGATTTGCACTTAATCACTTCCTTTAATTAAAATTCTCTCATCCTCCATCAGATTCTGTGAGAGATCAATAAATCACAGATTTGTGATATTAAAAAAGGAGTCTTTTGCTGTATTTATTGCATGACTACATCATGGTGACTTCATCCGGAATATTATTCAGTGCTTTGGATTAAAGCCTCTGAAATTGGCTGCTCTATTTTTGTTTGGTTCACTGACTGTTTGAATCTCTTCAGATGTCTGTTGTCCATCTGTATCATTTTATTTTTCTTTGCTGTAAAGTTACATTGACAGCAAAGAGCCACATTCTGATTGCATTATCCTGTATAGCTGTTACATGGCAGTAAGTCTGCTTTYGTGAGGCTGCTTTAGAAGTCTTCTTGGTGGGTGCTGGAAGGCCCAAAACAAAAGTGGATCTGTCCTTGTTTCAGGTATTTCCTTTTGCTTATTTTTTTGTTCTTTCTGCACCCTCCCCATTCGAAGTAGCAGAGTTCCTGGCAGATCCTTATCTTCACACACAACCACTGGTGGTGTGGGCAMAGCTGAGACTGCCTCTTTCTTGAAGAGCAACAGCAACAAAAATGTGAATTACTTCTGCTTTCCTGATGTAAATGGTAAAGAGAAGCTCTGCTGAGGGAAGTGGGTGCTACATTTAATGAGAAACAGCAGCTAGTCCAGAATAGGAAGAGATATATAAAGTCTCATATGTCAACAGGGCAGTAATTTGGGGCCTGATATTTCAATCAAGGGTTTATTGAATAATAGGTAATAATTAGTTGTATTAGTACATGTGCAGTATTTCTAGAAGTCTTCTATTTCCTTAAAATGTTTTTGTGGTGGTTAGGGCTAAAAGTTTGTAAGAACTGTCTGGCTTTTGAAGACAACAGGGAAAATATATGTTAAGTGTAAGAAGGATAGCAATTTAAAGCTGAAAGCAAATTGATTTAAAATAAATACATAAAAGGTTTAAGATGAGTAATTTTGTCTTATTTTATGATGAGTCAAAAGTATTCACACAATTGCTTCAACAGAGCAGATGCAAAGTCTGGTGCTTTTTTTTTTTTGTTAGCACTATGGAAATTCACAATACCTAAGTTTTTGTGTCAAAGCCCCATAAGTGGCCTTATCAAAAATACTTGTACATCAATTGTTTGGCCTGAGAACTGTCATATGGAACTATTTATCTCAGGAAAGATAGCAAAACAAACTGTGAAACTCATCCTACCATAAAATTAAGTTGCTAAGTACTTTCACTGGGAGAAAATGTGTGTACTTAAGGTCAAAATTTTGTCTGACTTAAGAGAATACAGCTCGCAATAACTTCAGCTGGATACTTGCCTTTGTCTTTGGGGCTAAACTCTTTTTTTTTCCCAGCTTAATAGATGGCTTAGAAATTATCTTTTTGCATTTTGAGCAAATAAAAAGAGAAAAGCACCTACCTAATAGTGTGGCTCAGAACTGCTGTGAACAAATGTTATTCAAATGCTACTTGCTTCTGGAAAAATTGGTTGAAATGTGAGGATGTCATTAATGAATTGGTGCAAGTGTTTTTAACTCAGACATTATACTTCTTAATGACCTTGTAGAATTTAAAATGAGGTTCTGTTTCTTCTTCCCTGTTTTTATTTTTGTAGTACCAAAGATTTATTGAAGCAAATTAAAAACAATCCTTAAATGGGACAGTAAGGAAGGCAAGAAAAAGAGCAATTTCATTTGTTATAGGAGTRTCTGTTTGAACCTTCAGAATCCAGTCTGAAACTTATTTGCCTATACCTTTCTTTGCTAGAGGAATGTCAAAATGCAATTTAAATTGCAATATAATACTTTATTTTAGCTCCATATTAACTGCAAGAGTAACAGAAATTCCTCTGGTTTTTTTTTTCCTGAGAATTTTATTGCCAGCTTATCATCCAAAATCATACATATTTTTGTCATCATTAAAAAACAGCACCATGAGAGAATTAACAACTTCTCAGAACATTTTATGAGCTTACTGTCAGTGCTGGTTTACATTCCTGTAGCTGAGAAGTATGTGTAAGTGTAAGGCTTTATACTGAGTGAATATATTTACAATTTAAATAAATTTTTAATTAAATCTTTTTTAAACACCCAACAATTAAACACAGTCTGTTGAAGCAATTGAAAGGATTCACAGCAGACTTCTGTGAATTAGGCATAAAGTTCTTGGCTGTATCTTTCAAAAGAAGCAAATGTGACCCATTCTTTTCAGCATAACTGCAGCTCATGTACCTGTTCCACTCAGGCTTGGGGAGGTAGGGAGAACTTTAGCCTGCATTTAAAATAAAGCATGCACCTAAACTGTTTTTCCTTTATAAGAACTAAAGAATATTTTTAGGTATTATAGATTCTCTGGGCTGCGTATTATTTTTACCATGTCAAAGAGGTACCTCTTCCTAAAAGCATGACTTTTTGGTATCTTTATATAACTGGTTTTGTGCAACCTTATTTTTTACAAGTGTTCTTTATCACAATTCCTTTTTCCCTTTTTTTTTTTTTTTTTTTAGTAAAAAAACTGTACTTCATTTTGGATCCACTTACATTGCAATTTGCATAATTGAAAGTAGGTTGATGACAAAGTGTGAATTGTATTCAGAAAACAAAAAAGTTTGCAAAAAAACTTTGCACTATTTTTTCAAAATACAGGGGGAAAATACTTTGATTTGCAAAATATATTGAAAACAGGAATAAAATCCAGTTTGTTGGAGCRCTCGCAGTGACAAGAATATTCTATAATACAAGAATATGCATTTTATTACAATTAATAGATCATATATCTTAYTCATTTTAGAACTTGTATTGTGCTGCTAATGCATTTCTTCTATTAAAAATGTGTATTATTTTTTATGATATTATAGGAAAAAGGAAAATATGTAGAGAACTGTAAGCAAACAAAACTGATGCTTTTTGAAGGAGAAAGGAAAGGTGGTGGAGTTAATTGCATACAGTTCCAAGTAGCTTTAGAACTAGCAGGAGGAAATTAGATGTTGTGTGAAAACAGCATGAAATGTAATTCAGAGCAGCTGTCTAATTTATCAGCAAGAACAAACTGCTCATGTTCTTAAACTGTACTCAATTACTCTATTCAACCTTCTTTGACCTGTTCAGCTTGGTAGTGGTTGCTTAAAACTGAAAACTAAAGAAATTTTTCCGACCATTTAAAATAATCTAAAAGAACCCCCATGAGCTTTCTTTGCAATATACTTGTATTAATTTTTGAATTTATGTAACTCTGGACTCATTGCCTTTTTAGAAGAGACGTATGCCATTCTCTGCTTAAAGTGCAGAGTCAATAAACTTACATTCTTTTGAAACTGATATCAAAATATTGCCGAATTGATGCTATGTAACACAAAGCTAAGGAATTCTTTGCCATGGGACATAATGGTGAAATCCTGAGATCCAAATTATACCTTGCTGGTAGCCCATAGGATTGCTGTTATTCTGTGATTGTAATATTTCCTCATGTACTGACCATGGCTCTGTTCATACTGTTSTTCAGAATAATCTTTTAAATTCTGTTCATTCTACATTCTGTCTAGAAATCAAACAAAATACACAAACCAACTACAGAATATGTGTTCAACCAGAATAAAGCACTGTAACAACACCAGTTTTTAATCACATACTCCAATTTACACTCTCAGTCTCTTATAAAACCCCATCAGCTGTTGTTGCAARTATGACATGTCTATTTAGACAAGATACTGCTCTTTGCATTTTAAATTTTGATWATACTTTCTTTTTCAGTGTAGATAAGACATTTGCATCACAAAAGGGTTTAGCCTAAAAAGGAACACTGGTGGTCCTGTGGTCCAAAATCACCCTGCTCAAGGAGGGTCACCTGCAGCCAGTGCCTCAGGACTCTGTCCAGACATCTTTAGAGTATCTCCAAGGAGGGCTACTCCACCACTTGCTTGGGCAATCTGGGCCAGTGCTCAGTCCCCTCACAGTGAAAAGGTATTTCCTGATATTCAGAGGGAACCTTCTGTGTTTCAGTTGTGCACCAATTGCCTTTGGTCCCATCACTGGGCACCAGAAGATTCTGTATATGGTTCTGGCAAATACTGTTTACAGACAGAATTTGAAAATAGCAAACCTTGGTTATTATTCCTCTCATGAAAAGSACAATTACTTCTGTAGAAAACTTGTAGATCTTTGGTGATTCTGATCACAGTGAAGTTTTCTGTTGCTCAACCTAAGAAAAATCCTTCAGATGAAATAATTTTTGCAAGGAAAATGTAAAAAGCAGCCTCTGAGTCCTTCTTGTAATTTCCTGCTTTCAACCTTTTTCCTCTGTGAATTAAAGATCTGTTTTGCAGTTGAGAAAGTAGATAAGGATTCTGTTGAAGTATCTATTTCAGGTATATTAGTAGTGCACAATATACATCTTTGGACATACTTTTGGGCAGTTTTTACAGTCTTAGTAAAACTAACTCAGTTCTGAAAATTTATAAGTAAATAGCTAAGTTCTCTAAGGCAAATTGTATAAAGATAAAAAACAAAACATACCTTGAAAATAGTTATAGCCTTAAATCTACAATTAAACCCAATGTTTTTGGTAAAATGCCATTCACTAGTGGTTCTGGAAAAGGTATTCGCTAGTGGTTCTGGAAAAGGTATTGTCAAGTGAACTGGAGCTTGGATAGAATATTTATAGAAGCCATGTAATGTTTGCAGGGTTTTTTAAGACACATGTTAAGGCACTTTTGATTTAGAAACTGGTATGCCACAAAAAAGCAATGAAGAGGAAGAGTATGGTGTACAATGGTGTCYGGATCTGTGGGTGAACTGCACATAGAGAGATAGGGTTAAGTGACTAAAATTAAATGCAATCCAGGGTAAAGGTTATAAACAAAATGAGTCCAGAAAGAGAAGGTCTTGAAGGAAACAATGGTTTTAGTGAATGTGAATTACAAGTTTCTGTGGCAGAGTCTATTTCTGTGCWAGGGAATTTTTTGCTACCTCTGTTTTTGCCTTCCAGTACTAAGTACCATGTCCAGTGGTGGTGTACACTAATTGAGAGGAGCAATGAGAAATGAGACATCCTCTAAGATACAGAGCTGTATTGGTTTGCCTTTGTGAGAGAAGTTTGTGGGAGAACTTTGCTCATAGAGAACGTTTTCAGTCAAACAGAGGCATACCAGGATAGAGTGTCTGTATGAAGGGCAGTGTGTGAGTTTTAAAAGGGTTCCCTCCCTCCCCGCTGGTGCCACATTCCATCCTGAAACTTCTAAGTGCCTTCACCTTGCATCAAGTTCAACTTTCTWGTGAGTGTCTTTGTGACCTTTTCTCATTCAACTCACGTTCCATTGGTTTCCTAGGGACTCACCCACATCAGTGAACATTTTTACATCTGTCTAATCCTTTTTCATGCCTGGAATATCCTTCATTGCCTAAGCTATGTCTCTGCCTATTTTCTCTTTTTGAGCACAGGTTGTTGTATGGGGACCCACAACATTATCAATTGTAATGTATGTGGAATAAAATAATTAAACTTTTTTAGAGGAAAATRCCATCCTGTGTATTTGAGCTTACTTTATCATGGTTACACTGTTTTAGACCCATTTGTGCAAAGTAAAGAATCTGAGGAAGGGGAGCATAATCAATGGAAACACAAGAGAAACCTTTCYCTTAAAAATAGGCAGATGACTCTGTATTTAGTCACCAGTTAATAATGCATGAATTCTAATTTTAAATAAAAGCATATGGAAAATAATTGTAAAAAAAAGTTTTCATAATCTTTTAATGATGAAATATGAGCAGCTTTAAGTAAGAAAATRCTTTTTCTGGCAAATCATTCACAGGTGCAGAATTTGAGACAAATCTTGATTGCGARCATTACTTCAAAGTAACAGCATCTCATTTCACCACAGTTTTTATAAGTGAAAAATACTGAGAAAGGTTTCAAGTCATCCTTGATTCTCAAAAGACCCTGTTGCTGAAGAGAGATCAGAGAGATGACAGATTGTAATACTTCCCAGGATTTATAGAAGGGAGATCCTTGAGGACTGTAGGGAATGAGAAGGACCACAGTGGACTGGGAATTGGAGATGACAGAATTGGCTGCCTGAAGTGGTGTGTGAGATCAAATTATCTTTGTCATAGCAGTTCTGTTTTTAAGATGTGTGTTGTGAGGAAAGGTTAGTGGACTCAATCTTTACTTGTAAATACAGGTGGTTCATGAGTAAGTCAGGAATGAAAGCAAAATAAAGTCAGTGTTTTGTTTGAAAATCAGGCTTGCATTGGTTAGGGATGTAGTACACAACTGTACAGTATATCCAKTATAAAAATAAATCAATTTGTTACCAGGACTTCAGGTGCCCATASAGTAAATTGATGATGTGCCTAAACCTGCATGTTTGTGTAGCCGTATTGAGAGAAAAATACGGTTCTTGCTCCAGTCAGTTTGTAATCCTGAATGGAAATGGAAGTGATCCCAGGGATAACTAGATCACAAATGTTTTTCTTTTGATTCTGATTGTTGTGCAACTGGTTTGAGATTATTTCTGTACAGCTTGGTTAGCAGTAGGTTGGATTTCCCCAACTGATTTTCCCTCATAAAGTTTTGGGAGCCTTTGTATAAAGCTTCTGCCAGTATTTGTGTGTTGGCCATGGACTCTGACATAGGAACAGATCAGGYAGATGAGGTGAGTATTGTTTTTTAGCTGCTCTTTGCAAAGTAACTTCGTGGTCTATGCCTTTGTCACTGGCATGTTATGCATTTGCCAGGTTTCACATAACTGAAATGGCAAATAATTGTAAGCTGTTATAGAATAGAGCTGACCACCTAAGGTTCATCTGGTGARACTTGTATGTCTGCATCAAGCCATCAAGAAACATGCACAGTTCAAATTGTTACTATGGCTTTTTTTCTTGTTTTTCTTTTCTGTGTGCCTGACCAGCTACTTGAGAAGTATGACATGAGTCTTTCTTGATAGGGTTTCTCTAATGATCAGGAAATCACATTTTGTTTCATACCTATGTTGCTGGCATGCAAGTATATGGCAAGTGGCACTTTGTTTCAGTGGCTTTATCTGCCTTTCTCCTCTCCTTTTGGCAATTAGATGTAATTAATCAACTCTTCAAATCCAGAGCATCTGTTCTTATGTTTTTGGGCAGCACCATTACAGTGAAACTCTGATTTTCACTGGATCATAGCTGTTACTTTAAAACCAGTAATAATACAAAAAGAATGTGCAAAGAAAGAATAAAAATATACTGTTTGTCTTTTTGCTAAAAGCCTGTCCTTTTATATAATCTTAGGATTCTTTTATTTTTTATGTCCAAGTACTTTATTGAACAATCACCATTTCCGTTTACAAGTGGGTGACTTGTTAATGATCCCTCTGTCACTTAAGGACAGGGATAACAAGGTCACTGGGGGGAATAAAAATTAGAGCAGAATGTGTTCCTTGTGTGTGTTGTTTTGCTCACTGAAGTATCCCTCCTTTCTAATCTTTATTCTCCATGAATTGTAAATAACAGGATTTGACAGAAATATAGATTGCCTTACTACAYGGTAATGAATGCTTTAAAAATCACGATCATTTGGAAAACTATGCCAAGAAGCAGAGAATTTTGTCTTCAGTCATCCAAAAATGTGCATTACAGAGCTCATCTTCATCTTTGGCATCTATCAAGCAGCTTGCTGGAAGCAGCAGAGCTAGCAAACAAAGCACGTTGGAGTAAAATGSTCCCCCGTGGGGAGTAATTTAAAGTCATACTGAAGTGTTGTTTTCAAAAGACATCAAATTACATTTCCACTGGAATATCAGACATATTAAATGTATTTGTGATGGAGAGTTCAAGTTGAAAAAGACTGCTGCTTCTGCACTCACTGAAAAGCTCAACAACTCACATTTATCTCTCTTTGTCACATCTGGCTCTGTACAAGACTGCAGTATACTTCTTCCACTTTGAAAGAACATTATTTAAGATGTGTCAATATCTTTATTTTATTTTATTATTTTTTTATCAGTGTGTTTTATGCATGTGAAACCAGAGGCTAATAAGTGTGTGCTGGTTTATTGTCTCTCCATCTCRGCTGTTTTTATGTATACAGTATGTCCATAATATTTTGATAGATAGGATACAAAAGCCTCTAATGAAAAAAACAGGGAATTGCAACTAAAATTTCCTAAGGTGGTTTTCTTTTGTTTTCATTTGTTTGTTTGTTTGTTTGTTGTTTTGAGTTGTCCTTTTTTTTTAGGGTGTGGGGTTTTTTTATTAGTTTTGTTGATTTGACAGCTGTTTCTGTGCATAGCTGGAGATTGCATTGAGTTACCTGAAAACCCAATTTCTGTCCAGAACCCTCACAAGAGTTGCTGCCTTCTCTAAACCAAACTCCACAAAGACTTGGAAGTACACATGCTTGGAAGGTTGTTTAGGAAGAGGATGGGAGGTGGGTTATGGACTGGGTTTTGCTCTTCTCAAAGATACTGTTATATTTTCTCGACATCTGCTTAGCAAAAGGTAAACTTTCGTGTGATGAGTTCAATAAGCCACTGTGAGCTGAACAGAAGTATGAACAGGTTCGTATAGGGAACCTTGGAAAATAAGGTTCAAAAAAATGTTTTGTAGATTCAGCAATTTTACAGGACAGCAACTTGCCAAATTCATCACCCTGCTAGCCACAGTTCTAAAAAATCTTACTGTTGATAAGCTCAAGTTAGCTTAGAATTTGCTTTTACTGCCTCACAGACTCTTCCAATGTGAAGAAGCCTGAAGGATGTATTGCATAATGGGTGGGCCTGGATGTGGAAATGAAAGCTGTATCCTGTGGCATTTGGAAGGATTGAGCCTGAGCCATGTGGAATAAATGGTGCTGAAGTGCAATTTTCGTGTGTTAAGGGGAGGTGTTGGCCGAGACACTGTCATACCTCTGTCCCTGTCCATGGTGGCCGTGACTGGGGGGGCTGGAGTGCAGAATGCACACCTGAGTGCCATTGTGTAGCAGCTCAGTCTGAGCTGGCACCTTGGGAACACYGCTGTCCACCCAAGATGTCAATTTACACGGCTTGGCTGTCATTCAGTGGGACTTAGGCAAGGCGCCCACAAGCCAGGTGCCGGTACCCAAATACAGTAGAAATTGTTCCTTGTGTGGAAGTAGCCATTTCAGCCAGGTGGTGTTCATGTTCATGTTTAGTTGATTTAATGGGCAATATTGGTGTTGTTCTGTGGAGTTGGATTTGAAGGTGCAGAGCAGATGAAGTGTTACCCTGCCACACACAAGAAACGCTCTAACCCTACTCATTTGGAAAATCAGCACCTTTTGTCTTGTATTCGTGTAACTGATCCAGCCTAATTCACTGTTCAAGCCCTTCAGTAGGGTGACTGCTTGGTTCACTGGTGACCTTGTAAACAGTTCCTCTTCTAGGGATGCCTAGCATCAAGTTTCCACTAGAGTGCTAAGRGTTTTCAATTTTTGGAGGTTAGAACATGTTATATGTAATTTTTGTGTCATCAGTCAGGAATGTTTGGTTGGTTACTCAGTTCAGATCCAAATTATTTTGAAATTCATGGCTCTTAGATTTGTACTGGATATTCAAAAAGTGGAAAACACATTTCAGGTTCCCTCATTTCTTTTATGATGATAGCATTTGGTGCCAAATGGGGCATTTTAATCTCTTTTTTTAATGCCRAATTTTTTTCACGTTCCACATCAGAGAAGTAAGGTAATTAGAATAAAACATTCATTTGTGTGTATAGAGGTATACTTAGCAGTCCATTGAATTGTCATTTGAATTTCAAAATGCTTTGAGAAGTACAGGTTTACATTTATTAAAAAAAAAAACCCAACCCCCCCCTCCCCCCAAAAAAAAAAAATCAACCAACGAACCAAAACAAAACAAAACAAACAAACAAACAAACAAACAAAAACCTCAAAAAAACCCCAAAAAATCCCACCAAAAAAAAAAGAAAAAATAAAACAAAACAAAAGCCTCAGCAAGATTTTTGCAGGGCAAGCACCATATGTAGTTTTATTGTACTGTATGTGGTGGTGATTTTAGCTTTCTAAGGAAATAGAGTTAGAAGTAAATCTTCATCTGCACTCTGCTGTTTTGTTTTTTYGTCATTGAAACTTCATTGATTTTAAAACTACAGGTGTGAAACTTTCCTCATTAAATTGCATACTGCAGTTGATAGGGCACATCCATCTAAACCATTATCTTCTCTCTGGAAAATGAAAAAAAATGTAGTGTTGCTCGCCTGTTTTATCTGATCATCATTATAGCAAAAAAGGAAATAAGGAAAGGCATTCTCTTAGAATATTTAAGACATAAGAATTTAATACATATTTTAAAACAGTAATATTAAGGGAAACTAAAAAAAAGACTTTTGTATTATTTGGGTTTTGGTGGTTTGTAAGCTCATCAAATGCAACTGTTGAAGGTAAGTGTAGTGTGTGAATGGTCTTGTTGGTACTGATTATTTCAATAAGCTTAAGGTAGTAAGACTGCATGCACGAGGGAATTTGGGGATAGGATAAACCTAAAAGTCAGCACAGGGGGAATGAAGAAAAGCTGGAAGAGGGACTGCAACATAAGAGCTGCTTTGGGAAGCTTTTACTTGTTTTTCCTCACTGAAAGTGAAACACTTGTGTGCACGCTGCATATCTAGAATTTCTTTCACTAATTTTTTCCTAATAGTCAAAACATCCTATTCTTTTACTGTGGGTCCAGAAAATGGCGCGAAAATGAAATTACGTTAGTGGCACAGATGTTCATCGTTCACATATGGAGTGAAATGGTGGCCCTTTAGAAAATCAACACAGAACTTCCAGCTGTGGGTTTATGACCTCCCCGAAGGGCCTGAACTAATGTGTTGGTTTTGCTTGGCCCAGTTTTTGGATGTGGGGGGGGCCAAAAAGAAGGTTCCTGTGAGAAGCTTCTGGAGGTTTCCACCATGTCCAGCAAAGCCAATTGCTGTTGGCTCTGAGGATGATGGGCATGCCACTGACCAAACCTGGGCCAGTTGGAGATGGTGCTTATGCCTCTGTGAAAACATATTTAAGAAGTAAGCAGCCCATGGTGGCCATGGTGGAGCAGGCTGTCCCCCTGCAGCCCACGGCTGTCCCCCTGCAGCCCATGGTGACCATGGTGGAGCGGGCTGTCCCCCTGCAGCCCATGGGGTCCACAGAGGGTGCAGAGATCCCCCTGCAGCCCGTGGAGGAGGGAGGTCCCCACGCCGGAGCAGGCGGACGCCGAGAAGGGGCTGTGTCCAGCAGGAAACCCATGGAGAGAGAGGCCTTGCTCCTGAGATGGAACAGCCTGGCCATGGGCCTGCACCCAGGGGACGAGGGACCCCACAGTGCAGCAGTTTTGGGATGACTGTCTGCCCTTATCTTAACTCACGAACCCTTTTGTTAATTTTTTTATTCCCTTCACTCTTCTCTGCCCAGTGGT